>NC_056746.1:875630345-875770345 GCF_019279795.1 Protopterus annectens | reverse complement strand
TAATAAATATCCAAAGTAAATAAATAAGCAAATACAATCTCCATAATAAGTTATATTAATTGATTAATTAGTTACATTTAATTCAATTATTTATTTATTTGTTTAATTAGGGTATTGCTCTGAACATAATGGGCTAATTTCATCCCAGGTGAATAAAAAAGCCACACGACTATACCTTAATATAATAAAACACACCAGGTGAATGTATCACAGTAGTAGAGCAGGATACAAATCATAGGATGAGAAAACTCACAAATGATTCAGATAGTTTACATATACATAAATGGTTTCTACAGTAATAAAGAATTACAAATGCATGCTAGTATAACATTTAACTTTCTAAATTACAATATTATATTCAATGTATATAAAAGCACAGATTGGTACAACTCCACTGAGAAATTCATAATAAGATAGAAAGGAATTGTAAAGACTGAGATGGAAAGATTACTATATAAAAATAGGGGCAAGCATACATGTGTGGAAATGAAGAGAAGTGATTCAATGGGTATGTCAGGAGGAGTGAAGTAGGTAAGTGAAGTTAGATGTTGGATGAGTAGAAAGACTGGATGTCATTAGTGGATCCAATCAATGTGAACGACTAGTCGAATGTGTATTCCAAATTAAGTTAACACTAGTGTGTTTGTGAAAATTCCAAAAGACTTGCACTCAGTGTAAGTGACTGCTTACACTGGGAGCAGGCAGAGAGCAGATCTTTTGGAATCTGGCTGATTGGTGTAAGCCTATAATCGATAGGCCTTACACCAAACTAAGTCACTTAAACTGAGAGCAAATGAGGCAGACTTACACTGAAAGCAAATTTTGGAATCTGGCCCATTAAGATGAATAGCAACAGAGTGATAAAAGATGATGCAGGAGGGACATCATGAGGGAGGAAGATGGTGTAAATGGAGTGCTGTAACTTCTACATGCATGCCTTTTTGAGGTATGCACTTCAGTCACTGGATTCATAGTCTTGTGACTCTATTGTTTGAGGACCAAAGAGCCAGATAGTTAATTATAGATGTAAAAGGCAAGGGACAGCTCCTGTATGCCAAGCAAGGTATATCATAATAAAGGAAAACCATATCATAATATAAAGAACAGCACATTGTAGTATATGGCATGAGTGACATGAATAACAAAGGGTAAGGCAGACTAGTGTGCCCAAAACAGTAAGCATTGCTGCATGCAATACAGTACAGCAGCATGTGTTTTCTGCCAGTGGTACAAATCCACACAAAGAGGAGTACAGCTCAATACAGTAGCCAATATATAGACCGACATGAGTGTGCACTGCAAACTGTTTACTGTATTAATCTTTTACAAAGGGTAGAATAGGATAGCTAGGGAAGGGAATAACAGGAAGCAGGGACAGATGCAAAAGGGTAACTTTTAGAAATGCACGGGAAGGAATGGTATTTATTTTATGGGACAGTGTCCATTTTTTTCATTGTCAGGAGAGAAGGGTAGACTGAAAGTGTACCAATAGATGGCTGTGGGTGGAATGGAACGAGAAAGGCATGTACTATGGCAGACAGACAAACACAGAACAGAGAGACAGATGGAGATAGGCAGTGTATGCATAAAAGTTAGGGAAGCTGTGGATGGATACATACATACATACAGATGGTGGATAACTGTTGATGGGACTATGAAGGGGATAGGGTGGGTTTCTTGCATAGCTGTTTGTCAGACAGTTCAGAGAGTGACATACCCAGGCATCACTCACCTGTGTGGCCAACATTATGGGACAGTTTTTCCTCTGGAGGCCTGAGGGTGAGGCCTGCCGGTGGTGTGACTCTACATTACCTCCCAGAAGGCATTTAATAGTGCCATGGCAAGCATCCAGCTGCTGGCAGACCTCTGCAGTGACCAGTCTCTGCATCATATACCAGGAAATGACCAGACACAATTCTAGTCCAGCTTCAAGAGAGGAACCATCACTTGCCCTCCAGAGAAGCAGAAATGGAGCCACAAGATAAACTCCTAGAGAGGGGCCATTGCTTCTCTAAGAAGCAGACCTGGCAGGCACTGGTGACTCAACACCCAATGCAGTGACTGGCAGAGACTGAGGTGAGCATGGCCTCTTGCCTTCCTTCTCCTCCATAATTGGACCTACAGAAGGATAATTGACTCATACACACACACACACACACACACACACACACACACACACACACACACACACACACACACACACACACACACACACACACACAATAATAACACACTTGCAGTTGGACAGTGTATAACTCCCTACCAGGAGAATTAGAACTAAAGCTAATTATGCCCCCTGGCTCACAATTGTTTATGCATAAAAGAGGTAGTGTTTGGAAAGCTTGGATTAAAACCAAATCACCTTCTCTGCTCCAAAACTATAGAAAACTCGGGAATCTTTCCAAAAAACAAATTAACAAAGATAAGAAAACCTTTTACAACTCATCCCAATTCGAAAGAAAATTTAACCCACAAAAATTCTGGACTACCCTAAACAAAATTCTTCATCCTGGAAACCCCTCCACTCCCACCCCTTTCCCAAATAATATCCCACTAGAAACTGCCACCCTTCTCAACAATTACTTCATAGATACTATCCAAAAACTTACTCCCACTAACCATAACTTTGCCCCCCCCCCCACCTCTTCTAACTAGCACAACAAAAACCCCTTCTTCCTTAAACTGGTCTCTACTGCTTACGTCAAATCACTCCTGCTCAAACATAAACCCTGCTCTCTCTCTCTCTCTGCAGATAACCTTCCTCCCTTCTTCCTCAAACTAGCTGCTGAATCCATAGTCTACCCTGTATCTCTGCTAATCAATACATCCATTCAAGAAGCCACAGTCCCAGACATCTGGAAATCCTTTTATTCTGTCCTACTGCTTAAAGGTAGGAATTCTGCTGACCCATCTAATTATAGACCCATAGCCATACTTTCCACTCAGAAAAATACTTGAAAAATGTGTGCATACTCAGCTTCTGGATTTTCTTCTTCAAGAAAACCTACTATCCCCCACTCAGCATGGCTTCAGGCCAAACCACAGCACTGCCAGAGCACTGTTATCTTTTACCCACACTGTAGATGAGGCCAGAGACAACAAGCAACTTGTATTCTGTCTTTTCCTTGACCTCTCCAAAGCCTTTGATACTGTTTCACATGGTTTACTATCAAAACTTGGAAACTGCATCAGCTGACCAGCATGTGGTTGACTTGCAGTTTCCAAGTTGGTAGAATGTCAAACCAAAACTGATTGACTACACTACAGCAAACTGGTAGTGTAGTTCGATCATTTGAGTTTGACATTATGCAGGGAGGTTGCAGTTCAGTGAGGAACAGGGAATTAGCCCATTTTCTCACTGTAGTGTGATCTCGGTATATTTAATGTGCAGGGCATGAGGGGTACAGCCCCCCACATGGGGGTGCAGAGGGGCATAGCCCCCATGCAAAATAGTAGATTCAATGTACTGTTGACTGTAGAATTCAACAGTATGCTAATGTGCATAACAGGAGGTAAGTGATGTCACCTCCTGCTATGTAGAATACATTGAACCACGGTGGTCAATGTGTTCATTTTCACTTTGGTTTAGTTTTCAGAGTTTCAAATTCAGCATTTTGGGTCGACATTTTAAACGGTCGACCGAAGCTGATTCGAACTTCCAATAGTAAACCATTTCACACTCTCTACTTCTATCTAAGCTGTCTCTCTGGCCCCTCACTTGGGTGGTTTACTAGTTACCTCTCCAATTGGCAACAATCAGTCAGATGGCTCACATTCTGCTCTTCCTTTCTCCCCATCAAATCTGGAGTCCTCCAGGGCTCCATCATGGGCCCCCTTTTGTTCAATATCTTTACCAATGAACTCCATACCTCTCTTATTCAATATGCTGATGATTCTACACTTATCTCCACCTCCAACAATATCTCTCATCTCCACACATACACGCAAGACACTTTCCTGTCCATAGAAAAGTGGCCCTCTGACAATCAGCTCATCTTAAACCCTAAAAAAAAATAAACTTTAGCTATTTTTCCTCCAACCTCTATCTCACCATAAATCAACCTTTGTCATCACATCCCTTGACAAGAACATCATTATAGCTGAACCCCACACTAAGCTTTTAGGTACATAATCAATGATGAAGTAAAATTCAACTTGCATATCCGGCAAAGTATTAAAAAACATCAAAAATTAGGTCTTCTATATAGAAATAAAAAATTTCTTACCTGACTCTAAACTCTCCCTGACTCAAGCACACCTCCTTCCCTCCCTTCTCTATACATCCCCAATCTTTACTAACATACAGTCTACACTTTTATCTAAAGTAGAACAAACATACCACAAAATAGCTAGATTTGTTACTAACTCACCTCACAATTTTCACCACTGCCTTGCTCTCAACTCACTTCAATGATTAGAATTCCCCCAACTCCAACTGTCACAATTTCTAATCACACATTATATTCTACACAAACCTTCTTCCTGTCCTTCTCCGTTCTCCCTTGTATCCTACTACACCCCTAATCGCCCTCTCCCTACCTCTGATCAACAACTCCTTGATATCTATAAACCTAACAAAAACACTGGAAAACTACTTTACAAATATATATTGTAGCCCAAGCCTGGAACAAACTCCTCTTGAACATAAGAACCATCTCCCATCCCAGGCACCTCAAAAAGGAGCCAAAACAACTCCTACTTAACACAAAGTCCTGCCCCTGTTATTGTCTTCATTATCCTGTACACAAATTTTATTCTCCCACACTTCCTCTAAACACATTATTTATTTCATTGGAACTCCACAAGCTAGGCTACTTCTTCACATGTAAATATGTATATATTTAGCTCTACTTCAACTGTCTTCTCTTCTTTATAATTTTAGCTCTACTTTAAAAACTTCTCAAGACATATCATATATTAACTCTGCTTTCATTTCTCTTCTTCTCTTATCAAATAGCATTCTATTGTGTTAAAAAATGTATTAATCACATCGTTTTTTTCATATTTTTTCTGTACTCATAAATTATTTTTGAGTATATTTTACTACTTTTGGTCTGTACAACTCTGGAGCATTTCTCCTCGGATCTCCACTGAAAATGGGCTGCTGGCTCAGTTTGACTAATCTGGTTAACAAATATCAAATAAATAAATACATAAATTATACAGTGGACTGCCATAGAGCTCATAGAGCACATACACACTCTTCTTCCTGAAGAGATTCTGCTACCTTCTCCAGCACTCAGCATTTCTAAGGCACTGCTCACCGGCAGCTGCAAAACAAAGTAGATATTATTAAGCTTACTTGTACAGCAGGATACACTAAAAGACACTGGCAGTAAACAAATAAAAAAAAATGTTTGCAGTACATCTCTGGCTCACTTTCCTGAACATCTGTCTCCCTTTGTCTTTGAAGGTTGGAGTGATGCCTTCTTGAGTCATCATAGCCATAGCAACATCATAGAATACATGATGCCAGTGGCATCACTAAACCCCTGGCTCAGCTGTTGCCAGGCACCAACCTTCTTCAAAGGCCTGTCATAATGGCCAAGCAGGCACTCCTTAAAATCCATGCTTCGGACGGGCAAAAAAATATTGCTGTTCTGGACATACCGTGCAGCAATCCTGCTTTTACCATTCCAAGAAGCAGCCAGAGTAAGTCAACTCAACAAACTATATAGCAGTCCCATGAGCACAGATGTGACTCACTTGTCATGCAACATAGCACTGCACCACTGCAAAATTCATCCACATATGCAGTATGCACAGACATAGAGGCCACATACTTCATGTTAAACATGAAGGTCATGGCTGATACTGGTATGAATGGATAACCCAGTGCACACAGGCCACATTTTACAAAACTGTTACTATTTAGCCTCATTTGCATAACTTCCATGCTAACTGCCTGCAGTTATCATGACATAAAGCACTGCCACCATCTTGAAAACATCGCTTACAACTAAGCTATGCAAGAATTTAAATAAACATTCTGTAAACATCGATCATTTTAGAGTTAAGGAAGGAGTACTGCCTGTTACAGAGTTAAAGAGGGAGTCCTGCCTGTTAGTAACTTATCTATAACTACAGAGCTTGCACTGGCCATCAGGGAGAGTGAATAACATGATTTACTATATGTGTAACTGGGACCTCATCACCCTGCATGGAACACTGGCCATGTGTGGGGGAGGAAGAACAAGATTCAAACATAGGATACTGTAGAGAGTATATGCCATATGGGGGTAAGGTTCCAAGGTTGTAGGCGTGAGTACAGTACCGCATTGGTGGTGAAGGTTGTACATAGCAATAACTGTAGCTGTTAACCATCTCTGTATGAGGAGATGTCATGATCATAATCACAGGCATTCCAGAGAGTGGCATTTCACACACTAAACAACAGTTTGTCCTTAGGTGTAAAGGTACTTGTGTTGCCCGCCTTGGAAAGCAACACCTAGAAAAGTTCACTAACCAGGAGAATTAACTTTTATTGCAGGTCCTGCACATAGGTGGTATGTTCATCCTCGGCAAAGGTTCTTCAGACAACCATTACCAGGGCCAAATTTGCCAAGAAGTGGTGCAGAATGTGAATGCTGTGGACAGGCCCAATAGGCCCCCAAAACAGGTGCAACAGAGAGTTACTAATATCATACCCCTTGAAAAGGAAATTCATTTTACATTGTGGCAGACAGGTCTATCATAGGGGGTGGACTATCAACACAAGAGTGGCTGACCGAGGTTAATGAGTTTTTGGTGTCATTTGTTATCCAGGGGGATTACACAAGCCACGGTGGTGCAGCGGTTAGTGTTGTCGCCAAATAGTAAGAGGTTCTGCCATTCGATTCTCGGCTGGAGTTCCTTCTGTGTGGAGTCTGCATGTCCTCCCCACGGTCGAGTGACATTTAAAAACATGCAGGTAGGTGTGTGCTTGAATGGGTGTGCCTTCTTTGAAGTTTGGGTGTTGGGCTGGCAACTTGGTACTGTAAAAATCCACTGCCAATCATTAGTGGACCGGAGTTCTGCTGTGGCGACCCCCTAACCAGGAAAAGCTGAAAGACTTTTTTGTTATCCAGGGGACTGGCCTCTAATACCTAGGATGACTTAGGTGTGGGAGCTTGGTTAGTATCAACCACCATGGCTCAGCAGGGGATGTACCAAGTTAGCAATGTTTATTAGAAAAGACTATAGTGTGCTACACTGCATGACTAAATAGAGATGATGCATATCTATCCTTCCAGCCACCTCTGATCTGCACGTGCAACATCAAGGTATGTCTTTCAAACAGAGGTAGCATTAGCAGGGCAACTGCAGCTTATTTTGATGGTGACATGCAAGTGGCACAGTCCAATAATGCAATAACATTTTCTATAGTACTACAGGACTACAGGGGAGGGGGCCACCTGCCATTATAGAGACCCCTGTACAGATACAGGCAGAGCACAGAGCTCACTGGAGCATAACAGAGAATTGCACCTGAGAGTCCTCCATGGGTTCCAACTATGTCTGCAGCCCACACAGCATTTGACATGTGTACTGCCTCCAAGGTGGGCATATCCTCCACAGTGGAAAGATGTGGGGGGTTTGGCATTACCATGCCTCCAGCACTGTCACTGATATATGTGTGAAACTCAGACCTGGTGTATAGACACAGGGAAACAACAATGCTGTTGATGTCAATGTGGGCAAATGTAGCCAACATAGGTGTATCCAAGAGATGCAATACCTTCACAGGCCATGTTGTCCATGGCCATAGGAAGGTCTGAATGCAAGGTGCATGAGCACAAATCATCCCATGTCAGACTACATTGACTGTTAGTGAAACATTGTAAGTATCACCTGTGAGTATATGATTTGCTACCCCTGGTCATGGGTCTCATCCATGATATGAACAGCATCACTCATTGGGATCAGCTCATGGGATGCCTTATCAAGGTGCATCTGCACAGTCCTGTAGTTCTACTCCTTCTATGCCTCAAACCAGATCCAGTCTTTGTATTTCAGGTCAGCACAGTGACCTCCAACAATGGACTCATCTTGGCACTCCAAACCCACCATTGCAGGATGTAAGCTCTAACTCCCTACAGTCTCCCAGATTGCATAGCTACCATGCTGACCATCCTTCCCATCTGTGACAATTATGATCACTATATTCTTCCTACCCCCAACCTAAGTGAGTATGGAGTTGTTTGATGCACAGTGTGGCCAGTCCATGCCCTGTCCTGCATAGCCTGTTTGTGATACTGCATGCATTATTTTATTCTGTACTGTCTGCGTCATGGCCAGAGTTGTGGATTAGATACCACATCTTTGCAAGTGCAGCAATATTTTGCTCCCACCTCAGGCTCATTTTTTACTCTGCTGTAGAATATTCCTTCCATGATGCTCCACTCCTCCCTCCTACTGCTGCTGTGACTTGTATGGCAGGTCGTGCCATGATGTTTCACTGAGATCCTTTTCTTTAAGCTATACCAATTTATGAAGCATGGCATATGTGACAAAAGGAGGTACTGCCAGCTCAGCTAGTTGGAATTTTGTAAATAATTATATGTCATTTGTGAATATCAAACTAATTTATACAAGATGCTGGTATTACGAATGTATTAGAAATGTATGTCATGTAAAATGCTTGTGTTACAAATGTATTAGAACTGTACGACATGTGTCTAGCAAACTGCTTTGTACAGATGTGTGTGTTGAAAAGGTATTTATAAACTTTGTTTGTGTCTTTCGGCTTTTCCCGGTTAGGGGTCGCCACAGCAGAACTCTGTTCCGCTAATGATTGGTAGTTGATTTTTACGTGCCGAGTTACCAGCCCTGATGCACAACCTTCAACGAAGGTACGCCCATTCACACATGTCTCCACGCAGAAGACACTCTGTGTTTGAAATGTAACCACAGTGTGCCTACTGCAGAGAATAGAAATGTACATGCACTATTGTAACTGTTTAAATGTATCTGTTTTAACAGAGGAAACTGGAAGGTTAACCTCAGTCCAGCAAACTTCAGAAAAAATATCTGAAATTAAATAATTTTATAGGCTAGGCCATAAAGAGACTATCTCACTTTCAATGCAGACAGAGACACAAAGTCTGTACTAGGAAGCTTTCTGTATTGTCTTTGGGGTGAACTAATTACTACTCTAAAAGCATGAAGAAATGCAATTGTTTTATGACTTCCAGCACCTGCTGAACACCTGAGCAAAAGCCCTTGTATGTGTAATTTTTACAGGTAGGTGCTAATTCCTGCCAGCTTCAGTAATGGGGGTTTTACCTGGAAACTAGAAGTCAGATGACAATAAATTATGTTATTCTACAAGCTATCCCAGCAGTAATGTTTTAGATATTATTTTGAGAAGTCTCTTAGTGAGACAGAGCATTCTGTATTATGTCTTTGTCCTGACAAGAAGAAGAACCATTCACCACATCATCTGCCTTCCTGTAGTAGTAAGTTTTTAGGGTATAGTAATCCTCTTAGATACAGTCAGGAATATAGTGAAGCTTAATTTCAATATTATTTTTATTTATCTGAGTCTGTCCTGCAGTGTTCTTTTAACTGTTTCCTGTGTTTTTAACTCTGATGCCACTGTGAATATATACTTAGTATTTTCTTGTTATTTTATTATTTGTTATTAAATATATTTAAACCTTTCATTGTAGCTGATCTTTGTAGAGATATTTAAGTTTTGAGAGTACATGCATATTTATTTGGTGACACTGTATGGGCCACTTCCAATAGCCTTGCTCTTTGTCAAACTACCATTTGTATTAACATTAATATTATACAGTTGAAGTAGCCACCCTTTGTTTAGGACTTTAAAGTAGCTGTTGAGCAGTGACTGGTGGCAATGGAAACTACCTTATAGTCTGGGCAGAAGGGGGCATAGCTAGTATGTGTGTGTGTGTGTGTGTGTGTGTGTGTGTGTGTGTGTGTGTGTGTGTGTGTGTGTGTGTGTGCGTGTGTGTGTGTGTTTGTAAATCAAACCTCAAAGAGTGTGTGTGTCAGCTACTGAAGCAGGGACACGAAGCACTGGTTGAATAGAGGGTGTGCTGGAAGTCTTGGCTTAGAAACTCAGCTGAGATCTCAACTCTACAGCTGTGCCAGTGGGGAGTCTTACTGGGGATCTGGAGAAAGAGTGAGAAACCAGCCCCAGTCTGACTGTGGTCTCTGTGTGCTCTTAAGGGAAATTGAACTTGATGCAGAGAGCTGCACCTGGAAATACTGTGTGTGCACATGTTATCCTCCCACTGAACATCCCCCTACAGGTGTGATATCCGCATCACATATTGGTTGGCAGAGGTGGGCATACATAACAAATATGTTGCTATATACATCCAGACGACATTGCAGCATCCCTCCCTCTGGTGTCTAAACATCAGAGGCATCCCTTCATTACTTCAAACACCCACTCCACTATGTTTCAGTTTTTAGTGTGGTCTGTTGTCTACATTGTCTGATGGTTGCAGCATGGGATAATTGATCAATGCCTTATGTACATATCAAGCATATCCAGCATCAACTGCAGGACATAAAACACAGCATACGTTATGCACCCTGCTCCCTGCATTAATGGTACCATATGCTTATCTGTCTGGCATGTGTAAACACCTACTGTAACATAATGCGGTTCTTCTAACTTAAAAAAATTATACACTAGTGATTTTTCTTATATATGACATCATATCAGTGTTATTGTTGTCCTTATCTGAAATGAACTGAGTATTGTGCTTGCTGAAGTGTTTACAAAGGGTTTTATATCTGTTCCTACTTCAAGGACCAAGCTTGTGGATATTTTTATACTTAACACTATTTGTTAGGAAATTGAATTTCTGTCTGTATTTTCCTAATGATGGCGCTATATATCTTAATGATGGGAATGACTTGAGAAAACTGAGTACTTTCAATACCCCTCCCAGTCCAATTATACAGATTTTCAAGGATATTCATGAGTATGAGATCAGAGAAATTTTATTGAATAAGTCAAGCTCCTGTTGATTTAATTTGAACAATGAACAACGTTGTTTGCTAGTACATATATGCGCAGACAGGACAATTTGGCTAATGAAACCTGACAAGGGTGGGGTATTGTAGTCATGAATACAATGGATTACGTTAATAAAATGTTGGTGATTTTGTGTAATGATACTTTTGAGGAGGTGTCAGCAAATGAAATGCATATTGTCTATAGTAGAATTTATAATGTACTATATGATATGCTAATGCCAGAGCAAATCACCTATGGGGAGTATACATTTTTGAAGGTAGATCATTGGTTGACATTTACAATTTTTGGCATTCCTAAAAAATCCACAAGAATTTGTTGGATACCTCTTTGAGACCAATGTCAATGCCAGGGCATCTAAAACCTGCTATATGGCTAAGTCTATTGATCTCAAGTTAAAAGGGGTGTGAAGTAATTTGAATAATTTAGTCAAGGATCCATGGGATTTTTTTGATGAGGGTAAAACAATCTGGGTATAGAGTAGATATTATTTTTGTTACAGTGGACATTAAAGATCAGTTTTCAGTCATACCATATCATTTGGGGGTTAGAATGGTCCTTAAAATTTCCTGTTGAAAACAGTGAACTTTAGGAATGGAGATTAATGTCATCTCAACACTTATGGAAATTATGTTGGGTAACAATTTTATTTACTTTGAAGGTACCTATTATAGGCAAAGAGAGGGTGTGGCTATGGAAGCCTTTTATGCCCCACTCTTTGCAAATATGGTTATGGCTACTTGGGGAAAAAAGTTTGTTTTCCGTATGGATTTTACTAATTCATGGTCATTGTACACTAGGTACCTGGATGATATCTGTATTTTTTGGATGGATCACTCACACAGAGAGGAAGAATGTCTAGATTATAAAAATAGTATCACTTCATTTCTCAGATCTACCTACTTAAAACTATGGATGTTTTACCGTATTTGAATATTGAACTGAGAAAGGATATTTTAAATAAGAAGTTTGTATCAACAATATATATAGAAATTTCTGCGTTTTAGTAGTTGTCATCCATTATCTCAGAAGAAAGCAGTGGTTAAAGGGTATATTGTTAGAGCAGCAAGGATGGTTTTGGAGTACAGTGTCTTCATAGATGAATGTAATAAAGTTAAGGGGATGTTTTTGAAGAGAGGGTATCCGGATACATTTATTAGTAATATTATTAGTGAAGTCCAAATGAAAGGGTACTGAATTTTATACTGTATTGTTGGATGCAAACCCAATAGTTAAGCAGAGACTGCATTGATAATTCACATCATAAGCTGGCCTCTGCTTTTATTATAATTTTTAGTGTTGACTATCTGACTATTCAAAAATATATATAGAAACACTAGGCTATCTTTAACCACTTTGAGGAAACAAAAAAGTTTTGTCAATCACTGAAGTGTGTTGCTAGAAAAGGTCTTTGTTTGAAAAACACGGTGGAACATGTTGGAGTGGCTGGCTTGTCAGATATCAGTACCAGTTGGGAAACTTTTAAATGTGGCAGCTGTAAATATTGTAAATTTATTTTGGAAAGACTTTGTATAACTGTAGGAAAAGTTTTCATTCAGCCTAATTTCCACTGTAATTGAGGGATTAAAGGGGTAGTATATGCAGCTCTTTGTCAAAATTGTAAGGGATTTTATACTGGGAAAATATTTAAATCCCTTAGGGAAAGAGTATATGAACATACATACAATATAGGAAGATGGAACCCCAATAATGCATTGGCTAAACATTTGATGAATTTCCCTGAGCACACACTTCTATTTTTTGGTATTGAAAAAACATTTGCTAGCCCTAGAGGTTATGCCTTTGATTTAAATTTTGAACTTCGAGGGCTGGTTTGGCAAATTAAAACTAATGCAGGGTCAGCCCCTGGACTGAATGGACTGATTTCTATTATCATTGTTTCACAGCCTGTGGTCACCACATCTGATCTCAATATTGCAAGAGTTCTGCCACAAGGCTGAAAAGTACAGGTATACTGAGACTCCTGCCATTGTTTCATAGCCTGCAGTCACTACATCTGATCTTGATATTGCAGGATCTCTGCCTCAAGACCCTAACCAACAAGGTTACTAAGACTTTTGACATTGTTTCATAGCCTGTGGTCACTACATCTGACATCCATATTGTAGGAGATCTGATACAAAGCTCTAACCTTTAGGTTTACTGAGATGTTTGCCATTGTTTCCTATCCTGAGTTCACTACATCTGACCTCAGTATTGCAGGAGCTCTGCCACAAGGCCCCAAATCTACAGGTTTGCTCAGACTTTTTGTATTGTTTCATAGCCTGCAGTCACTAAGTCTAACCTCAATATTGCAGGACCTCTGTAAGAAGCCCATAGCTGACAAGTTCACTGTGAGCTTTCTCATTGTTTCATAGACTGCAGTCCCTACATTTGACCTCGATATTGTTGGAGCTCTGCCAGATGCCCTAACCTATGTGTTTATTGAGACTTTTGTCATTGTCTGCGGTCACTACGTCTGAACTCGATATAGCAGGATCTCTGTCACAATGCCTTAACCTACAAGTTTACTGAGTTTTGTCATTGTTTCATAGCCTGTGGTCATTACATATGACCTCGATATTGCAGGAGCTCTGCCACAAGGCCCTAACCTACAAGATTACTGAGACTTTTGTCAAAGTTTCATAGCCTACAGTCACTACATCTGATCTTAATATTACAGGAACTCTGCCACAGGGCCCTAATTTACACCATTACTGGGACTTTTGTCACTGTTTCATAGCCTTCTGTCACTACGTCTGACATTGATATTCCAGGAGCTCTGCCACAAGGCCCTAACCTACAAGTTTAACGAGGCTTTTGTCATTGTTTCCTATCCTGAGTTCACTATGTCTCACCTCAGTACTGCAGGAACTCTGCAAGAAGGGTGAACCTACAAGTTTAATTTTGGCATTGTTTCATAGCCTGCGGTCAATACATCTGACCTCAATATTGAAAGGCCTGTGCGAAAAGACCCTAACTTACAAGTTTACTGAGACATTTCTCATTGTTTCATAGCCAGTGGTCCCTATGATTGACCTCGATATTGCAGGACTTCTGCCACAAGGCCCTTAACTACAAGTTTACTAAGACTTCTGTCATTGTTTTATAGCCTGCAGTCAGTATTTCTCACCTCACTATTCCAGGATGTCTCCCACAATGCCCTAACCTACAAGTTTACTGAGAGTTTTGTCATTGTTTCATAGCCTGCAGTCACTACGTCTGACATTGATATTATAGGATGTCTACCACAATGCCCTAATCTCTAAGTTTACTGACAGTTTAGTCATTGTTTCATAGCTTGCGGTCACTACATCTGACCTCAGTATTCCAGCAGCTCTCCCACAAGGCCCTAACCTACAAGATTACTGAGACTTTTATCATTGTTTCATAGCCTGCGGTCACTATGTCTGACATCGGTATTGCAGAAGCCTTCCCTCAAGACCCTAAGCAACAAGGTTACTGAGAATTTTGACATTGTTTCATAGCCTGTCTTCACTACATCTGACTTTGATATTGCAGAAGCTTTGTCACAAGACCCTAACCTACAAGTTTACTGAGACTTTTGACATAGTTTCCTATCCTGAGTTCACTATGTTTCACCTCAGTAGTGTATAAACTCTGCAAGAACACCCGTACCTACCAGCTTAATGAGACTTTTGTCATTGTTTCATAGCCTGCAGTAACTACGTCTCACCTCAGTATTGTAGGACCTCTGCCACAGTGACCTAACCTACATTTTTACTGAGACTTTTGTCATTATCTCATAGTCTGCGGTCAGTATGTCTGACCTCAATATTCTAGAAGCTCTGCCAAAAGGCCCTAACCTACAAGACTACTAAGACTTTTGTCACTGTTTCACAGCCTGCAATCACTATGCCTGACCTCGATATTGCAGGTGTTTTGCCACAAGATGAAAAACTACAAGTTTACTGACACTTTTGCCATTGCTTCACAGCCTGAGTTCATTACATCTAACTTTCATATTGCAGGAGTTCTGCTATGAGGTCCTAACCTGCAATTTTACTGAGACTTTTGTCTTTTTTTTATAACCTGTGGTCGCTACGTCTGACTTCGATATTGCAGGAGCTCTGCCAGAAAGCCCTAACCTTCAAGGTTACTGTGACTTTTGTCTGTTTTATAGCCTGCGGACACTATGTATGATGTCTATATTGCAAGAGCTTTGCCACAAGGTCCTAACCTATAAGTTTACTGAGAATTTAATCATTGTTTCATAACCTGCAGTCACTACATCTGACATCGATATTACAGATGAGCTGCCAAAAGGCCCTAACCTACAAGTTTAGTCTTTTATCATTGTTTCATAGCCTGCAATCAGTACGTCTGACCTCAATATTGCTGAACCTCTGCTGCAAGCCCCTAACTTACAAGTTTACTGAGACTTTTATCATTGTTTCATAGCCTGCGGTCACTATGTCTCACCTCAGTATTGCAGGAGCCCTCTCTCAAGACCCCAAACAACAAAGTTACTGAGAATTTTGACATTGTTTCCTAGACTACCTTCAATACATCTGATCTTGATATTACAAAAGCTTTGCCACAAGACCCTAACATACAAGTTTACTGAGACTTTTGACATAGTTTCCTATCCTGAGTTCACTATGTCTCACCTCAGTAGTGCATAAACTCTGCAAGAACACATGTACCTACCAGTTTAATGAAACTGTTGTTATTGTTTCATAGCCTGCAGTAACTATGTCTCACCTGAGTATTGTAGGATCTCTGCCACAGTGCACTAATCTACATGTTTACTGAGACTTTTGTTTCATAGGTTTCATAGGTTGATACTAGGCTATCTCCCCTAGGGCATTTATAAGCCTAGCCAGAGTGCGTTTGGCTTTCGCCACCCTTTTAGATTAGTTGACTGTGCCTCTGTATAGTAGGTCACAGAAGATAGCCCTTTTAAGGTTAGTTTACTGTGCCTCTGTCTAGCAGGGACACAGAAAAGATCCCAGGGGTAAACCTACGATCTCCCATCCACTCGTCAAGATTTCTCTTGAAGAGGGTCATTGAGGGGCTCTGCCTAACATATATTGGGATTTTGTTCCAGAGTGAGGGGAGCTTCTGGGATATGAATCTGTCCCTCCAGCATGTCCTATTTATTTTTGTGCTGAGGTTTAAGTCCCTGGAGGGTGTAGCTCTAAGGGATTTGGATTTCCTGAGGTAGAGCATGTCCTTTAATTCTGGTTTGGACATGACTTTATACGTCAGGCACAGATCGCCTCTGAGTAGACGGTAAGCAACTGAGTAGAGCTGGAGTTTCTTTAGCCTAACTGCATAGGGCATCTGTTTGAGTCCCTTGATCCTCTTGGTGAGGTACTTTTGGGGTCTTTCCTGTTGCTGCAGGTGTCCCAAAGGTACATCCCAAATGGGGCATTGTATTCAATTATGGGCATGATGAGTGATGAGTAGAGGGGCACAATGACCTCTCTTGATCTAGATGTGAACCCTTTTGTGATAAGGTGGGCTATATAGAAGGTCTTTCTAACCACTTTGGCAACGTGATTGTCAAAGGAGAGATTGCTATCTACTTGGGTCCCCAAATCCCTAATTACCTCTTCCATACTTAATGGATTTTCCCAAAGGGGATGACTATCCACTTTTTGGCATTTAGCTTTAGGCCATGGCTCTGGCACCAGTTATCCGTCTCTGTGAGACGCTTTTGGAGGATGCTTGTGTCAGTCGGCAAGTCGATTACGGTACCCAGTTTGCAGTCATCTGCGAACTTGGTCAGCCATAGTCCTCCCGTGTTAGCCTGTACCTCAGAGAAATATATACCAAACAAGAGAGGTCCCAGGACTGAGCCTTGTGGGACGCCACTTGTAACTGGTTTAGAGTCTGACATGGCACCTGCAATTCTGACCATGTGGGTTCTATCCCTGAGCCAGTTTGCAACCCATCTTGTGACATAGGGGTTGATATTTAAGCTGGTGAGCTTATTTATGATGCCCGAGTGGGGTATTGAGTCGAAGGCTTTTGCGAGGTCCAGGTAGGCTGTGTGGACTACCTTCCCTTCATCTATGGCCTTGGCGACTGTTTCAAAGAAGTTGACCAGGTTCAAAAGGCAAGATCTGCCCTTAACAAAGCCGAATTGGGTAGGATCCAGTGTTTGGAGGTTCCCAATGTCTTTGTTTATGAGTTACATGATGATACGTGCCATAGCTTTGCAGACCAGGCTAGTCAGGCTTATAGGGCGATAGTTTCCAGGGTCCGTTGTGGCACCACCTTTGTGGAGTAGGACCACTGTTGCTGTACGCCATTCCTTGGGTACATATCCTGTAGTAAGGCTGAGATTGAACAGTGATTTTATGTGAGGGTTCAGTTCTTCTTGGAGCTCGTGTAAGACACAGCCTGGGACACCGTCCGGTCCCATTGATGCTGTGTTGTTTGCTTTGGAGAGGGCAACTCTCACCTGTGCATCTTTGATGTCAGGGAGGCTAGACTCTGTTGGGATAGACATTTGCTCTTTTGGTGGGGAAGGGGGGGAGAAGTTTGCACTGAACCTGTCTGCCAGGATGTTTGCAATGTCTGTGGGTTCAGTGTATTTTTTGTCATTTTGCACTAACTCAGAGCATATCTGGGAGTTGCCACTCAGGTTCCTGACATAACTAAAGAAGGCCTTGTGATTATCTTTAGCATCTTGGGCAATTTTTCTTTCGAAGCTGGCCTTAGATGATTTTATGAGGGATCGTAGTTTCTTGCTAGTACTGATCAGAGATGCCTTCCCTTTTTGGGATTTTGCTCTATCATGTAGTCGCTTCCTCCTTCTGTTGTATAGCTTATTTATGGCTGGGGTCCACCAGACAGGTCTCCTGCCTTTGGAGGAGTGAGTCTTGGTTTTATTTGGGATAGCACGATCCATGCATTCCTGTAGGTGTCCATAGAATGTGTTTGTAAAGGATTCTGTGGTTTGGGTCGTATTTTCCACTGGCCTGGGGGCTTTGAAGGATTCCACCTCGGTTTTGAGTACTGTGAAGTTTGCTTTTGAGAAGTTCTTCACCGTGGTTTCCTTGGTTGGGGGTGGGGACAGGATATGGATGTCCAGTGAGATTAATTTATGGTCAGATCTTACCAATGAGGGGTATACCTCTGGTATGGAACATAGAGTCCCCATGTTGGTGATGATAAGGTCCAATATGTTTTCCCCTCTTGTGGGAGTGGTGACCAGTTGTTTCATAACATTTGAGTTTATAAATTCTAGGAACCATTGGGCGAGGGTGTTGGGGCTTGAGTAGTGCTCCCAGTCTATGTTTGGGTAGTTGAAGTCACCCAATATGATGGTGTTTGGAGAGACCTTCATATTCTCCAGTGTTCTCAGGAAAGCTGAGTGGGGTTCCTGAGTTTGGGAGGGTGGTCTGTAGCAGGCTACAAACTGAAAGGCAGTTTTGCCCACTGTTAGTTGCACATGGATGATCTCCGATGCTTCGTGCAGTGCCACTAACCTGGAGGTGTCGATATCTTTAATGAATATGGATACTCCCCCCCCTCCTTTTGTGGTTTGGTCCGAGTTTTGGGGCCGAAAAGCATGGTATGAGGTATAACCTGGTAGTGCTGGGGTGCTCTCGGGATCCTTGAACCAGGTTGCTGTTACTGCACAGATATCGCTATTCTCCATACTGAGGAGAGTCTCGAGTGCCTGCATCTTGAGGTTTAGACTTCTGGCATTGAGCAGCATTACCCTTAGTTTCTTTTTCCTTGTGTTGTCTATGGAGGTGGGTTTGTCTTTTGAGCCTTGCCTAAAAAGGCACTATGGGGGTGGCAAGAGCCCTAGCCAATATTTGAAAGCCCAGGGGTGACAGGTGTAAGCCTTCCCTAGCGAAGCAATGTGGCTTGTCGAGCATGTCATCCCAGGCTGACAGACACTGGATTCCCTTTGAATGACACCAATACTTTAGCCAATTGTTAAAATTGATCATTTTGTCTTTATACTGTGGCATCATTCTTGGTGAGGGTAAGATGCTACTCAAGGTCAGGGTCATACCAGCCTGGGCTACATGATCAGAGAGCTCCTCTATGTCTCTTTTCATGTAGTCCAGGGAGGTACGTCTCAGATCATTCACACCAGCATGGACAATGACAGAGACATATTTGTACTTGCTTTGGAGTGACCTGAGTGCTTGTGTTATGTGGTGGATCCTGGCACCCAACAGGCAGCTTATAGTGACCTTCTCCTTGTTCAGCCTGGTGAGTGGGACGTCAGTGTGTCTGACAAAAGAGTCACCTATTACAAGTGTATTAGGTGTGTTGTTTAGCCATAAGGGCTGTGACTGTGTGGCACACTGACTTTGTGAACTATGTGATACGTGGGTATTGTTGTGGGGTAGCGGTTGCTTGGATGTCTGCTTTGGAGGTCTCTGCTGCTTGGGCAGATTTTTATTTAGAGCCTCCGAGTATGTTTTTGTGTGTTTATGTGTTTGGTTTGCTGTTGCGATAGGTCTATGTGAGACTGGATTTGTGGTGTGTTTGTCATTATCTCATAGTCTGTGGTCAGTACGTCTGACTTCAGTATTCTAGGAGCTCTTCCAAAAGGTCCTAACAAACAAGACTACTGAGGCTTTTGTCACTGTTTCACAGCCTGTGGTCACTACGTCTGACCTCAGTATTGCAGGAGTTCTGCCACAAGACCGAAAACTACAAGTTTACTGAGACTTTTGCCATTGCTTCATAGCCTGCAATCACTACATCTGACCTTCATATTGCAGGAGTTCTGCCATGAGGTCCTAACCTGCAATTTTACTGAGACTTTTGTCATTGTTTGACAGCCTGCAGTCACTACATCTGATCTTGATATTGCACGAGCTCTGCATCAAGACCCTAAAATACAAGGTTACTGAGACTTTTGACATTGTTTCATACCCTGCGGTCACTACGTGTGAAATTGATATTGCAAGTGCTCTGCCACAAGAGCCTAACCTACAAGGTTACTGAGACTTTGGTAATTTTTTCATAGCCTGCAGTCAGTACGTGTGAGCTCATTATTGCAGGAGCTCTGCCAGAAGACCCTAACCTTCAAGGTTACTGAGACTTTGGTCATTGTTTCATAGCCGGTGGTTACTATATGGACCTCGATATTACTGGAGCTCTCACATAGGGCCCTAACCTACAAGTTTACTGAGACTTTTGTCATTTTTTCATAGCCTGTGTTAACTATGTCTGATGGTGTTAACTATGTCTGATGTTGGTAATGCAGGAGGTCTTCTATAAGACACTTATCTACAAGTTTACTGAGATTTTTGTCAATATTTCCAATCCTGAGTTCACTGCATCTCATGTCAGTATTACAGGAGCTCTGTCACAAGGTCCGAACCTACAAGTTTGATGAGAGTTTTGTCATTGTTTCCTTACCTGTGGTCATTAAGTCTCAACTAGGAAGTCCAAGAGCTCTGTCAGAAGTCCTCAACCTACAAGTTTACTGAGACATTTGTCATTGATTCCTAGCCTATGGTCACAATGTCTGACTTTGATATTGCAGGAGTTCTGCCACAAGGCCTAAACCTAGGAGTTTACGGAGACTTTTGCCATTGTTTCCTATCCTGAGTTCACTAGGTCTCCCCTAGGTGCTGCAGGTGCTCTGCTAGAATGCCATAACCTACAAGTTTACTGAGTCTTTTGTCACTGTTTCACAGCTTGTGGTCACTATGTCTAACCTTGATATTGCAGGGCCTCTGTGAGAAGACCCTAATTACAAGTTTACTGAGACATTTTTCACTGTTTTGTCGCCTGCGCTCTGTAAGTTTGCCTCATATTCCAGGACCTCTAACACAAGCCCTAACCTACAACTTTACTGAGACTTTCGCCACTGTTTCATAACTTGTGGTCACCACGTCAGACCTTGATATTTCAGGACCTCTGGCACAAGGCCCTAACCTACAAGTTTACTGAGAATTTTGTCATTGTTTCATACCCTGCTGTCACTATGTCTGATCTTGATATTCCAGGAGTTCTGCTTCAAGTCCATAACTTACAAGATTACTCAGACGTTTGTCATTGCTTCATACCCTGCAGTCACTACGTCTGACTGAGATATGGCAGGAGTTCTGCCACAAGACTCAAAGTTGGAAGTTGTCATTGTTTCGTAGCCTGCGCTGTCTACGTCTGACCTCTGTATTGCAGCAGCCCTAACACAAGGCTCTAACCTACAGGTATACTGGAAATTTTGTCATTGTTTTGTAGACTACAGTCATTATGTTGGAACTTGATATTGCAGGAGGTCTGCCTGAAGAACTTAGCCAACAAGGTTACTGAGACTTTTGACATTGTTTCCTATCTTGAGTTTACTACATCTCACATCAGTATTGCAGGAGCTCAATCACAAGGACTTAATCTACAAGTTTGCTGAGACTTTTGTCTTTGTCTCCTTGTCTATAGTCACTAAGTGTCACCTAGGAAGTGCAGGAGCTCGGCCAGAAGTCCGCAACCTACAAATTTACTGAGACTTTCGTCATTATTCCTAGCCTGTAGTCAACTCATCTGACCTTGGTATTGCAGGAGCCCTGCCAGAAGGCCCTAACCTGCAAGTTTACTGAGACTTTTGCTATTGATTTATAGCCAGCAGTCACTATGTCTGACCTCGGCATTGCAGACCTCTGCCACAAGGCCCTAACCTACAAGATTATTGAGTCTTTTGTCTTTGTTTCCTATCCTGAGGTCACTACATCTTACCTCAGTACTACAGGTGATCTGTAGGAATGTCATAACCAGTGCTCACTATGTCTGACCTTGATATTGCAGGAGTTCTGCCACAAGGCCCAAACCTACAAGTTTACAGAGACTTTTGCCATTGATTCCTAGCCTGCTGTCACTATGTCCGACCTAGATATTGCAAGAGGTCTGCCACAATGCCCTGATCTACAAGTTTCTTGAGACTTTTGTCATTGATTCATAGCCTGTGGTCACTACGTCTCACCGCAGTATTGTAGGACCTCTGCCACAATGCCCTAACCTACATCTTTACTGAGACTTTTGTCATTATCTCATAATTTGCGGTCAGTATGTCTGACCTCAATATTCTAGGAACTCTGAAAAAAGACCCTAACCTACAACACTACTGAGAACTTTGTCATTGTTCACAGCCTGCAGTCACTATGCCTGACCTCAATATTGCAGACGTTCTTCCACAAGACCAAAAACTACATGTTTACTGAGACGTTTGCCATTGATTCATAGCCTGAATCACTACATCTGACCTCAGTATTGTAGAAGCTCTGCAACAAGGCCCAAACCTAGGAGTTTACTGAGACTTTTGTCATTGTTTCCTATTTAGCATTCACTATATCTGACCTCATTTGTTCAGGATTTCTGACACAAGGCCCAAACCTAGGAGTTTGCTGAGACTATTGCCATTGTTTCCTAGCCAACATTCACTATGTCTGACCTCGATTTTGTAGGACCTCTGCTACAAGACCCTAATCTACAAGTTTGCTGAGAGGTTTTACATTATTTCCTATCCTAACATCACTACAACTCACCTAGGTACTGCAGGTGCTCTACAAGAATGCCATAACCTACAAGTTTACTGAGCCTTTTGTCACTGTTTCACAGCCTGTGGTCACCATATCTAACCTTGATATTGCAGGTTCTCTGTGAGAAGACCCTAACTATACATTTACTGAGACATTTCTCATTGTTTTGTAGCCTGCGCTCCGTATGTTTGACCTCGATATTCCAGGACCACTGATACAAGCCCTAACTTACATCTTTACTGACACTTTTGTCACTGTTTCATAGCCTGTGGTCACTATGTCAGACCTTGATATTTCAGGACCTCTGGCACAAGGCCCTAACCTACAAGTTTACTGAGACTTTTGCCATCATTTTATATCCTGCAGTCACTATGTCTCACCTTGATATTGTACAATGTCTGCCACAATGCCCTAACCTACAAGTTTACTGAGAATTTTGTCATTGTTTCATACCTTGCGATAATTATGTCTGACTTAAATATTCTAGGAGTTATGCCACAAGGCGATAACGTACAAGATTACTCAGACTTTTGTCATTGTTTCATACCCTGCAGTCACTATGTCTGACCTTGATATTGCAGGAGTTCTGCCACAAGGCTCAAACCTGGAAGTTTACTGAGACTTTTGTCATAGTTTCATAGCCTGTGCTCACTATGTCTGACCTCTATATTGCATCAGCTCTGACACAATGTCCTAACCTACAGGTTTATGGGAAATGTTGTCATTGTCTCATAGACTGCAGTCACTATGTTTGAACTCGATAATGCAGGTCTGCCTCAAGTTCCTAAAAGACAAGGTTAAAGACACTTTTGACATTGTTTCATAGCCTACGGTCACAAAGTCTGAAATCGATATTGCAGGTGCCCTGCCACAGGACCCTAACCTGCAAGGCTGCTGAGAATTTTGACATTGTTTCCGATCTTATGTTCACTAAATCTCACATTGGTATTCAATAGTTCAGTCACAAAGACAACCTACAAGTTTGCTGAGACTTTTCTTTGTCTCCTCACCTGCAGTCACTGAGTCTCACCTAGGAAGTGCAGGAGCTCTGCTAGAAGTCCCCAACCTACAAATTTAGAGACTTTCGTCATTTATTCCTAGCCTGGGGTTTACGGAGACATTTCTCATTGTTTCATAGCCTGCAATCACTACATTTGACCTCGATATTGCAGGAGCTCTGCCACAATGCCCGGACCAAGTTTATTAAGACATTTGTCATTGTATCATAGCCTGCGGTGACAATCTCTGATCTCGATATTGCAGGAGTTCTGCCACAATGCCCTAACCTACAAGTTTACTGAGAGTTCTGTCATTCTTTCATAGCCTATGGTCATGATGTCTGATCTAGATATTGTAGGAATTCTGCCACAAGGCCAAAACCTAAAAATTTACTTTGATTTCAGTTGTTTCATAGCCTGCGGTCACTACGTTTGACCTCGATAATACAGAAGCTCTGCCACAAGGCCCAAACTTACAAGATTACTGAGACTTTTGTCATTGTTTCATAGCTTACAGTCACTACATCTGATCTTGATAATGCAGGAGATCTGCCACAAGGCCCTAACTGACAAGATTACAGGGACTTTTGTCATTCTTTCCTTGCCTGCCTTCACTAGATCTCACCTCAGTACTGCAGGCGATATGCAGGAATGCCATAACCTGTGCTCCCTATGTCTAGCCTTGATATTGCAGGAGTTCTGCCACAAGGCCCAAACTTACAAGTTTACAGAGACTTTTGCCATTGATTCCTAGCCTGCTCTCACTATGTCTGACCTCGATATTGCAGGAGGGCTGCTACAAGGCCCTGACCTACAAGTTTCTTGAGACTTTTGTCATTGTTTCATAGACTGTGGTCACTACGTCTCACCTCAATATTGTAGGACCTCTGCTACAGTGCCCTAACCTACATGTTTACTGAGACATTTTTCATTATCTAATAGTCTGTGGTCAGTACGTCTGACCTCAATATTCTAGGAGCTCTGCCAAAAGGCCCTAACCTACAAGACTACTGAGGCTTTTGTCATTGTTTCACAGCCTGCGGTCACAACGCCTGAACTCGCTATCGCAGAAGTTCTGCCACAAGACCGAAACCTACTAGATTACTGAGATTTTTGCCATTGATTCATAGCCTGCTATCACTACATCTGACCTCAGTATTGCAGAAGCTCTGCTGCAAGGGTCAAATCTCAGAGTTTACTGACACTTTGTCATTGTTTCCTAGCCAACATTCACTACATCTGACCTCAGTTTTTCAGGATTTCTGACCCAAGGCCCAAAACTAGGAGTTTACTGAGACTTTTGTCATTGTTTCCTTGCAGCATTCACTAAGTCTGACCTCAATTTTGCAGGAGCTCTACTACAAGACCCTAACCTACAAGTTTACTGAGACTTTTGTCATTATTTCCTATCCTAACATCACTACATCTCACCTAGATACTGCAGGTGTTCTGCAAGAATGCCATAACCTACAAGTTTACTGAGTCTTTTGTCACTGTTTCACAGCCTGTGGTCACTATTTCTAACCTTAATATTGCAGTGTCACTGTGAGAAGACCCTAACTACAAGTTTACTGAGACATTTCTCATTGTTTTGTAGCCTGCGCTCCGTTATGTTTGACCTTGATGTTCTAAGACGTCTGGCACAAGCCTTAGCCTAAACTTTACTGAGACTTTTGTCACTGTTTCATAGCCTGTGGTCAAATCAGACCTTGATATTTCAGGACCTCTGGCACAAGGCCATAACCTACAAGTTTACCGATACTTTTGTCACTGTTTTATAGCCTGCATTCACTACGTCTCACCTCAATATTGCACAATGTTCACCACAATGCCCTTACCTAGAAGTTTACTGAGAATTTTGTCATTGTTTCATAGCATGTTGTCACTATGGCTGACCTCGATAATCCAGGCATTCTGCCACAAGGCCAAAACCTCCAAGATTACTCAGACTTTTGGCATTGTCTCATACCCTGCAGTCACTATGTCTGACCTTGATATTGCAGGAGTTCTGCCACAATGCTCAAACCTAGAGTTTACTGAGACTTTTGTCATTGTTTAATAGCCTGTGATCACTACATCTGACCTCAGTATTGCAGAAGCTCTGCCACAAGGACCAAACCTAGGAGTTTACTGACACTTTGTCATTGTTTCATAGCCAGCATTCACTACATCTGACCTCAGCTTTTCAGGAGTTCTGACACATGGCTCAATCCTAGAGGTTTACTCAGACTTTTGTCATAGTTTCAAAGCCTACGCTCACTATGTCTGACCTCTGTATTGCAGTAGCTCTGACACATCGCCCTAACCTAGAAGTTTACTGGAAATGTTGTCATTGTTTTGTTGGCTGCAGTCACTACACTGGAACTCGATATCGCAGGAGGTCAGACTCAAGACCCTAACTGACAAGGTTTCTGAGACTTTTGACATTGTTTCATAGCCTTGGGTCACAATGTCAGAAATTGATATTACGGGAGCCTTGCCACAAGACCCTAACCTACAAGTTTACTGAGATTTTTGACATTGTTTCCTATTCTGAGTTCATTACATCTCACATCGGTTTTGCAGGAGCTCTATCACAAGGACTTAACCTACAAGTTTGCTGAGACTTTTGCCTTTGTCTCCTTGCCTGTAGTCACTAAGTCTCAACTAGGAAGTGCAGGAGCTCTGCGAGAAGTCTCCAACCTACAAATTTACTGAGACTTTCGTCATTTATTCCTAGCCTGTGATCACCTCGTCTGACCATGGCATTGAAGGAGCCCTGCCCGAAGGCCCTAACCTGCAAGTTTACTGAGACGTTTGCCATTGATTTATAGCCAGCAGTCACTATGTCTTCCCTCGGTATTGCAGGACTCTATCACAAGCCCATAACCTACTAGATTATTGAGTCTTGTCATTGTTTCCTATCCTGAGTTCACTGCATTTTTCCTCAGTACTACAGGTATTCTGCAGGAATGCCATAACCTGTACTCACTACGTCTGTTCTTGATATTGCAGGAGTTCTGCCACAAAGCCCAAACCTATAAGTTTACAGAGACTTTTGCCATTGATTCCTAGCCTGCTGTCACTATGTCTGACCTCAGTATTGCAGGAGGTCTGCCACAAGGTCCAAACCTACAGGTTTACTCAGACTTTTTCCATGGCTTCACAGCCTGCGGTCACTAAGTCTGACCTTGATATTGCAGGGCCTCTGCCAGAAGGCCATAGCCAACAAGTTTTTTCTCATTGTTTCATAGCCTGCGGTCACAACATTTCACTTTGATATTGCAGGAGCTCTGCCACAATGCCCAAACTTATAAGCTTATTGAGACTTTTGTCATTGTGTCATAGCCTGTGGTGACTATCTCTGTCCTCAGTATTGCAGGAGCTCTGCCAAAATGTCGTAACCTACAAGTTTACTGAGAGGTTTGTCATTCTTTCATAGCCTGTGGTCACTATGTCTGAGCTAGATATTGCAAGAGTTCTGCCACAAGGCCCAAACCTACAAGATTACTGAGACTTTTGTCATTGTTTCATAGCCTACAGTCACTACATCCGATCTTGATAATGCAGGAGCTCTGCCACACGTCCCTAACTTACAAGATTACTGAGACTTTCCTTGCCTGCCTTCACTATGTCTCATCTCTGTATTGCAGAAGGTCTGTCACAAGGTCCTAATCTACAACTTTCCTGAGACTTTTGTCATTGTTTCATAGCCTGTGGTCAGTATGTCTGAGCTCAATATTCTAGGAGCTTTGCCAAAAGGCCCTAACCTACAAGACTACTTAGACTTTTGTCATTGTTTCACAGCCTGCAGTCACTGCGTCTGACCTCGATGGTGCAGAAGGTCTGCCACAAGGTCCTAACCTGAAACTTTACTGAGACGTTTGTCATTGTTTGACAGCCTGCAGTCACTGCGTCTGACCTCGATGGTGCAGGAGTTCTGCCACAAGGTCCTAACCTGAAACTTTACTGAGACGTTTGTCATTGTTTCACAGCCTGCAGTCACTATATCTGGTATTGATATTGCAGAAGCTCTGCATCAAGACCCTAAAGTACAAGGTTACTGAGAGTTTTGTCATTGCTTCATAACCTGCGGTCACTACATGTGAAATTGATATTGCAAGTGTTCTGCCACAAGAGCCTAACCTGCAAGTTTACTGAGACTTTGATAATTTTTTCATAGCCTGCGGTCAGTATGTGTGAGCATAATATTGCAGGAGCTCTGCCAGAAGGCCCTAACCTTCAAGGATACTGAGACTTTGGTCATTGTTTCATAGCCTGCAGTCAATATATGGACCTTGATATTTCTGGAGCTCTCACTTATGGCCCTAACATACAAGTTCACTGAGACTTTTATCATTTTTTCAAAGCCTGCAGTCACTATGTCTGACTTCAATATTGCAAGAACTCTGCCACAAGGCCCTAACCTACTAATTTACTGAGGCTTTTGCCATTGTTTCATGGCCCGTATCCAATACATCTGACTCAGTGTTATGGGAGCTCTACCCAAAGGTTCAAACCTACAAGTTTCCTGAGACTTTTTTCATTGTTTCATAGCCTGTGTTAAGTATGTCTGATGGTGTTAACTATGTCTGATGTCAGTATTACGGGAGGTCAGCTACACGACCCTATTCTACAAGTTTAATATGATTTTTGTCATTGTTTCCTATCCTGAGTTCACTACTTCTCACATCGGTATTGCAGGAGCTCTGCCACAAGGCCCTGACCTACAAGTTTGATGGGAGGTTTGTCATTGTTTCCTCACCTGTGGTCACTAAGTCACACCTAGGAAGTCCAAGACCTCTGCCAGTAGTCCCCAGCCTACAAATTTACTGAAACATTTGTCGTTGATTCCTAGCCGGTGGTCACAACATCTAACTTTGGTATTGCAGTTCTGCCACAAGGCCGAAACCTACCAGTTTACAAAGACTTTTCCCATTGATTCATAGCCTGCTCTCACTACGTCTGACCTCAGTATTGCAGGCGCTCTGCCACAAGACCCAAACGTAGGAGTTTACTGAGACTTTTGCCACTGTTTCCAAGCCAGCATTCACTACATCTGCCCTCAGTATAGCAGGAGCTCTACTACAAGACCCTAACCTACAAGTTTAAAGAGACTTTTGTCATTGTTTCCTATCCTGAGTTTACTATGTCTCACCTAGGTACTGCAGGTGCTCTGCAAGAATGCCATAACCTACAAGTTTACTGAGTCTTTTGTCACCGTTTCACAGCCTGTGGGCACTATATCTAACTTTGATATTGCAGGGCATCTTTGAGAAGACCCTAAGTAGAAGTTTACTGGGACATTCCTCATTGTTTTGTAGCCTGCGCTCCGGACGTTTGACCTCGATATTCCAGGACCGCTGACACAAGTGCTAACCTACAACTTTACTGAGACATTTGTCACTGTTTCATAACCTGTGGTCACTACTTCAGACCTTGATATTTCAGGACCTCTGGCACAAGGCCCTAACCTACAAGATTACTGAGACTTTTGTCATTGTTTTATAACCTGCAGTCCCTACGTCTCACCTCAGTATTGCACACTGTCTGCCACAATGCCCTAACCTACAAGTTTACTGAGAATTTTGTCATTGTTTCATACCCTGTGGTCACTATGTCTGATCTTGATATTCCAGGAGTTCTGCTACAAGTCCATAACTTACAAGATTACTCAGACGTTTGTCATTGCTTCATACCCTGCAGTCACTACGTCTGACCTAGATATGGCAGGAGTTCTGCCACAAGACTCAAAGTTGGAAGTTGTCATTGTTTCATAGCCTGCGCTGACTATGTCTGACCTCTGTATTGCAGCAGCCCTAACACAAGGCCCTAACCTACAGGTATGCTGGAAATTTTGTCATTGTTTTGTAGACCGCAGTCACTATGTTGGAACTTGATATTGCAGGAGGTCTGCCTGAAGAACTTAACCAACAAGGTTACTGAGACTTTTGACATTGTTTCCTATCTTGAGTTTACTACATCTCACATCAGTATTGCAGGAGCTCAATCACAAGGACTTAACCTACAAGTTTGCTGAGACTTTTGTCTTTGTCTCCTCACCTATAGTCACTAAGTGTCACCTAGGAAGTGCAGGAGCTCGGCCAGAAGTCCGCAACCTACAAATTTACTGAGACTTTCGTCATTTATTCCTAGCCTGTGGTCAACTCATCTGACCTTGGTATTGCAGGAGCCCTGCCCAAAGGCCCTAACCTGCAAGTTTACTGAGACTTTTGCTATTGATTTATAGCCAGCAGTCACTATGTCTGACCTCGGCATTGCAGAACTCTGCCACAAGGCCCTAACCTACAAGATTATTGAGTCTTTTGTCTTTGTTTCCTATCCTGAGTTCACTACATCTCACCTCAGTACTACAGGTGATCTGCAGGAATGTCATAACCAGTGCTCACTATGTCTGACCTTGATATTGCAGGAGTTCTGCCACAAGGCCCAAACCTAAAAGTTTACAGAGACTTTTGCCAATGATTCCTAGCCTGCTGTCACTATGTCCGACCTCGATATTGCAAGAGGTCTGCCGCAATGCCCTGATCTACAGGTTTCTTGAGACTTTTGTCATTGATTTATAGCCTGTGGTCACTACGTCTCACCGCAGTATTGTAGGACCTTTGCCACAGTGCCCTAACCTACATCTTTACTGAGACTTTTGTCATTATCTCATAATTTGCGGTCAGTATGTCTGACCTCAATATTCTAGGAACTCTGCCAAAAGGCCCTAACCTACAACACTACTAAGAACTTTGTCATTGTTCACAGCCTGCAGTCACTATGCCTTACCTCAATATCGCAGACGTTCTTCCACAAGACTGAAAACTATATGTTTACTGAGACTTTTGCCATTGATTCATAGCCTGAATTACTACATCTGACCTCAGTATTGTAGAAGCTCTGCAACAAGGCCCAAACCTAGGAGTTTACTGAGACTTTTGTCATTGTTTCCTATTTAGCATTCACTATATCTGACCTCATTTGTTCAGGATTTCTGACACAAGGCCCAAACCTAGGAGTTTGCTGAGACTATTGCCATTGTTTCCTAGCCATCATTCACTATGTCTGACCTCAATTCTGCAGGACCTCTGCTATAAGACCCTAATCTACAAGTTTGCTGAGAGGTTTGTCATTATTTCCTATCCTAACATCACTACATCTCACCAAGATACTGCAGGTGCGCTACAAGAATGCCATAACCTACAAGTTTACTGAGCCTTTTGACACTGTTTCACAGCCTGTGGTCACCATATCTAACCTTGATATTGCAGGTTCTCTGTGAGAAGACCCTAACTATACATTTACTAAGACATTTCTCATTGTTTTGTAGCCTGCGCTCCGTATGTTTGACCTCGATATTCCAGGACCACTGATACAAGCCCTAACTTACATCTTTACTGACACTTTTGTCACTCTTTCATAGCCTGTGGTCACTATGTCAGACCTCGATATTTCAGGACCTCTGGCACAAGGCCCTAACCTACAAGTTCACTGAGACTTTTGCCATCATTTTATAGCCTGCAGTCACTATGTCTCACCTCGATATTGTACAATGTCTGCCACAATGCCCTAACCTACAAGTTTACTGAGAATTTTGTCATTGTTTCATACCTTGCGGTAATTATGTCTGACCTCAATATTCTAGGAGTTATGCCACAAGGCGATAACATACAAGATTACTCAGACTTTTGACATTGTTTCATACCCTGCAGTCACTATGTCTGACCTTGATATTGCAGGAGTTCTGCCACAAGGCTCAAAACTGGAAGTTTACTGAGACTTTTGTTATAGTTTCATAGCCTGTGCTCACTATGTCTGACCTCTATATTGCATCAGCTCTGACACAAGGTCCTAACCTACAGGTTTATGGGAAATTTTGTCATTGCCTCATAGACTGCAGTTACTATGTTTGAACTCGATAATGAAGGAGGTCTGCCTCAAGTTCCTAACAGACAAGGTTAATGAGACTTTTGACATTGTTTCATAGCCTACGGTCACAATGTCTGAAATCGATATTGCAGGTGCCTTGCCAAAAGACCCTAACCTGCAAGGTTGCTGAGACTTTTGACATTGTTTCCTATCTTATGTTCACTAAATCTCACATTGGTATTCAATAGTTCAGTCACAAGGACTTAACCTACAAGTTTGCTGAGACTTTTCTCTGTCTCCTCACCTGTAGTCACTGAGTCTCACCTAGTAAGTGCAGGAGCTCTGCTAGAAGTCCCCAACCTACAAATTTAGAGACTTTCATCATTTATTCCTAGCCTGGGGTTTACAAAGACATTTCTCATTGTTTCATAGCCTGCAATCACTACATTTGACCTCGATATTGCAGGAGCTCTGCCACAATACCCGGACCAATAAGTTTATTAAGACATTTGTCAGTGTCATAGCCTGTGGTGACAATCTCTGACCTCGATATTGCAGGAGATCTGCCACAATGCCCTAACCTACAAGTTTACTGAGAGTTCTGTCATTCTTTCATAGCCTATGGTCACGATGTCTGATCTAGATATTGCAGGTTCTGCCACAAGGCCAAAACCTAAAAATTTACTTTGATTTCAGTTGTTTTGTAGCCTGCGGTCACTACGTCTGACCTCGATAATACAGGAGCTCTGCCACAAGGCCCAAACCAACAAGATTACTGAGACTTTTGTCATTGTTTCATAGCCTACAGTCACTCCATCTGATCGTGATAATACAGGAGCTCTCCCACAAGGCCCTAACTGACAAGATTACAGGGACTTTTGTCATTCTTTCCTTGCCTGCCTTCACTACATCTCACCTCAGTACTGCAAGTGATCTGCAGGAATGCCATAACCTGTGCTCCTTAAGTCTAGCCTTGTATTGAAGGAGTTCTGCCACAAGGCCCAAACTTACAAGTTTACAGAGACTTTTGCCATTGATTCCTAGCCTGCTCGCACTATGTTTGACATCGATATTGCAGGAGGGCTGCCACAAGGCCCTGACCTACAAGATTCTTGAGACTTTTGTCATTGTTTCATAGACTGTGGTCACTACGTCTCACCTCAATATGGTAGGACCTCTGCTACAGTGCCCTAACCTACATGTTTACTGAGACTTTTTTCATTATCTAATAGTCTGTGGACAGTACGTCTGACTTCAATATTCTAGGAGCTCTGCCAAAAGGCCCTAACCTACAAGACTACTGAGGCTTTTGTCATTGTTTCACAGCCTGCGGTCACAACGCCTGAACTCGCTATCGCAGAAGTTCTGCCACAAAACCGAAACCTACCAGATTACTGAGACTTTTGCCATTGATTCATAGCCTGCTATCACTACATCTGACCTCAGTATTGCAGAAGCTCTGCCACAAGGGCCAAATCTCGGAGTTTACTGACACTTTGTCATTGTTTCCTAGCCAACATTCACTACATCTGACCTCAGATTTTCAGGATTTCTGACCCAAGGCCCAAAACTAGGAGTTTACTGAGACTTTTGTCATTGTTTCCTTGCAGCATTCACTACAGCTGACCTCGATTTTGCAGGAGCTCTACTACAAGACCCGAACCTACAAGTTTACTGAGACTTTTGTCATTATTTCCTATCCTAACATCACTACATCTCACCTAGATACTGCAGGTGTTCTGCAAGAATGCCATAACCTACAAGTTTACTGAGTCTTTTGTCATTGTTTCACAGCCTGTGGTCACTATGTCTAACCTTAATATTGCAGTGCCACTGTGAGAAGACCCTAACTACAAGTTTACTGAGACGTTTCTTATTGTTTTGTAGCCTGCGCTCCGTTGTGTTTGACCTTGATGTTCTAAGACGTCTAGCACAAGCCCTAACCTAAACTTTACTGAGACTTTTGTCACTGTTTCATAGCCTGTGGTCACAACATCAGACCTTGATATTTCAGGACCTCTGGCACAAGGCCATAACCTACAAGTTTACTGAGACTTTTGTCATTGTTTTATAGCCTGCACTCACTACGTCTCACCTCAATATTGTACAATGTTTGCCACAATGCCCTAACCTAGAAGTTTACTGAGAATTTTGTCATTGTTTCATAGCTTGTTGTCACTATGGCTGACCTTGATAATCCAGGCATTCTGCCACAAGGCCAAAACCTCCAAGATTACTCAGACTTTTGTCATTGTCTGATACCCTGCAGTCACTACGTCTAACTTTGATATTGCAGGAGTTCTGCCACAAGGCCCAAACCTAGTGATTTACTGACACTTCGTCATTGTTTCCTAACCAGCATTCACTACATCTGACCTCAGCTTTTCAGGATTTCTGACCCAAGGCTCGAACCTAGACGTTTACTGAGACTTTTGTCATTGTTTCATAGCCTACGCTCACTACATCTGACCTCTGTACTGCAGTAGCTCTGACACATGGCCCTAACTTAGAAGTTTACTGGAAATTTTGTCATTGTTCTGTTGGTTGCAGTCACTATACTGGAACTCGATATCGCAGGAGGTCAACCTCAAGACCCTAACTGACAAGGTTTCGGAGTCTTTTGACATTGTTTCATAGCCTGCGGTCACAATGTCTGAAATTGATATTGCGGGTGCCTTGCCACAAGACCCTAACATGTAAGTTTACTGAAATTTTTGACATTATTTCCTATTCTGAGTTCACTACATCTCACATCGGTATTGCAGGAGCTCTATCACAAGGACTTAACCTACAAGTCTGCTGAGACGTTTGCCTTTGTCTCCTCGCCTGTAGTCACTAAGTCTCAACTAGGAAGTGCAGGAGCTCTGCGAGAAGTCTCCAACCTACAAATTTACTGAGACGTTCATCATTTATTCCTAGCCTGTGATCACCTCGTCTGACCATGGTATTGAAGGAGCCCTGCCCGAAGGCCCTAACCTGCAAGTTTACTGAGACGTTTGCCATTGATTTATAGCCAGCAGTCACTATGTCTTACCTCGGTATTGCAGAACTCTGCCACAAGCCCCTAACCTACTAGATTTTTGAGTCTTTTGTCATTGTTTCCTATCCTGAGTTCACTACATTTTTCCTCAGTACTGCAGGTATTCTGCAGGAATGCCATAACCTGTACTCACTACGTCTGTCCTTGATATTGCAGGAGTTCTGCCACAAGGCCCAAACCTATAAATTTACAGAGACTTTTGCCATTGATTCCTAGCCTGCTGTCACTATGGCTGACCTCAGTATTGCAGGAGGTCTGCCACAAAGTCCAAACCTACAGGTTTACTCAGACTTTTTCCATGGCTTCACAGCCTGCGGTCACTAAGTCTGACCTTGATATTGCAGGGCCTCTGCCAGAAGGCCATAGCCAACAAGCTTTTTCTCTTGTTTCATAGCCTGCGGTCACTACATTTCACTTCAATATTGCAGGAGCTCTGCCACAATGCCCAAACTTATAAGCTTATTGAGACTTTTGTCATTGTGTCATAGCCTGCGGTGACTATCTTCTGTACTCGATATTGCAGGAGCTCTGCCAAAATGTCATAACCTACAAGTTTACTGAGAGGTTTGTCATTCTTTCATAGCCTGTGGTCACTATGTCAGAGCTAGATATTGCAAGAGTTCTGCCACAGGGCCAAAACCTACAAATTTACTGAGACTTCAGTCATTGTTTCATAGCCTGTGGTCACTGCATCTGACCTCGATAATACAGGAGCTCTGCCACAAGGCCCAAACCTACAGGATTACTGAGACTTTTGTCATTGTTTCATAGCCTACAGTCACTACATCTGATCTTGATAATGCAGGAGCTCTGCCACACGGCCCTAACTTACAAGATTACTGAGACCTTTGTCATTCTTTCCTTGCCTGCCTTCACTATGTCTCATCTCTGTATTGCAGAAGTTCTGCCACAAGGCCCTAACCTACAACTTTCCTGAGACTTTTGTCATTGTTTCATAGCCTACAGTCACTACATCTGATCTTGATAATGCAGGAGCTCTGCCACACGGCCCTAACTTACAAGATTACTGAGACCTTTGTCATTCTTTCCTTGCATGCCTTCACTATGTTTCATCTCTGTATTGCAGAAGCTTTGTCACAAGGTCCTAACCTACAACTTTCCTGAGACTTTTGTCATTGTTTCATAGCCTGTAGTCAGTACGTCTGAGCTTAATATTCTAGGAGCTCTGTCAAAAGGCCCTAACCTACAAGACTACTTAGACTTTTGTCATTGTTTCACAGCCTGCAGTCACTGCGTCTGATCTCATTGTTGTAGGAGATCTGCCACAAGACCGAAAACTACAAGTTTACTGAGACTTTTGCAATTGCTTCACAGCCTGCGATCACTACATCTGACCTTGATGTTGCAGGAGCTCTACCACAAGGTCCTAACCTGCAACTTTACTGAGACGTTTGTCATTGTTTCACAGCCTCAGTTACAACATCTGATATTGATATTGCAGGAGCTCTGCATCAAGACCCTAAAGTACAAGGTTACTGAGAGTTTTGTCATTGCTTCATACCCTGCGGTCACTACATGTGAAATTGATATTCCAAGTGTTCTGCCACAAGAGCCTAACCTGCAAGGTTACTGAGACTTTGGTCATTTTTTTCTTAGCCTGCAGTCAGTATGTGTGAGCTCAATATTGCAGGAGCTCTGCCAGAAGGCCCTAACCTTCAAGGATACTGAGACTTTAGTCATTGTTTCATAGCCTGTAGTCAATATATGGACCTTGATATTGCTGGAGCTCTCGCTTATGGCCCTAACATACAAGTTCACTGAGACATTTATCATTTTTTCATAGCCTGCAGTCACTATGTCTGACTTCAATATTGCAAGAACTCTGCCACAAGGCCCTGACCTACTAATTTACTGAAGCTTTTGCCATTGTTTCATGGCCCATATCCAATACATCTGACCTCAGTGTTATGGGAGCTCTACCCAAAGGTTCAAACCTACAAGTTTCCTGAGACTTTTTTCTTTGTTTCATAGCCTGTGTTAAGTATGTCTGATGGTGTTAACTATGTCTAATGTCAGTATTACGGGAGGTCTGCTACAAGACCCTATTCTACAAGTTTAATACGATTTTTGTCATTGTTTCCTATCCTGAGTTCACTACTTCTCTCATTGGTATTGCAGGAGCTCTTCCACAAGGCCCTGACCTACAAGTTTGATGGGAGGTTTGTCATTGTTTCCTCACCTGTGGTCACTAAGTCACACCTAGAAAGTCCAAGACCTCTGCCAGTAGTCCCCAGCCTACAAATTTACTGAGACATTTGTCATTGATTCCTAGCCTGTGATCACAACGTCTGACTTTGGTATTGCAGTTCTGCCACAAGGCCGAAACCTACCAGTTTACAGAGACTTTTCCCATTGATTCATAGCCTGCTCTCACTACGTCTGACCTCAGTATTGCAGGAATTCTGTTAAAATGCCCTAACCTACAAGTTTACTGAAAGGTCTGTCATACTTTCATAGCCTGCAGTCACTATGTCTGATCTAGATATTGCAGGAGTTCTGCAACAAGGCCTGAACCTACAAATTTACTGAGACTTCAGTCATTGTTTCATAGCCTCTGGTCACTACATCTGACCTCAATAATGCAGGAGCTCTGCTACAAGGCCCAAACCTATAAGATTACTGAGACTTTTGTCATTGTTTCATAGCCTACAGTCACTCCATCTGATCGTGATAATACAGGAGCTCTGCCACAAGGCCCTAACTGACAGCATTACAGAGACTTTTGTCATTCTTTCCTTGCCTGCTTTCACTAGATCTCACCTCAGTACTGCAGATGATCTGCAGGAATGTCATAACCTGTGCTCCCTGTGTCTAACCTTGATATTGCAGGAGTTCAGCCACAAGGCCCAAACCTACAACTTAACAGAGACTTTTGCCATTGATTCCTAGCCTGTTCTCACTATGTCTGACCTCGATATTGTAGGAGGTCTGCCACAACGACCTAACCTACAAGTTTCTTGAGACTTTTGTCAATGTTTCATAGCCTGTGGTCACTATGTACCACCTCAATATTGTAGGACCTCTGCCACAGTGCCATAACCTACATGTTTACTGAGACTTTTGTCATTATCTCATAGTCTGCAGTCAGTACGTCTCACCTCAATATTCTAGGAGCACTGCCAAAAGGTCCTAACCTACAAGACTACTGACACTTTTGTCATTGTTTCACAGCCTGCGGTCACTACGCCTGACCTCGATATCACAGAAGTTCTGCCACAAGACAGAAAACTACAAGTTTACTGAGACTTTTGCCATTGATTCATAGCCTGCGATCACTACATCTGATCTCAGTATTGCAGAAGCTCTGCCACAAGGCCCAAACCTAGGAGTTTACTGAGACTTTTGCCGTTGTTTCCTAGCCAGCATTCACTACATCTGACCTCGATTTTGCAGGAGCTTTGCTACAAGACACTAACCTACAAGACTGCTGAGTCTTTTGTCACTGGTTCACAGCCTGCGGTCACTAGATCTAACCTTGATATTGCAGTGCAACTGTGAGAAGATCCTAACTACAAGTTTACTGAGACATTTCTCACTGTTTTGTAGCCTGCGCTCCGTTATGTTTGAACTTGATGTTCCAGGACCTCTGGCACAAGCCCTAACCTAAACTTTACTGAGACTTTTGTCACTGTTTCATAGTCTGTGGTCACTACATCAGACCTTGATATTTCAGGAACTCTGGCACAAGGCCATAACCTACAATTTTACTGAGGCTTTTGTCATTGTTTTATAGCCTGCACTCACTATGTCTCACACTGCAGTGGTGGTGCTGCGGTAGCGTTGTCGCTTCACAGTAAGACGTTGTCCTGTTCGATTCTCAGCTAGAGCATCTTCTGTGTGGAGACATGCGTGAATGGGCATACCTTCGTTGAAAGTTGTGCATCAGGGCTGGCAACTCGGCACATAAAAATCTACTGCCAATCATTAGCAGACTGGAGTTCCGCTGTGGCAACCCCTAACCGGGAAAAGCTGAAAGATACAACAACTCACTATGTCTCACCTTGATATAGTACAGTGTTTATCACATTGTCCTAACCCAGAAGTTTACTGAGAATTTTGTCATTGTTTCTTAGCTTGTGGTCACTATGTCTGACATCGATATTTCAGGCATTCTGCCACAAGGCCATAACCTCCAAGATTACTCAGACTTTTGTCATTGTCTCATACTCTGCAGTCACTATGTCTGACCTTGATATTGCAGGAGTTCTACCACAAGGCTCAAACCTCGTTTCATAGCCTGCACTCAGTATGTCTGACCTCTACATTGCAGCAGCTCTGACACATGGCCCTAACCTACAATTGTTTTGTTGGCTGCAGTCACTACATTGGAATTCGATATTGCAGGAGGTCTGCCTCAGGACCCTAACCAACAAGGTTTCTGAGACTTTTGACATTGTTTCATAGCCTGTGGTCACAATGTCTGAAATCGATATTGTGGGTGCCTTGCCACAAGACCCTATCCTACAAGGTTACTGAGACTTTTGACATTGTTTCCTATTCTGAGTTCCCTACATCTCACATCAATACTGCAGGAGCTCTATCACAAGTACTTAACCTACTAGTTTGCTGAGACTTTTGTCTTTGTCTCCTCGTGTGTAGTCACTAAGTCTCAACTAGGAAGTGCAGGAGCTCTGCCAGAAGTCCCCAACCTACAAATTTACTGAGACGTTCGCCATTTATTCCTAGCCTGTGATCACCTTGTCTAACCTTGGCATTGCAGGAGCCCTGCCCAAAGGCCCTAATCTGCAAGTTTACTGAGATGTTTGCCATTGATTTATAGCCAGCAGTCACTATGTCGGACCTCGGTATTACAGAACTCTGCCACAAGCCCATAACCTAATAGATTATTAAGTCTTTTGTCATTGTTTCCTATCCTGAGTTCACTATATCTTTCCTCAGTACTTCAGGTATTCTGCAGGAATGCCACAACCTGTGCTCACTACGTCTGTCCTTGATATTGCAGTCCTGCTACAAGGCCCAAACCTACAAGTTTACAGAGACTTTTGCCATTTATTCCTAGCCTGCTCTCACTATGTCTGACCTCAGTATTGAAGGAGGTCTGCCACAAGGCCCAGACCTACAGGTTTACTCATACTTTTTCCATGGCTTTACACCCTGTGGTCACTAAGTCTAACCTTGATATTGCAGGGCCTCTGCCAGAAAGCCATAGCCAACAAGTTTATGGAGACATTTCTTATTGTTTCATAGACTGCAATCACTACATTTGACCCCGATATTGCAGGAGCTCTGCCACAATGCCCAAACCTAGAAGCTTATTGAGTCTTTTGTTATTGTGTCATAGCCTGCGGTGACTATCTCTGTCCTCGATATTGCAGGAACTCTGCCAAAATGTTGTAAACTACAAGTTTACTGAGAGGTTTGTCATTTTTGCATAGCCTGTGGTCACTATGTCTAAGCTAGATATTGCAGGAGTTCTGCCACAAGGCCAAAACCTACAAATTTACTGAGACTTCAGTCATTGTTTCATAGCCTGTGGTCACTGCATCTGACCTCGATAATGCAGGAGCTCTGCCACAAGGCCCAAACCTTCAAGATTACTAAGACTTTTGTCATTGTTTTATAGCCTACAGTCACTACATCTGATATTGATAATGCAGGAGCTCTGCCACATGGCCCTAACTTACAAGATTACTGAGACCTTTGTCATTCTTTCCTTGCCTGCCTTCTATGTCTCATCTCTGTATTGCAGAAGCTCTGCCAAAAGGCCCTAACCTACAACTTTCCTGAGACTTTTGTCATTGTTTCATAACCTACAGTCACTACATCTGATCTTGACAATGCAAGAGCTCTGTCACAAGGCCCTAACTTACAAGATTACTGAGACCTTTGTCATTCTTTCCTTGCCTGCCTTCACTATGTCTCATCTCTGCATTGCAGAAGCTCTGCCACAAGGCCCTAACCTACAACTTTCCTGAGACTTTTGTCATTGTTTCATAGCCTGTGGTCTACTAGCACGTCTGAGCTCAATATTCAAGGAGCTCTGCCAAAAGGCCCTAACCTACAAGATTACATAGACTTTTGTCATTGTTTCACAGTCTGCAGTCACTGCGCCTGACCTCGATATTGCAGGAATTCTGCCACAAGACCGAAAACTACAAGTTTACTGAGACTTTTGCCATTGCTTCATAGCCTGCGATCACTACATCTGACCTTGATATTGCAGGAGTTCTGCCACAAGGTCATAACCTGCAACATTACTGAGACTTTTGTCATTGTTTCACAGCCTGCAGTCACTACATCTGATCTTGATATTGCACGAGCTCTGCATCAAGACCCTAAAGTACAAGGTTACTGAAACTTTTGTCATTGTTTCATACCCTGTGGTCACTATGTGTGAAATCGATATTGCAAGTGCTCTGCCACAAGAGCCTAAACTGCAAGGTTACTATGACTTTGGTCATTTTTTTTATAGCCTGTGGTCAGTATGTGTGAGCTCAATATTGCAAAAGCTCTACCATAAGGCCTTAACCTTCAAAGTTATTGAGACTTTGGTCATTGTTTGATAGCCTACAGTCACTATGTAGACCTTGATATTGCTGGAGCTCTCACACAAGGCCCAAACCAACAGGTTTACTCAAAATTTTATCATTTTTTCATAGCCTGCTGTCACTACATCTGACCTCAATATTGCAGAAGCTGTGCCAGAAGGTTCTAACCTACAAGTTTACTGAAACCTTTGTCATTGTTTCCTAGCCTGCCTTCAAAACGTTTGATAGCGGTATTGCAGAAGCTTTGTCAGAAGGCCCTAACCTATAAGTTTACTGAGATGTTTGCCATTGTTTCCTATCCTGAGTTCACTATGTCTCGCCTCAGTACTGCAGGAACTCTGCAAGAATGCCTGTACCTATACGTTTAATGAGACTTTTGTCATAGTTTCATAGCCTGTGGTCATTACCTCTCACCTCTATATTGTAGGACCTCTGCCACAATGCCCTAACCTACATGTTTACTGAGACTTTTGTCATTGTCTCATAGTCTGCAGGCAGTATGTCTGACCTCAAAATTCCAGGAGCTCTTCCAAGAGGCCCTAATCTGCAAGACTACTGAGACTTTGTCTTTGTTTCATAGCCTGCAGTCACTACGCCTGACATCAATATTGCAAGAGTTCTGCCACAAGACCAAAAACTATAAATTTACTGAGTCTTTTGCCATTGCTTCATAGCCTGCGGTCACTAAATCTGACCATGATATTGTAGGAGATTTGCCATGAGGCCCTAACCTACAAACATACTGAGACTTTTGTCATTGTTTCATAGTCTGTTCACTATATCTGAAATCGTCTTGCAATTGCTGTGCCACAAGACTCTCACCTAGAAGGTTACTGAGATTTTGATCATTTTTTCATAGCCAGCGGTCAGTACGTTTGAGCTCAGTATTGCAGGAGCTCTGCCAAAAGGCCATAACCTTCAAAGTTATTGAGACTTTGGTCATTGTTTCATAGCCTACAGTCACTGTGTAAACCTTGATATTGCTGGAGATCTCACACAAGGCCCAAACCTACAAGTTTACTGAGACCTTTGCATTGTGCCACAGCATACGGTCACTACCTCTGACCTTGATTTTGCAGAAGCTCTGCCACAAGGACCAAACCTACAAGTTTACTGATATTTCTGTCATTGCTTCATAGTCTGTGCTTAGTATGTCTGACCTTGATATTGCAGGAGCTCCGCCACAAGCCCCAACCTACAAGTTTACTGAGACTTTTTCATTGTGCCATAACATATGGTCACTACCTCTGACCTTGATATTGCAGAGCTCTGCCAAAAGGACCAAACCTACAAGTTTAATGACACTTTTGCCATTGTTTCATAGTCTGTAGTAACTACATCTGACCTCACTTTTGCAGGAACTCTGACAAAAGGCCCTAAACTACAAGTTTATTGTGAATGTTGTCATTTCATAGGCTGTAGTCACTACGTTGGACCTTGATATTGCAGGAGTTCAGCCTTAAGACCCTAACTGACAAGGGTACTGAGACATTTGACATTGTTTCATAGCCTGCATTCAGTACAGCTGATATTGATATTGTAAGAGCTCTGCCACTAGACCCTAACCTAGAAGTTTACTGAGACTTTTCTCATTTTTTCATAGCCTGCGGTCATTGCGTCTGACCTCAATATTGCAGGAGGTCTGCAAGAAGGCCCTAACCTTCAAGGTTGCTGTGACTTTTCTCATTGTTTCATAGCCTGCAGTCACTATGTCTGACCTCATTACTACAGATGATCTGCCACAAGGCCCTAGATTAGAAGTTTACTGAGACTTTTTCATTGTGTCATAGCCTGCATTAACTATGTCTAATCTTGGTATTGCAGGAGCCCTCCCTCAAGATCCTAACTTTCAAGCTTACTGAGACATTTATCATTGTTTTCTAGCCTGTGGTCACTACTTCTGACCTAGATATTGCAGAAGCTGTGCCAGAAGGTTCTAACCTACAAGTTTACTGAAACTTTTGTCATTGTTTCCTAGCCTGCCTTCAAAATGTTTGATAGCGGTATTGCAGAAGCTTTGTCAGAAGGCCCTAACCTACAAATTTACTGAGATGTTTGCCATTGTTTCCTATCCTGAGCTCACTATGTCTCACCTCAGTACTGCAGGAACTCTGCAAGAATGCCTGTACCTATAAGTTTAATGAGACTTTTGTCATAGTTTCATAGCCTGTGGTCACTACCTCTCACCTCAATATTGTAGGACTTCTGCCACAATGCCCTAACCTACATGTTTTCTGAGACTTTTGTCATTGTCTCATAGTTTGCGGGAAGTATGTCTGACCTTAATATTCCAGGACCTCTGCCAAGATGCCCTAATCTGCAAGACTACTGAGACTTTGTCATTGTTTCATAGCCTGCAGTCACTATGCCTGACATTGATATTGCAAGAGTTCTGCCACAAGACCAAAAACTACAAATTTACTGAGACTTTTGACATTGCTTCATAGCCTGCGGTCACTAAATCTGACCATGGTATTGTAGGAGATTTGCCATGAGGCCCTAACCTACAAACTTACTGAGACTTTTGTCATTGTTTCATAGTCTGCAGTCACTACATCTGAAATCATCTTGCAATTGCTCTGCCACAAGATTCTCACCTACAAGATTACTGTGACTTTGGTCATTGTTTCATAGCCTACAGTCACTATGTAGAGCTTGATATTGCTGGAGCTCTCACACAAGGCCCAAACCTACAAGTTTACTGAGACTTTTATAATTTTTTCATACCCTCTGGTCACTACGCCTGACCTCAATATTGCAGGAGATTTGCCATAAGCCCCTAAACACAAGTTTACTGAGACGTTTGTCATTGCTTTATAGCTTGTAGTCAATCTGTCTGACCTCAATATTGCAGGAGCTCTGCTCAAATATTCAGACCTAGAAGTTTACTAAAACTTTTGCCATTGTTTCCTAGCCAGCATTAACTATGTCTGATGTCAGTATCGCAGGAGGTCTGCTACAAGACCCTAACCTACAAGTTTACTGAGATTTTTGTCATTGTTTCCTATCCTGAGTTCACTACATCATACATCAGTATTGTAGGAGCTCTGTCACAAGACCCTAACCTACAAGTTTCCTGAGAGTTTTGTCATTGTCTCCTTGCCTATGGTCACTAAGTCTTACCTAGAAGAGCAAGAGCTTTGTCTGAAGTCCCCAACCTACATGTTTACTGAGACATTAGTCATTGATTCCTAGCCTATGGTCAGCAAGTCTGACTTTGGTATTGCAGGAGTTCTGCCACAAGGCCGATGCCTACAAGTTTACTCAGACTTTTCCCACTGATTTATAGCATGCTCTCAGTACGTCTGACCTCGATATTGCAGGAGCTCTGCCACAATGTCCAAACCTAGAAGTTTACTGAGACTTGTTTCATTGTTTCCTAGCCAGCATTCACTATGTCTGACCTCTGTATTGCAGAAGCTCTGACACAAGTCTCTAACCTACAAGCTTACTGAAGCTTTTGTCATTGTTTCCTATCCTGAGTTCACTATGTCTCTCCTAGGTACTGCAAGTGCTCTGCACGAATGCTATAACCTTCAAGTTTACTGAGCCTTTTGTCATTGTTTCAGAACCTGTGGTCACTATGTCTAACCTCGATATTGCAGCACTTCAGCAAGAAGACCCTAACCTACAAGTTTACTGAAACATTTCTCATTGTTTAACAGGCTGAGCTCTCTACATTTGACCCCAGTATTCCAGGACCTCTACCACAAGCCCTAACCTATAAGTTTACTGAAACTTTGGTCAATGTTTCATAGCCTGTAGTCACAACGTCAGACCTCCATATTTCAACACCTCTGGCACAAGGCCCTAACCTACAGGTTTACTGAGACGTTTGTAATTGTTTCGTAGCCTGCGGTCACTATATCTGACATTGATATTGTATAAGCTCTGCCACAAGACCCTAACCTATGAGTTTACTGAGACTTTTGCCATTTTTTCATAGCCTTTGGTCACTACGTCTGACCTCAATATTGCAGGAGCTCTGCCAGAAGGCCCTAACCTTCAAGGTTACAGAGAATTTTGCCATTGTTTCATAGCCTGTTGTCACCACGTGTGATGTCTATATTGCAGGAGCTATGCCACAAGCTCCTAACCTATAAGTTTAATGAGACTTTTGTCATTGTTTCTTAGCCTGCGGTCATTAAGTCTGACCGCAATATTGCAGGAGCTCTGCTACAAGTCCCTAACCTACAAGTTGTTTAGTGAGACTTTTGTCATTTTATCATAGCCTGTGTTAACTATGTCTGAGCTCAGTATTGCAGGACCTCTGCCTCAAGACCCTATGCTATTAGCTTACTGAGACTTTTGACATTGTTTAATAGGCTGCAGCCACTATGTCTGAAATTGATATTGTATTGCAGGAGCTCTGCCACAAGACCATAACCTACAAGTTTACTGAGTCTTTTGTCATTGTTTCAAAGCCTGTAGTGAGTATGTGTGACTTTGATATTACAGCAGCTCTGCCAGAAGGCCCTAACCTTCAAGGTTACTGAGACTTTTGTCATTGTTTCCTAGCTGTGTTAACTCTGTCTGATCTCGGTATTGCAGGAGCTCTGCAAGAAGGCCCCATCCTACAAGTTTACTGAGACTTTTGTCATTATTTCAAAGAGTGTCCTCACTACATCTGATTTTGATATTGCAAGTGTGCTGGCACAAGGCCTGAATCTACAAGCTTACTGAGACTTTTGCCATTGTTTCATAGCCTTCACTTCGTCTGACTGCAATATTGCAGAAACTTCCAGAAGGCCTAAACCTACAAGTTTACTGAGATTTTGTCATTGTTTCATAGCCTGCGGTCACTACATCTGGCCTCGATACTGCAGGATCTCTGCCACAAGGCCCTGGCCTACAAGAATACTGAGACATTTGTCATTGTTTCATAGCCTGTGGTTACTACTTCTCACCTTGATATTGCAGGAGCTCTTTGACAAGGCCCTAACTTACAAGTTTACTGACACTTTTGTCATTGTTTCCTAGCTTGCGGTCACCATGTCTGACCTTGATATTGCAGCAGCTCTGCCACAAGGTCTTAACCTACAAATTTTTTGAGATATTTGTCATTGTTTCCAGGCCTGTGTTTACTACTTCTGACCTCGATATTGCAGGATCTCTGCTACAAGACCCTAACCTACAAGTTTACTGAGACTTTTGTCATTTTTTCATAGCCTGTGGTCACTACGTCTGTCCTCAGTATTGCAGAAGCTCTGCCACAAGGCACTAACCTACAACTTTACTAAGACTTTTGTCATTGTTTCATCCCCTGTGGTCACTATGTGTGAAATCGATATTGTAAAAGCTCTGCCTGAAGACCCTAACCAACAAGGTTACTGAGACTTTTGACATTTTTTCATAGCCTGCGGGTACTATGTCTGACCCCGATATTGCAAGAGCTCTGAAACAAGGCCTTAACCTTCAAGGTTACTGAGACTTTTGCCATTATTTCATATCCGGCGGACACTATGTGTGACATCTGTATTGCAGGAGCTCTGCCACAAGGTCCTAACCCACAAGCTTACTGAGACTTTTGTCATTGTTTTATAGCCTGTGGTCACGTCTGAACTCGATATTACAGATGATCTGCCAAAATGCCCTAACCTACAAGTTTACTGAGACTTTTGTCATTATTTCATAGCCTCTGGTTACTACTTCTGACCTCAATATTGCCGGAACTCTGTCACAAGTCACTAACTTACAAGCTTACTGAGACTTCTGTCATTGTATTATAGCCTGCGCTAACTATGTCTGATCTTGATACTGCAGGAACCCTTTCTCAAGACCCTAACCTACAGGGCTACTGAGACTTTTGACATTGTTTTCTAGCCTGTCTTCCCTACGTGTGACTTCGATATTGCAGAATCTCTGCCACAACACCCTAATCTTCAAGCTTACGGAAGCATTTATCATTGTTTCCTAACCTGCGATCACTATGTCTGACCTCGATATTGCAGGAGCTCAGCCACAAGACCCTAACCTACTAATGAGACTTTAGTCATTGTTTTATATCCTGAAGTCACTACATCTCATCTCAGTATTGCAGGATGTTTGCCACAATTCTCTAACCTAAGTGTTTACTGAGAGGTTTGCCATTGTTTCATGACTTGCGGTCACTACGTCTGACCTCGATATTCCAGGAGCTATGCCACATGGCCCTAACCACAAGGCCCTAACCTGCAAGATTACCTGAGACTTTTGTCATTGTTTCTTAGCCTGCAGTCACTACATCTGACCTTGATATTGCAGGAGCTCTGAAACAAGGCCCTAACCTACAAGTTTACTGCAAATTTTCCCATGGTTTTGTAGGTTGTAGTCACAATGTTGGACCTCAATATTGCAGGAGCTCTGCCTCAAGACTCTAACTGACAAAGTTACTGAGACGTTTGACATTGTTTCATAGCCTGCAGTCACTATGTCTGACATCCATATTGCAGGACCTCTGCCACAAGTCCCTAACCTGCACGTTTACTTAGACTTTTGTCATTTTATCATAGTCTGCATTAACTATGTCTAATCTTGGTATTACAAGAGTTTTGCCTCAAGGCCAGAAGCTGCATGGTTACTGAGACTTTTGGCATTGTTTAATAGGCTGTAGCCACTACATCTGGCATCAGTATTGCAAGAGCTCTACCACAAGACCATAACATACAAGTTTACTAAGAATTTGTCATAGTTTCATAGCCTGCGGTCAATGTGTGTGACCTCAATATTGTAGTAGCTCTGCCACAAGGGCCTAACCTACCAGTTTCCTGAGACTTTTATCATTGTTTCCTATCCAGCCTTTACTATGTCTGAACTCAGCCTTGCAGGAGCTCTGCCACAAAGCTCTAACCTCTAGGTTTACTGAGACTTTTGTCATTGTTTCCTATCTTCAGTTCACTATGTGTCTCTCAGTATTGCAGGAGCTCTGTCACAAGACCCTAACCTACAAGTTTTCTGAGAAATTTGTCATTGTTTCCTCGCCTTTGGTCACTATGTATCATCTACGAAGTGCAGGAGCTCTGCCAGAAGTCTCCAACCAACAACTTTACTGAGACATTTGTCATTGTTTCATAGTCTGTGGTCCCTACATTTGATGTCAGTATTGCAGAACCTCTGCCCCAAGGCTCTAGCCTTCAAGTTTACTGAGCCTTTTGTCATTGTTTTATAGACTGAGGTCATTAAGTCTAACCTTGATAATTCAGGCGCTCTGCCAGAAGACCCTAACCTACAATTTTAATAAGACTGTTGTAATTGCTTCATGGCCTACAGTCAGTACATTTTCTTTGATATTTCAGGAGCTCTGCCAGAAGGCCCTAACCTATAAGTTTACTGAGACTGTTGTCATATTTCATACCCTGCATTCACTACATCTCACCTCAATAATGTGGGACCTCTTCCACAAGGTCATAACCTACAAGTTTACTGAGAGTTTTGTCAGTGTTTCATAGCCACTGGTCACTATGTCTGATCTTGGCATTGCAAAAAGTCTGCCACAAGATCCTAACCTACAAGTTTACTGAGACTATTGTCATTGTTTCATAGCCTGCGGTCACTACATCTGACGTCCTTATTGCAGAAACTCTGCCACAAGGCCCTAAACTACAACTTTACTGAGACTTTTGTTTTTGTTTCACAGCCTATGGTCACTAAGTCTGACCACCATATTGCAGGTGCTCTGACACAAGAACCTAACCTGCAAGTTTACTGTGAATATTGTCATTATTTTATGGGTTGCAGTCACTACGTTGGACTTTGATATTGCAAGAGCTCTGCCTCAAGACCGTAACCAACAAAGTTACTGAGATTTTTGACATGGTTTAATAGCCTGCAGTCACTACGTCTGACATCCATATTGCAGGTGCTCTGACACAAGAACCTAACCTGCAAGTTTACTTTTGTCGTTGTTTCATAGGCTGCAATCAGTACGTCTGACCTCCATATTGCAGGTGCTCTGACTCAAGAACCTAACCTACAAGTTCACTGCAAATTTTGTCATTATTTCATAAGCTGCAGTCACTATATTGGACTTTGATATTGCAGGAGCTCTGCCTCAAGACCCTATCCAACAATGTTACTGAGACTTTTGAAAAGGTTTCATAGCCTACGGTCAATATGTCTGACATTGATATTGACATTGATATTGCAGCAGCTTTGCCACAAGGCCCTAATCTACCTGTTTACTGCGAATTTTGTGATTGTTTTCTAGCCAGCCTACACTACGTCTGATCTCAGTATTGCAGGAGCTCTGCCACAAGGCTCTAACCTACAGGTTTACTGAGACTTTTGCCATTGTTTCCTATCCTGAGTTCAGTATGTCTCTGCTCGGTATTGCAGGAGCTCTGTTACAATGCCCTAACCAAAGATGTTTTCCGATAGATTTGTCATTGTTTCCTCACCTGTGGTCACTATGTCTCACCTACAAAGTGCAAGAGCTCTGCCAAAGGTCCACAACCAACAAGTTTTCTGAGACTTTTGTTTAATAGCTTGCAGTTCCTATGTTTGACCTCAGTATTGTAGGACCTCTACCCTAAAGCTCTAGCCTTTAAGTTTACTGAGCCTTTTGTCAATCTTTCATAGCCTGTGGTCACTACTTCTAACCTCAATATTGCAGGCCTCTGTGAGAAGACCCTAACCTACAAGTTTACTGAGACTTTTCACATTGTTTTGTAGCCTGCTGCCCTCACATTTGACCTCAGTATTGCAAATTCTCTGCCGCAAGCCCTAACGTGTAAGTTTAATGAGACATTAGTCATAGTTTTATATCTTGCAGACACTATGTCTCACCTCAGTATTGTAGGATGTCTGCCACAATGCACTAAACTAAGTATATACTGAGGGGTTTCAAATTGTTTCATAGTTTGTGGTCACTACGTCTGACATCGATATTGTATGAGCTCTGCCACAAGATGCTAACCTACACGTTTACTGAGACTTTTGTAATTTTTTGCATAGCCAGCAGTCACTATATTTGGCCTCAATATTACAGATGATCTGCCACAAGGCCCCAACCTACAGGTTTATTGAGAATGTTGTCATTGTTTTATAGCCTACAGTCACTATGCCAGACCTCGATATTGCAGGAGCTCCACCATAAGGTCCTATCCTACAGGTTCTACAGGTCCCCTGAGACTCTTGTCATTGATTCGTAGCCTGCAGTCACTACACCTGACCTGAATATTGCAAGATCTCTGCCACAAGTCCCTAACCTACAAAATTTACTGAGACTTCTATCATTGTATCATAGCCTGCGTTAACTATGTCTGATCTCGGTATTGCAGGAGCTCTGCTTCAAGACCCTAAGTTACAAGGTTACTTTGACTTTTGACATTCTTTCATAGGCTATGGTCACTACAATTGACACTGATATTGCAGGAGCTCTGCCACAAGACCATAACCTGCAAGTTTACTAAGACTTTTGTCATTGTTTCATGGCCTGCAGTCACTACGTGTGACCTCCATATTGCAGGAGCTCTGCCACAAGGCCCTAACCTACAGGTTTACTGAGAATTTTCTCATTGTTTCATAGCCTGCAGTCACAACGTCTGACCTCAGTATTGTGGGATGTCTGCCACAATGCCCTAATCTTTAGGTGTATTTTTAAATTTTTTTTTCAAACACCTATATTGAATTATCACTTGTGACATAGGCAAATTTACATTCATATAAAATAATAAACTATATTAACATAACAAACATTATATTTCACATATATTGCTATACATCATATAACCTAAGCAATATCAATATTACATAAATTATTCATAGATTTACCATTGTTTCATAGCTTGCAGTCTCTAAGTCTGTCCTCAGTATTCCAGGAGCTCTGCCACAAGGCCCTAACCTACAAGATTACTGAGACTTTTGTCATTCTTTCATAACCTTCAGTCACTGTGTCTGACCTTGATATTGCAGGAGTTCTGTCACAAGGCCAAAACCTACAAGTTTACTGAGACTTCTCTCATTGTTTCATAGCCTGGGCTCACTAGGTCTGACCTCGATATTGCAAGGAACCCTGTCACAAGGGCTTAGCCTTCAAAATTACTGAGACTTTTGTCATTGTTTCATAGCCTGTGGTCACAATGTCTGACCTCGATATTGCAGGAGCTCTGACACAAGGCCCAAACCTAAAGTTTATTGTGATTTTTGTTATTGTTTCACACCTGATCTCATTATTGCAGAAGCCTGACAAAAGGCCCTAACCTACAAATTTACTGAGAATGTTGTCATTGTTTCCTAGCTTTAATTACACTATGTCTGATCTCGGTATTGCAGGTCTGGTACAAGACCCTAATCTACAAGTTTACTGGGTCTTTTGTCATTATTTCCTTTCCTGAGTTCACTGTGTCTCACCTTGGTACTGCAGGAACTCTGCAAGAAGCCTCAAACCTAGAAGTTTATCAAGATTTTGTCATTGTTTCATATCCTGCAGTCGCTACGTCTAACCTCAATATGGCAAGGCCTCTGCGACAAGACCCTAACCTGCAGTTTACTGAGACATTCCTCATTGTTTCATAGCCTAGGCACCCTAAGTTTGACTTTGATATTGCAGGACCTCTTCCAGAAGCCCTAACCTACAACATTACTGAGACTTTTGTCATTGTTTCATAGCCTGTGGCCACTACATCTGACCTCGATATTGCAGGAGCTCTGCCACAAGGGCCTAACCTACAAGTTTACTGAGGCTTTTGTCATTGTTTTATACCATACTGCCACTACATTTATTTATTTATTTATTTTATTTATTGCTATTTGTTTACCCAGATAGTCCACTGGGCAAGAAGAGCCCATTTTCAGTGGTGGCACAGTGAGAAAAGCTCCACGAAAACACATAATAGACTATATAATGCAAAGGGAAAACTTTATACGTAGTAGCATAGTAGAAATTTTAATAACAACACAGTACAAAAGTATAGCAAAGTAGCCAAAAAATATTTAGAGTAACAACTCAAGCGCTTACCGTTTGAAAAACTTTGGAATAAAATCTAAGTATTGTTTTTATTTTACTGGATTCATTATTGGAGCATGTTTCCTTCATTTGGGCTTTTTTATACAATACATACTATAATAAGGTAGTTTAAAGAAATATATATTTAGCATATCAGAGAGGGTAAGCAATATAGTGAAGGTATTTGCAAGCATCCTACGTCAGAGGTTGAGGCCTTAATACATTAAGAGATGCCTAGTAGCTATGTAGAGCAGGAATGCAGTATAAAGAAGAATAGAAGTGGGAGGATAAGGGGGATAATATGAGGAATTATTAGAGATTAGAGTAGTGGCGATGGACAGTGGAACGTAAATAATTCGTTTGGGAAGGTGGAGCACTGTGTAGGAAAAATATAGTGCAGTGAAAGTAGAGTGAGAAAGAGTAGTGGGAAGGTGTTTTTGGCAGGAATTAACAGAGTGGGATGGAGGGGAAGAAGAACTAGGTTATGGAAGTGGAGTCTTACTATAGTTATAGATCTAGCTTGAAAGGAGGTGGTAATAAAGACCAGCTTTGAAGGAAGCAGAGCTTTGGGAGGTGCGACTGGTTTGAGAAAGACTGTTGCAAGTTTTAGCCATTACCCAGGAGTGTAATAGTTGACTGGCAGGTAGTTTAGGTCTCTGAATTTGGATGAGGTGCTGGTTTTTGGATTGCAGTGGCCTATTAGAGTTGTAATAGAAATTTAGGGCAGGGCAGTCTTGAGGTTTTGTTAGTATTTTATGTGTGGTATTTAGTTGAAGATAAGTGAGGCAGTGGGGGAATTCTAGCCTTTTTATTTTTTTAGGGGTTTGCAGTGATGGGTGGAGTAGTGGGTGTTTGTGGTGATTGTGGCAAATCTGTTATAGGATATTTCAAGTTTTGATTTGAGTGAGGATTGGATGTTGGTTAGCAAAGGGGCCCCATAAACAAGAGAAGGAAGTAGATAGGTGGAGGTGAGTACCTGTTTTGTAGGTAGAGAAAGAAAATATTTGTGTCTGTAAAGAAATCCTAGTTTTTTGAGAGTCTTACTGATGTTGTTTTGAATGTGTAGGTCAAATTGAAAGTTTTCGTCAGTTATGACACCTAGCAATTTGATGTGGGAGACAAGTTAAATTTTTGTATGGTTCAGGGAGAGTATATTGAATAGAGATTTATTTATTAGGGTATTTTTCTTTGGAGTGAATATTATCAGTTTTGTTTTGTTAGGGTTTAGAGATAGATGGTTGTTGTGTAGCCATGTCTCTATGGAGGAGAATGCAGATTGAGTAATATGCTGTGGTTTTGTTGGATCTTCAGCAGGGCAGATAATAGTGAAGTCATCTGCATATTGTACTAGACATCCTTGATGAAATGATGAGTGAAGGTTATTAATAAAAATATTAAAGAGCAGGGGTCCAAGTATTGAGCCCTGGGGGACACCGGTGGGGTTGTGTATAAAAGGGGATACAGAGCCTGTCCATTTTACAACATGTTCTTTGTCAGAGAGGTAGCTTCTGAACCAGCTGAGAGATAGAGCAGATAGTCCAATGCTAGAGAGCTGTGAAAGAAGGAGTGAGTGAGAAATAGTATCAAAGGCCTTAGATAATGTTGCTCATCTGGGCAGGATAAAACAGAAGAATATTCATGGGTTCCGTTCAAGCAGCTTTATTACACACAAACACATCTGAAATGAGGCTCTGTAACTTAAACTTAAATAAACTTATAAACAGACTGACTATCACACTCATACATGTTAACATTCTGGCTGTTCTCTAAAAATAGCACTGTTGCCTGCATGTGCTCAGTATTTATATGCACGTGCTACATCTGGAAATGCTTCTTAAAGGTGCATACACACACTCTGATCTACATCCTCCCTCTTTGAAAAGTAGTCCATATATGAAATGACAGTATTCAATGACATGCAATTTACAGAAATGATCTTTTTACATCCAGTTATACAGAACTTATTATTTGACGTACATTCATACAAAATCAGACACATATGAAGCAATAATGTTCAAGTCACTGTGTATTTTACACTAGATCTGGAAATATGACCTAGCCATGTAACATAAAAGTCAGAATTGGATCTAGCAATGGGGACTGTCTTCAAGGAATGTTCAGCTTTGGGGACATCTGGGACATCATCAGGAATGAGAATGGATACTGCAACACATTCTTCGGTACGAACATTTTCAGGGTTGCTCTGAGATCTACAGTCTGTATCACAGGTTCAATGGTGCAATATAATTTCTGATACAGGAAGAAGATGTCTGCGGTTTCTCCTGTACTCTGTACCCTCAGATTCCACTAGGTAGGATCTTAGCTCGGTACATATACTTCTCACTTGAGCAATTTGATCAAAGCCTTTCGCCGTTTGCATCCTCACTGTCTCTCCTTCTTTCAACGGATGAAGAAATCTGCTCATTTTATCATACCTGAACTTCTGAGAAGAATGCTTCTTAAAAAGTTGGGCTTTGATTGCTCTGTTGCTTTTAGCATTAGGCACCAACAGACTAGAACTGATAGGCAGGGTTGTTTTGGTTTGCCTAGATAGAAGTCTCTGAGCATGTGAGGCAAGTAGGTTGTCATGGGGAATATTTCTGAGACTGAGTAAATTTAAGAAGATATCGGTATTATCATGCGTTGCCCTGTCTAGTAATTTCTTTGCACCTATCCTGCAGGTTCAGCATAGCTTTTTGACTGAGGATATTCAGGACTGCTAGTAACATGGATAAAGTTGCACTCTTTAGCAAATCTCTGAAACAATTGACTGGTAAACTGAGAACCATTGTCAAAAATAACTGTGTGGACTACCAAGGACTGAGAAATGATGTTTCATCTTAGTAATAACAGCACAGGACATTAGGCAGCAAATTGATCTCAAACCAGTTCAAATAAGAGTCTACCAACACTAAGAAATGTTGACTATTCCACTCAAATATGTCAGTTGCTATTGTTGACCAAGGTAGTTAAGGAATTTGGCTTAGCTGAAGTGGCTCTTTTTGTAAATGTGGCTTTTTACTGTTGCACACTCAACAAGAAGAAATCACTTTATCAATGTGTTTTGCTAGAGAAGGCCAAAATACTAGTCTTCTCACCCTTCTTTTAGTAGAGTCAGAACCTGGGTGGCCACAACGTAAAATGTGAATGTATTCACGTTGTAAGGAAGTAGGAACAACAATGTTTGGACCTTTAAATACAATCTTCCACCAGCATCTCATCTCTGTATGGAAAGTAAGGTTGCACTTCTGGCGGTACACAGGATTGCTTTGACGGCTCCCTATCAGATGATCGAAACGTCATTTCCACGAATACAAAAGGATTGACACGTATTGCATGAACTATGTAAATGCCGAATGTCCAAACCAGTGAAATCCGAAATGTCAAAGTGTTTTGGTTGGCCCATCTGTGGTATAGCTCCATAAGGTAAGTGTGCGATAGGTATGGACCTTAGGGTAGGGTACGGGTTAAGGTAAGTGCATAGATAGGTAATGTATGTAAGATTTAGTGTAATGTTAGAAGTAGGGTTTTGTTCAATGTATTTATGTGTATTATTTATTTTGTTAGGGTATATCTCCGTAGGGGAAGTGTGCTGTAGTTACAGACCTTAGGGTTAGGGAGGGGTTAAGGATAGTGCATAGATAGTTGCATATGTGGGGTTTAGTGTAGGGTTAGAAGTTAGATTTTGGTGCTTTACTTTAGGGTTAGGAGTAAGGTTTAGTTAATGTATGTATGTGGTTTATTTATTTTGTTTGGGTAGGTAGTATGTAGCGGGTGGTGGGGTTGGCCGACTATGACCATTCGATGTTTTAAATTTTGCGGTTTAGTGCATTCGGTCTATTCACAGTTCGATTAATACGTGTCGCTCTTTTGGTATTTGCTGAAATGGATTTTCGTGGAACTGATATAGACCTGATTTGACAGCCTTTTATATTGATGAAGTGGTTGAGCTTTTTGCAAAACTGGATCAGTCTTTGTATGATCTTTCAGCTCATCAAGTCTCGTGGTAGAAAAATTATGCACTTCCATAACATCAAAATCAAAATTCTCTGCATCTAGTTGTTCCGTGGTATTTCTAGGTGATCTGGATAAGATATCAGCCAGATAAAGAAGTTTTCCCTTTGTATAGACCATTTTGAAATTGTACTTTTGTAATCTGAGCATCATTCTTTGTAGTCATGCTGGAGTGGAATGCATAGGCTTCTTTAAAATAGTGACTAGATGTTGATGATCAGTTTCTATCTGGATTGCTCAGCCATAAATATAATCATGGAACTTAAAACATGCAAACACAATTGCCAAAAGTTCCTTCTCATTTTGAACATACTGCATCTCAGTTTGGGTAAGAGTTCTAGATCCATAGACAACAGGTCTGCCCTCTTGGAGAATAACTGCACCAAGACTGAACTTTGAACCATCACAGGAAAGAACTACTGGTTTATGGCCATCATAGTAACTCAACATAGATTAGCAATTTGCTGTTTGAGGTTATGAAATGCTCTTTGGCATTGTTCTAACCATGACCCTGCAACATTTTTGCAAGTTAGCACTCTTAAAGGTGCCGATAACTCACTAAAGTCAGGGATAAATTTGCACAAATAGTAAACTATCCCAAAAAATGCTGTAAGGCTTGGACATTGTCTGGAGCTGGCATCTCAAGAATGGCTACTTGTTTAGAAGGATCTGGTCATAAGCCTGTACTGGTAAATAAATGACCTACATAAGTATCTTCTGGTAGTCTGAATTTGTACTTCACAGGATTGAGCTATAAATTCACTTCACGCTGTCTGTCCAGATCTCTCCTGAGGCTTCTGTCATGCTCTGCTTCACTATTACCTCCAACTAATAAATCATCAACTATTATTGCACACGGGTAGCCTGAAAATATTTGCACCGTTGCATGCTGAAAGACTTCACTGGCAGAATTTTTCCAAAAGGCAACTTGAGGAATCTGTATCTACCAAATGGGGTACTGAATGTAGTCAATAGTGAAGATTTGCAATCAAGCATCACTTGTCAAAATGAACTCTTTGCATCTAAGACAGAATAAATAGTGGCATTTGGCATGAGGGTTGCAATTTCCTTGAGTGCACTCATAGGATGATGAGGTCTTTTTAATGCCTTGTTCAATTCTCTTGGGTCAATTCATATTCTGATTACATCTGAATTTTTCTTATGAGTAGCTACCATGGAAAACACCCACTCAGTTGGTTCTGTGACTGGATAAATCACACCTTGATGCACCATTTTATCTAACTGGACCTTGACTTTGTCCTCCTTGCTGGTCTGACCACTGGACTGACCTCAGGGTCTAACTTCATGGAGTATACAACTGGAAGTTTGCCTAGCTTGTTGTCAAAAACATCAGCATACTCTGAGAAAATAGTACCACAGAAGCTGGAACTGAGACTTGTGCTTACATGATGTACGTCTTTGGTAAAAGAAAGCAGTTTCATTCTCAAATTGTCTCTGAGACCTAATAATGACTGCATGAGTCTTTGGACTACATAAAATTGCAAGCTGTAACTTTTCCTAGCCAAAAAGCATAAAAGCACCACTGAGCCTTCGGTCTGAATTTCTTCACCTCCATAAGCAACAACCTTTGCACAATTGACCAAATTAAGTTGCACACCAGCCCTCACTTTAGCAAATATTTCTGCTGACATTACCTTACATTTTGAACCAGTGTCTATTTTGAGCTCTGTGGGTTTGCCATTGATCAAGACACTACAAAATAACTCATTCTTTGCCAAAAAATCTACTGCATTAATCTTTTCATCCGACCACTGATACACCATCTACATAGAAAGTAGGGCTGCAGCTCTCTACATGATCAACTTGCTTTTTTGAGTGACCTTTCTTAATAACTGAATGAGGTTTGCTTCATTTATAAAATCTTTAAAAATTATTCCATTTTTTACACTTGTGGCATTGCTGACCAAATGCTAAGCAGTAAGCACTTCTCTTTTTTAGAGTCATGATTGGCTCCACAATTACAACAGTTAACAATACGACTTGACTTGGGTTTTGCTGACTCACTCTTATAATGTACTGAGCATGCTCTCCTTACTGAGCTAGTCTTGGAACTTACTAGAAAGCAGCATGTTTTTCCTGCCACACCCACAGGGATTGCTGCTGCCATGTGCTTAAGTCTGTTTCTACGTGCCACATGTTGCATGCTGTCTACATTTGCTCTACAGGCTGTTGAAGCCATGCTCTTATCACTTGTAAGCATACTTGTGTGCCTTTCTGTGAGCTCGTGGATTTGACAAATCTCTATGGCTTTGCTTAATGTTAAATCACTGTCACAAAGGAAAATATTTCTCACAGCAGCTCTATTAACACCATACACAAGCCTGTCCTTTATTAACTCATCTTTCAAGTCAACAAATCTGCAAATTTTAGCTTTGTTTCTCAAGTCAGTGATATAAGCTGCAAAAGTTTCACCTGGCTTTTGGTCTCTTGTGTAAAATAAGTGCCTCCCTAATGTAACATTTATCAAGGGGTTGCACATTTCTCTAAATTTACATTTTAAGCACTCAGAGTCCTTCCTGAATTCAGCTGGTACCACAATATGGCAGTTTTCCCCATTTTCTGCATATACTTCTGATGCATACACAAATGATCACTCTCTTTCAGTAGCTTCTGACCCAATTAAGTTAAGCAAAATGAATGACCTTGTGTGTGCATCTTTGTCAGGAAAAGCTGCTGGTATGAAAATATCATATTCCTGCTCAAATGCTCTCCAATTTTCTGCTATATTAAGTGGACTTGGTCTGTGAAATGCCTCTACCATATCAACACACAGTAGTGAAGCTGCTTGAAATTATGTATGAACATACACACGTATAAATATATATGCCACAACTTTATGCTAGTACTTATAATTATGCCCAATAGCACAAAAAACTCATCGAAATAACTGCACTTTGCCAAACAAGTCTCCATAGCACCAGAGCACTTTGAAATTACTGTACTTTATGAAACCACTCCTTATCTGTGTAAGAAATACTTCAGAATGACTGTACTTTGCGAATAAATTGTATACAGCAGAAAAAGCTCAGAGTAAGAAACACTTCGAGATTAATGCACTTTGCAAATAAACTGTACACAGCACAAGAACCCTTCAAAATGGCTGTACTTTGTGAAATAACTCTGCACAGTGTAATAAACACTCTGAAATGGTGGCTGTCTGTGAATATATGCACACAGCACAAGAAACTTTTCAAAATGGCTGTACTTTGATTACACTTTGCAATATAACTGTACTGTGCACACAGCATACTCTTTGAAATAATTGCACTGTAATAAAGCACACACTCTGCAAACACTTTGCACACTCTGAGATACTTCGAACAACTCTATTTATGCTTTGAATGGCTTCGGTCAATGAGAAATAGTAGTTTGTGTCCAAACACAGTCTTTTACTAAAAAACAAGCAGTTGCCTTGCTCTTTAAGCTTAATTTACCCTTTTATTTACTCGCTATGCCCTTTTAATCTCTTATCATGCTCAATATACTTTTCTTGTGCCTGTTTTGCTTTAAACATGCTCGTTATGCAAACCAAAGGTAATTTTGAGCCCCATATGAATAGTTTTGCTAGTTTTATCAAATGTCATGGTTTCAAACATTTTGTTTAATTACTAATGCAGTTTGTGCCTTTTCTTTGCTTAATAATATGTTTTTGTGCTACTTGTTTAATTAATAATGTGTTTTGTGCCTTATAAATGTGCTGTTTCATTTTCTTTGCCAAATAAATAATTTGTGCAGTTTTCTTTACCTTTATCTCATTTCTGGCCCTTTTTTATTTGTCTGAGCTCTGTTTCACTCAACCTGCTTAGTCTGCCTTCACCTTCAACTCTACACCTCATGGCTCACAGAAGTAGCTCTTCTGATCCCAGTTCTGACACAGTGTCACTCATCTAGTCAGGATAAAACAGACAAACATTCATGGGTTCAGTTCAAGCACCTTTATTACACACAAACACATCAGAAATAAGGCTTTGTAACTTAAACTTAAATAAACTTATAAACAGACTGACTACCACACTCATACATGTTAACACTCTGGCTGTTTTTCCAAAATTACACTGCTGCCTGCACATGCTCAGTATTTATATGCATGTGCTACATCTGCAAATGCTTCTTAAATGTACATACACACAGTCTGATCTACATATAAGTCCAGGAATAGAGTAGGGACAATCTTCCCAGAGTCACAAGCTCTGTTAACAACGTCCATGAAGGATAATAGGGTAGTAGAAGTATTGTGTCTTGGTCAGAAACCATGTTGCATTTGAGAGGATTTTATTTTTGAGAAGGAAGTGTAGAAGTTGGGTATGAACACATTTTTTGGGGAGATAAATATGAGGGATAAGATAGTTATAGGGCGGAATTTGGAAATACCGATGGAGGTTCTCCCTTTGTGGAGATGTAAAATGTAAGCTTTTTTCCAAAGGTTGGGAACATAGGATTCTTGGATGGATCTGTTAATGAGTATACTGATAGGGTAAGCAATGGCTTCTGTGGTGACTTTTAGGTACTCGTAGGGTATGTTGTTTGCAGCATTAGAGCTAGGTTTTAGTTTTAGAAGTAGTTTTTTTATAGTTAAGGTAAGGACAGTATTGAGTGTGAATTCAGGCTTTGAGTTGAATACGGCTGAGTTTGTGTGTGTGCTTGAGGGGGGTCTGGGGTTGTGAGTAGGAAAGGTGGACTGATCTAGAATGTGTGTGATAGGGTGAGGGGGTTGGGACTGTGCTTGGGAAGAGGGAGATGTGGGAAGAGGTTGAGAGAATGTAGCTGTAATATTAGCTATGGTGCCTAAGAAGTAGGAGTTAAATAGACTTGAATTTTTCTGGAGTTTTGGCGGGGTGAGGGCAGGGGTTGGTTTTAGTGCATGGGTTAAGGAGAGTACTGTTGGATGACCAAAATAGTTTGGGGTTATGTTTGTGGTTAATTTGAAGCTTGATGTAGTCTTTCTTATCTTTGGAAATGAGTTTTTTACCTGGTTAGGAAGTTGATTATATATTAGTAAATCAGACTTTTTCTTATGTTTTTGCCAAAGTTTCCAGGTTTTATCTCTGGTTAACATTAGTTCTTCTGTGGATTTAGATAACCATGAAGCATGATTTGCTTTTATTTTTTTTAGTTCAGGGGGGTGCAAGGCTGTCTAAAATAGTTAGAAAGGTACTGCTGAAATGAAGAGGAGGATCATCTATGAGAATAGTTTTTAGGTTATTCCAGTTAATGTTTTTCAGCATTTGGTTGAATGAGTTTGGGCTGAAATTAGATAGGTTCCTGACATGTGTAATGTGATGTATTTTTGCTATAGGGAGAGTAGTTCTATTTATAAAGGTGGGAAGGTGATCAATTAATGTGCTGGGGAGAGTGCCGGCTGAAGAAAGTTTTGTTGGGTCAGAGGCTAGGATCCAGTCTAAGATGGCTCCTTCATTTGTTCTATTATTATACCTGGTAGGGGTGGTGATTAATTGGGTATAGTGAAAAAGATTAATGTTGGTGTATGGTGTTTTTGAATTAAGGCTAGACCACTTTATGTTTACATTGTTAAGTATTATGGCTTCTTTTTTATGGTGTGGGAGGTCCAGGACAATATTTCTTCAAGAACTGGTATGTTATTGCCTGGAGGAATATATAAGACTATCATGTGTAATGAGTTAAAGTAGCTAGTAGAGGTATTTGTTGTAGTGGGAGTGGAGGCAGCTGGACCTGGGTTGGAGTGGATGTCACCGCATTGAATTAGTGTCAAGAAAAGAGATGAGAGGTGTAGTGTGAGAAACGGTTGCCTGGAATTGATAAACTGCAGTAAGATGAAGAAGGTGATGCTTGAATAGGAAGTAGTATAATTTGTAGGGAAAATTAGTATTTTAGAACAAAGCAGAGGTGCTGTATAGTATAAGTTAGGTTGTATATCTGAGTAGCTTTCTGACGGGATATTGTGGAGGTAGGTTTCTGATGTATATTTAGTGAGCATTGTTCTTGAGTTAAAAGAGGGGAGTTGCATTAGAAGGCCTAGGAGCAGTATAGAACAAAAATAGGTAGAGTATGTATTTGATGGGGGGGGCATGGTGAATGGGTGCAGTTGTAGTTCGAGGTAGGAAAGTAAGGGGAAGGAAGTTAAAGAGTTTGATAGGTCTGTTTGTGTAAGGAGGTGTGGTTAAAGTATAGATCTAGAGGAAGTGGGGGGTGTGGGAATTGGGGGTAGGGTATGGGAACAGAGTGAGCCTGAGTGGACCGGGGGGGTGAAGGGAGTGGGTTGGATCTAACTATGAAATAAAGGAGCCATCAGGAACAATCAGTAAGTTAAAAGTGTGTTTTTTCTTTGTATGTTTAAGCTTATGGCAAAGGTTGATTAAGCAAAGATGGGAGACTCCAAGTAAAAAACTTACATTACAGTTAAAGTAATGCTTAAATAAAATAAAGAGAAACAGAGAGGTATGGTACAGGGGAGGGTGGAAAAAAGCAGAAGAGTTAGCAGTAGAGAGCTTCAATTGCACAGCTAGGTGTATAGAAGAGCAGAAGGAAGATGGGAAGAGACAGAATGTTAGGAGCTTGAAAGGGCTATGGCAGCTAGGGGAAAAGAGTTCTTGAACAGCCAGACAGAGTACAGCAAGCGACCAGGGGCTACACCAGTTTAATATTTAATATATTAATATGACCACATACATTGCTTGGTGGAAAGAAGGTGGTAGCAGAACTTCTATATCTGTAGGATGCCTGGCTTCACAGATCGAGGCAAACATTTTTCGGGTAGCAGGGGTAGTTAGGGCTGATTCTGTTGAACAACCTTTCTTATTTGTTGTTTTTTTTAAATCATGCTAAACTTGAATGTGCCCTATTGCCCTGGTCAGTTTGAGCTATGACACCGAATAGCTGTGCAGAGAGGAATACGAGAAGAACAGTGTAGGGAAAAGATCATTTCACCATGATATTGCCATAAGGCCCTACCCTACAAGATTACTGAGACTTTTGTCATTGCTTCATAGTCAGTGGTCAATACATCTGACCTTAATATTGCAGGAGCTCTGCCACCATGGCCCTAACCTTCAAGTTTACTGAGGCATTTGTTATTCTTTCCTAGCATGTGTTCACTACATCTGACCTTGATATTGTAAGGTCTCTGTAAACTTGTAGGTGAGGGCCTTGTGGCAAAGCTCCTCCAACATCAAGGTTAGACATAGTGACCAATGGCTATGAACTAATGAGAAAAAGTCTGAGTAAACTTGTAAGTTAGGGTCTTGTGGCAGATCTCATGCAAAATTGAGGTTAGATGTAGTGACCACAGGCTGTGAGATGATGACAAGAGTCTCAGTAATCTTGCAGCCTAGAGACTTGTGGCAGAAGTCCTAAAATATCAAGGTCAGACATAGTGGCCTTAGGCCATGAAACAATGACAAAATTCTCAGTAAACTTGTAGGTTAGGGCCTTGTGGCAGCATTCCTGCAAAATCGAGATCAAACTTAGTGACTGTAGGCTATGAAACAATGGCAAAAGTTTCAGTAATCTCGTAAGTTAGGGCCTTGTGGCAGAGCTCCTGCAAAATCAAGGACAGATATAATGACCGCAGGTTATGAAATAATAACTAAAGTTTCAGTAGTCTTTTAGGTTAAGGTCTTGTGTCTGTGCTCCTGCTAAACCAAGGTCAGATGTAGTGACCACAGACAATGAAAGAAACGCAAAAGTCAGAGTTAATTTGAAGGGTAGGGCCTTGTGGCAGAGCTCCTGCAATAGCGAGGTCAGACGTAGTCACAGCAGGGTTTGAAACATTGATAAAAGTCTCGGAAATTTGTAGGTTAAGGCCTTGTGGCAGAGCTCCAGAAATATTGAGGTCAGATTTAGTGATCACAGGCTATGAAACAATGACAGTGAATTTGTAGGTAAGGGCCTTGTGGCAGGACTCCTGCAATATGGAGTTCAGACATAGTGACCGCAATCTAGAAAACAATGAGAAATGTCTCAGTATACTTGTAGGTTAGGGCCTTGTGGCAGAGCTCCTGCAATTGTGATGTCAGACATTATATAAAATAATGATAAAAGTCTCAGTAATCTTGTAGCTTAGGGCCTTGTATTTTAAAATTAAAATATTTTGGGTTATTTTGAGTGGGTTACAAATAAATATACATTTCATAGTATGAAGAACAAAACAAATAGGGCTCACCACCGTGGACTGTTTGCTGTGTATTCATACATTTCATAGTATTGTTTATAATGTTATTTATTTTGTACTTTTTATGATTTCTTAGGAAAAAAAATTTCATTTAAATTTCTTAGTTATGTGTTTCAATGGATGAATGTGACATGTGAATTTAGACAGAAGCATTTTAAATGATCGATTGTATGTGAGCTTTATTCTGATGAAGTTTCATATTACGAGAAGAAAGCATATACAATTTAGTATCCAGTACTGTGGCATCCTATTTTGGTGTTCTGTTGTTTTCATGGTTTATTTTTGACAATTTAAGTATGTTAGCATGATGAGCAGTTGCGCTAAATAAATATGCATGATGCTGATAACAACTATACATTTGCAAACACATTTTTGGGACCAGTAATAGTGTTTGCAGCCATGGTCCCCATGCCATAAACAAACTGTACAACAGAAGGAAGAAACTGTTGCAAAAGAGAGTAAAATCCCATGAGTGGAGGAGCTCCCTGGTCAGCTTCAGTAAGAAGCTGAGATCTCTTATAAGATCCTCCAAAGCTAGCTACGAAAAAAAATTGCCACTAATTCTGAGGACAACCACAAAGCATTCTATAGCTATGTCAAGAATCTCAATGGCAACACCCAGATCTGCTCTGAGTTACAGCACAACGGCATGGAAATTACAGAACCAACTGATATTGCCAACATCCTGGCAGATAGGTTCAGTGCTAACTTTACCCCCCCTCACCCCCTAAAGGGCCCATATCTATACATGAAGAATGCAGAGTCCCTGTAATCACAACTACGCAGGTAAAAGCTGCACTCTCTAAAGCCAAAAACACAGCATCCATGGGACCGGACAACATCCCAGGCTGCGTTTTACAAGAACTTCAGAACAAACTGGTTACCCACTGAAGCGCCATGTTCAATAATAGCCTTGCATCTAGCTTTGTGCCCACTGAATGGTACACAGCAACAGTTATCCCACTCTAGAAAGGGGGAGCCACCACTGACCCAGGGAACTATTGACCTATTAGCCTGACGAGCCTGGTCTGCAAGTCCATGGAACGTATCATCATGGAACTCATAAACAAAGACATTGGTAACCTCCAAACTCTGGATCCCACCCAGTTCGGGTTTGTGAAAGGCAGATCGTGCCTACTGAACCTGATTGACTTCTTTGAGGCAGTCACCAAAGCCGTAGATGAGGGTAAGGTGGTTCACACAGCCTATCTTGACCTCGCCAAGGCTTTCAACACCATCCCCCATTCTGGAATTAAAGTTAAACTATCTAAACTAGGTATAAATCCCTACGTCACAAGATGGGTTGCCAACTGGCTCACTGACAGAACCCACACTGTAAAAGTTGCAGACTCCAAATCTGACCTCAAAGCAGTAACAAGTGGAGTACCACAGGGTTCCGTCCTGGGACCTCTTCTGTTTGGTATCTACTTCTCTGAAGTACAGGCTAACACAGAAGGCCTCTGGCTAATGAAGTTCGCAGATGACTGCAAACTAGGAGCCATAGTCAAGTCCCCAAATGATGTGGACATCCTACAGAAGGAACTCGCTGAGACAGATGCCTGGTGTCAGAGCCATGGCCTCAAGCTCAATGCCAAAAAGTGCAGTGTCATCCTCTTTGGTAAAAACTCTGTACCTATGAACTACCACATAGGCAGCAATCTACTTAACACCGAATGTGTGATAAGAGATCCTGGGACCCAGGTGGACAGTAGTCTCTCCTTTGATAGCCACATCACCACAGTAGTCAGGAAGTCCTTCTACGTGGCACACTTCATCATAAAAGGGTTCTCATTGAGGAAAAAAGAGGTCATTGTTCCCCTCTACTCGACACTCATTAGACCCATTATAGAGTACAACGCCCCTTTTGGAATGTACCTCACAAGACATCTGCAGCAGCTGGAAAGGCCACAGAAGTACCTCACAAAGAGGATTACTGGCCTCAAACAAATGCCCTACACTGACCGCCTCAAAAACTCCAGCTTTACTCCATAGCATATCGCCTACTCCAAGGTGATCCCTGCCTAACATATAAAGCTATGTCAAACCCAGAGCTGTTGGACATGCTACACCTAAAGAAATCCCAATCCCTCTGAGCTACAAGCTTTAGAGACCTAAACCTTGTCACCACAATAAACAAGACATGCTGGAGGGATAGATTCCTGTCCCAGAGACTTCCCATACTCTGGAACAGGCTACCCATCTATGTCAAGCAAAGTTCTTCATTAGCACTCTTCAAGAAAAATCTTGATGAGTAGACGGGAAATAGGAAATGCACCTCGGGGATCACTTCTGTGTCTCTGCTCGACAGTGGCACAAGAAAATAACTTTCTTGGGTGGCGTAAGCCAGGGAACCTTGTTGGTTAGGCTTACGTTGGCCCTTGGGCCGATAGCCTAGTACCTACCTATGAACCTATGGAAAGGTGCTTGCAAACACAAGCACAGAATGTAAACAAAATGGCTTATCTCTGGACAAACCTGCTATATGAGCATATGCTGTAACTCTGAAATATAAAGGGCAAGTACAGTGAAATAATTCTGAAGAAAGGCAAGTACAATGGGGGAATTGTACACAAATAATACTGGTTGTACTGTATAAGTAATTAAGAGGGGAGATTGTACTCATATACTGCAGGCAAATATGTTGAACTGTCAAAGAAACATTTCTAACATAAATTCTGCCATACTGATACAAATAAATAAAAATGGACATGCTACCAAATAATGTGGTAGTGATATAAAGTTGCAGTGTAACAAAGGGGAGTTAAATGAGATATATATGTTAATAAAATTCTGAGTTGAGATAACATTTAGCAGGTCAGAAGCATGCATTATGAGCTGAAATTATAGACTGCAGTTATTGCATATGAGATGTATATACTGGGAATGTATGTATGCAAACTTACACCCCTGCTGTATTCTCCATCTCAGCATGTATACACAAGAACAAATTAATCTTACAGCTGTCATGTCATGCACATCAGAAATGAACATGTTTTTGCAAATGAATGTCATTGGCACCTGTAAGAAAGGGAGTTATCACCTATAAACATGGTAAAAGACAATAAATTGTTGTATAGTCATGTAAATGCTAAATGGTAATATAATAACACCTAACATACCTATGTGACAAATGACAACACAGATCAGATGACACTTCATAATTTCAAGTTTTTCATTGTTAATTTGCAAACATCTCAGACATCATTAATACTGGGCATGCTCACATGGAATTACAGGAAACAGTAACAAAAGAGCAATTTAACAGCACCAACAAAAAAAAGTGTCATAAAAGAGGACCAATCAAAATTTCTGATGTTTTGGCAGCAGGCCATACAGTAAAAAACATTTTATGGAAACCCTCATCTGCCACTAAGCTCTACAGTGTGATGAAAACAATTGCAGTAATAAGACAATGTCTGGATGAAGATATGCAATACATGGCATAATTATCTTGGAAACAGGTAATGCCTGTGAGCAAGGAATGACATAAACATTTGCATTGTCATTTGCGAGCACATGTCAGGACAGATATCAGAGAGAGATGCATATCAATCATAGATGCCATAGAAATATGCATATTAGTTGCATCATGAAGAACACCCTTGAAGGACTTAAAGCACTTTACTACTATAATGGGTATGGATGTCCTACCTTGTGGGACAGTAGTCTGAAAAAGGTGGCCTTCTGATCATTCATAACTATTTTCTGTGTGTAAGCCACTGCTATCTGACACAGTTGTCTGACAGACAGATATTATCAGATTCAAACGTTTGCCTATGTTACTAGGCTGTCTACAGACCTCAGTATTTACTTCATGTGCATTGGGAGATAGCAATCGAGACTCTCACAAATAACTGAAATCAATGTGTGCAGTGAGAAAGGAGTTACAAATACTATATGAACAATCTGATTTAGTCAGAATGCTGAAAAGAAGCTACAGATGTTACTGTCCACACAACAGCGAGCACTACAATATTAATGCTTTCTTAGACAAGGAAGCTGTTTCCATCATCTACTACACACACGCACAAACACACACACATGCACACACACACACACACACACACACACACACACACACACACACACACACACACACACACACACACACACACACACACACACACATCCTGTTCCAGAACGGAAACACATTTTTTCCATCTAGGTGTGCCATACATGCTGGTACTCATTGCATTAATGCAAGTGCCACAGGAGCACTCACAACATGGCAATTCTCAAATAACCATTTCATTGGCATGAAATCACAAACTGTGATGTATATCCTTTTCCAACTTTAAAATGGATACGAGTAACTAGATACAATGGTGTTTATATAACCTGTACATTCATATAATTATACCCTTTTCAGGAACTGAACAGTAAGCTGTGTGACACCACTGATTAATGACATGTGGATGAACTACAAGTACCAAAGTGAAAGCCTTATTCGACCTATGCTAACTTATTACATCATATGCATATGTCACAATCTCTTAGAGATTAAAGGGATAGAGGCCTCTCCCACTGCAAATGTGCACATTATAACTGTGGTGGATACCATTCATGCATTACCATATATAGCTACCCAATGCTAATGGTCACTGCATGTGGAATCTTGAGTGCAAGTGAGGCATACAACATCTATTTCAATTATACTTCTCAACCATACAGTTTTTCACAGAATGTGAAGATTTTTGTCTCATATTTTTTGTCTGTTTTTCATAAAATTGCACTTTTCTGGCAAATTAGTGACAAATCATTAAAGACTGAAGCTAGAAAATTATGACAGACATTTACGTTTCATACTTCATACACTTCTGAAAATTCATGCTAATGCAAAACCTGTTATTCTATCAACTTTCTAAATTTGTAAGAGCAATGTTTAGAGATCGTCCCTATTTTGGGGCCTTTGTACCACTTTCATTCATGGCTTTGTCCAAATTTCTTGCTTTAAGAGGTTGAGAGGTATGACTTACATCATCAGTATATTGCCAAGGAGATGTATGTGATAAAATGACTTTTACTATCTGGGGTTGTAAATGTTGCCACTGCAAAAGTGTGTAAACAAATCCTGAATTCATTTGCAGTTATACACACAGTTGTAGAAATTCATCACTGCTGGATTAGAAACTCCAACCTACCGATTTACACATTCTAGAGAATGGTGTAATAAATGCAAGCACCACAGGAGAAGTCTGACTTTTAAATTATAAGCATGCACTTTAGAAAGAATGACCTCATCAGTGTGTTGCACAGAAGATGTGTTTGTGAAACAATGAGATCAGGGAGGCTGGAGTCATCTAGAAGTATAAAATGCTTCTCTTCTCCATAGCAGATGTTAATTGAGCACAGCTGTGTTGGAGTACATGCTCACCTGACTCTATATTTCCCCTTACACACACACACACACACACACACACACACACACACACACACACACACACACACACACACACACACACACAAGTTCCCCACATTGAACATTGAACCTTCTATCTAGGCTACATAATTTAGAATGCACAATATTAGCTGCAAATGCCACAGGAGAAGTCAGACTGTTACGGGGAGAGAGAGTGCACTTTTGACAAGATGACCTCATCAGCATGTTGCAGAGAAGATGTTTCTGTAAAAGGTGGGATAACAAAGCTCTGTGCAAAGTTAACTGTATTCTTTTCATGGAAGTGAAGGAGTTCTGTGCAAAATTAAATGTATTCTCCTCATGGGAAGTGGCTACAGCACCAAACATTGCATACACTCAAGTTTCCCATGTTGAGCATTGAACTGCCTACCAATCTAAAGAGCACAGTAATAGTTGCAAGTATGAATTTTTAGATGTGAAAAAGCAGATTTGCATTTGTTGAAAATCTACTCTTTGGAACAGGTGCTTACTGTGCATCACAGGTTTGGGATCAAATGCATACATGTGCACAGGACAATGTAAAAGCACTGTGATTGTTCCATGTAATGACATACTTTTATACTAAGATTTAGATACTGTATTTGTTTCACAGTATGGGATGCTAAGAAAATCACAGTTGTAAGCCACTGGATTATCAATCAAACTTTCCTGCCACTTCATCCCAGGATGATTGCACACTTGTCTTCTGTCACACTTGCATAAGATGCATTGACAAAACAAACAGACAACTTCTACATAGGACAGTGCACTGCAGAATAACAGTGATGGATTATGTGTGAATATGTTAACCAAAATTGTAACATGGTTGCAAATGTAACCATTGCAGAGCAGACATAACCGACTGAATTAACTGATTGAAGTTCACTCTGAAATCAAGATAATCTGTTGACAAAATTAATACAGACATACAAATGTTGTGCAACCTAAACCAATAATTGTCTTTTTTTATGTTTTTTTTTCTATTTTACTCTCTGCAAGAAGTGCAGTGCTATCAAGCTGAATTGCACTATTGATGGAAAAGTATTAGCACATGCATAATCATTTCTTGAAGTGTTGAACTTAAAATGGGGATTAGCAGTTCTCTCTGTTGCTCTGTGCTGATGCCCATGCAAAGGTCTTTACAAAACAGACTTCACATTAGGGAGCAGACACATTAATATTTCAGAAGAATAATGATGTGTTAAGGAAGGTTTCACTTTGATGGATCAAAATTTCAAAACATTGAACCTCTGATCGTGGAAGAGCAGAGGATCAAAATGCTGAAATATCCAACCTTGTGAATGGAGATGACCGTACAGTGGGGAATGGGAACTTTACCATTCTGTTCACTGTATTGCGATCTTGGATTGGGTATATTTAAGTAGCAGGGAGTGTGGGGGCTGCAGGGGGCTTGCCCCCCTGCAAAAATGTGAAATAAGAAGTTTTCACTTTTTTTGTAGGTTAAATATTTCAGCACTTCAATCCTCTGTTCTTCCATGATCAGGGGTTCGATATTCTGAAATTGCAATCTTTCAAAGTGAATCCATTAAGAAAAGGTGTAGACAGCATTTACAACAACAGGAGTCATTCAAGACATTGTAAAACATTTTTAATGCTCTGGATTCAAACTTTTAGAGCATTCCAAGAAAAACATTTATACTTGAGTATTATCTAACCACATCAAGTAGGAAGTCATATTTCTAATAGTTCACATTTGACAGCAGATTTCAGCAAACATGAATGTATGTATTCATCTCCATTACCCTATTGGCCATAGCAATCTGTACATCCAGCTCTTCAGCTTGTTGAAGGATATATATTTACTGAATAAACATAGCTAAGCACAACAGCATGAAATGCAACAGAGTAATGCAGCCAAAGGCACAAAAATCTCAAGATATTGACATAAGCTGGGTAATTTCATTTAGCCTTAGTTGCATTTGCTGCCCTGTGCCAGACATTGTGCAAATGCAAAGGTGGAAGGATAATGATACAGAAGGGAGAAGATTCATCAACAGGGTGAAATGGAAGGTTGGGCAAAGTACATTATATCAGAAGATGGATAAGAGTTGCTTATAACAATACGTAGCCAACAAGTACACATAAAATAGTGTACCAAAAACAGCCAGTAACACTTAGCTAATGGCTGGATTTGAAACCTTAAAAGTAGTCCAAAATTTTTCTATACATGTGAGCATTATCTTATCATGCCACAAAGGAATTATTACTTCACAATGTTTAAATAACACAAGTGAACAAAGTGGCAACTTCCTGAAGCATAAGGGATTAACAGAAAGAGAGATAGAGATGTATGCTGATAAGAATCACAATAATATGTTTTGTGGGACATGCAGAAACATCAGTATGGTGTGCTACGCTTACTTATTACATCATCATTAATGTGCCATGCTCTGTACAATAAAGGGCTTGCTCTAAGGAGAAATAAGGGGTAGGAGATTAGAACAAACATGAAGACATAAGCAGGATAAGGTTGGCTTAATAAGTCTCCCTGTGGGGGCTGCAATGTTTTTTCAAATGATGTCTTGTTGCAATATTAAAATGGCAAGATAATAAAATGTTTTATATGGTGCTTGCAGTTAAATACATGATAGGAATATGAATGCCATGGATTAATAAATTGACCTACAGCTGTAATCAAACCAATGACACTATGCAAAAACATCAGTCCACAAACAGGGTAATTATGTCAACAAACCACATAGGAACTCATACTTTATTACATCCAACAGCCTAAGAACTGTTGCATTAACTGCTTCACAGTACTGCCTTCAGTCTGCCTTTACTCTGTGGATTTAAGCACATTTCTGTAAAGGTAACCAGACCACTGTGGATTAAATTGAAATCATCAGCTTTTGCAATAAGAAGTTAAACAGCGCTCACTATCACTCAGCTTTTTTGTGGTATGCTAACCTCCTTGAAAATGCCAATGACCCAAAGGGAAGCTTTTTCCATGGGCCATTTCTGACTAAATATGTTGTGTATGAATCTATTTTTTGACCAGATTAAATGTGTGAAAAATGGGGTGGATAGGACAGGAAACAGGATTCAAACAATGTATCACATGTCTTATTTATTTGAATCCACTTCATTTACACTGTGTGCCACATAGTTGGACATCTGCCAAGTGCATTCACTGCATTCATTACTATCTAGGGTTATGAGGGTCATGCACCAACACCAAGCATATTTGCACTACATTAAAGAGCCTAAACTAAATTTTTCACTTTTTTCCTAGGTAGTTAACCATGTTTATGTACTGCTGAGCAGACAGCAAATGGAAAAGGCATTATAAAAATATATGGGAGAGGAAAAAGCTGATGGTAAAATCAATTCAATCAATGGGTATATATAGCAATGACCAGGGGAAGAAGTGCATTAAATTGACACTTTCATCCTTCTGGCTTCTCCTTACAACTTCAGAAATGCACTTTGTGGAACAAATTATCAGATGATTTGTAGTTAATGACAAATAATATGAAAGTGGACAGATAACAGCTCACATGTTGGTAGCAATGTTGACAGAAGTTGATTTTTACAGAACAAAACAATGGTATCACAAAATGTGATTAAATATGTATTTAGACCACCCTCTGTAAAATTATCAGTTGTGTATTCAAACCATGCATCAGCTGTCCTTTTCTCTAAGCTCACTGCAGTTACATCTTATGACACAGGAGGTACCTCACAGGTATATTTTCTTCAATGAGTACTAGCCAAAGTACTGACATCCATGCAATGTCAACAGCCTGGTTTGCACTACACAAGGCAGTCTAAACTAAATTTTTCACTTTTTTTCTTAAGCTGTGAAAGTTCATTCCATGCTGCCAATCAGTGCACAAATGCAGAAGGAAATATTTATCAAGCATTCACATAAATTATTTTGGATAACAATTTGAAGGAACGTGAAATGAATCACAGTGTATATCTAGCAATGAGCAGAGCTATTATTGCATTACACTGACACATTCAGCCTTCTTACATCTCCTTGTCATATCACTGCTGTCATGTATGTCTCACAATATCAAGACTTTAGGCAATATAGTGGGAATGGAAAAGGGGATGGTGAATAGTAGAAATTCTTTCATTTTTCACACAGCATGCACAATTAATATTGATATAATTTCAAATGACATATTGATCTGTCACTTTTAGTCAGTGTTGATCTTACTTGAGTTTCCCACCTCAATACATTCATACACTAAAATGAGTGTCAAGATTTATAATGCCCTCCATCAGTAAAATGATTTGTGAACAGGTTTTGGAGCCTGCATCACTTGTACTGTTTCTCTAAGCTCGATATATTAATGCATTATGCCACAGAGATAGGTGTGTGGCAACTTGAATTTCTTCACCCAATGTTGTCCATAGTGCTCAGGAAAACGCACTAATGCCAATCTCATGTGTGCTGTTTATGGTATTCCAAATTATGTTTGTTAGTTTTTACCTTGGGCAGTGAACTGCAGCTTCCTGTTACTGACAGCTGCCAGTTACTGGTGTACAATGCCAAATGGCGTATAAACCATCAATGAAAAACAGACACATTTTTTAAACAAGTACTTTAAATGTACATTTATGATGTTTAATCTATTTTGTTATCTTAAAACAGTAATCTGTATGGATCTAAGTCATCTAACCAGGGTATTAAGTACAATCATTTAAGATTATTTCCCATATTTGCCACAGAAAAAGACATACATTAGTAAGGAGAAAAAGTGTTTTAACGTACTCAAAATGTGACATTGTATCAAGTTACATTAAAAGTGCAACAGAACCAAGTTATGAAAGTTGTCCTTTCTCATTTTCCAGTAAATGTCTGGATGATTGGGATATTGACAGCCATTAGGCTACCCATGCACTCACATAATGTTAAACAAAGAGTACAAATGCTGCAGGTGTATTCCTATCTTTCTTTGTACTCAAGTAAGGTCAGCAATAACTAAAAGTGACAGACAAATATGTCATTTGAAATTATATCAATATTAATTATCTGCCTCATTCCCTTATCTATGCTTTCCTAAGAGCAATGCTCTTTCTTTTTTATGGCTTATGGTTATCTGTATCACTGCTTAATGTATCCCCTTGTATGTACACAACATTTCTTAGTAAGAGGCAGTAACTGTGGTCATTAAAGCCAGTACTTGAATGTTAGAAATGTATAATTTCCTAACTCAGTCAATGTCCTTCAGACTTTTTAAAGTCTCTTCTCCCTGATACTTCCTCTGTAAGTGTACATCAAAGAGGGGAGACTGTTAAAGTTGATTGTTCCTGAAGTCAGTGTAATCAAAGACACCTGGAAGCAGTAGGTAACACTTCTCAATACTCGTCCCTGCAATGTAGAACATATGTATGAAATCATGTAGCTACTTACACCATGTTTACCTTCCCTGCACTTAGTACATATTGTTTTATTCAGGAATGTGAATGATTTAACACCACAGTTGCATACTTACAGTGATAACAGGGCTGATACTTCACTATATAAAGACAATTGTGCAACTAATGCACTTGTATCATAGTGGGGAGACTCTTGGGATCCAGACAGCTTAATACTGCTAAATAAATAAATAATTATTTGCTTCTGTACTGCTTCATTGTCAAGATATATTGCTATTTCTTATATGATGCTTTTAGTGCAACATTATGGATAAATTGCAATGCCCAATACAAACCATTTAGTTATTTTTCTGTTTTTCTTTATCCGTTACTGTTGGAATAGCCTGTGTATATAAGTTATGTCTGCATTATAAAATGTTACCACAGAATGCTACCTGATCTACATTTTATAGGTTTTATTTTATTGGAATTTGAACAGTTATTGCAGATGAGTGTGGTGAAACATTGCAGCAAGATCAGGTATTTATACATGTGTTAGCACAAAAAATGTGTTAAGTTTGTAATATCTACCTGGCTGCCCTCCACAACAGTGGATAAAGCATTACAGTAGTTTTCTATGTTTCTACATTGTGAATTATTATTTTTAGTGCCATGATATGCTACACGGTTACACAAACCTGTTATCTGCATTACAGAACTGTTATCTATTGTTGTTATTTCATTATTTTTTTGTTGGGGTGGAAGTACTGCCCTAACTTGTATATAGTCATAGGGAGCATTAACTTTTAAATTGTTCTTTGCATGATGGATGCATGCATTCCTGCATAACTGAGCTCACAGCCATCCTGTCTGTGTATTCCCTATATATATTTTTAATTTTGTGTCTATTTTCTGTTTCATCCCATACAGGGATATAGTATCCAAGAAGAAATCTGTACCCCGCAAGCCACCATTCAGTGATCCAGAAAATTAGGTCATTATCCAGACTTTACATTGCCATGGAACTTTTATCTTAGGGAGGGACATAGGTGACCAATCTGCTCAAGAGAGAATATGGCAGCAGTGGTCAATGACAATGAGGCTGTTGGAGGGCATGGTAGAAGTTACTCCCAGGTACAACACAAGGCAAATCATATCATAACCTCTTCTCAGTGTAAGGCAGCTGCTTGAGAACAAGTGGCTACAGGAGGTACTGAACCACCTCTTACTGAAACAGAGACATTTTTGTCCACTGTCAGAGATCCAGATAGCTTGGTACAGTGTTCACCCAAAATCCTTGATGCTGGTGCTGATAAGGACAATAGACCCACAGTGTGTCAAGCAGAACTTCCAGGTACCCAAAAATACAAGTGTCATTGTTATATCTTTATATGCGTACACCTTATATGTCTGATGTATGTAGAGCCAGCAAGAAGCATGAGTCAGATGACACAGTAATAGTGAAGTAGAGCAGGGTGTTAGGAGGGATGAAAGTTGACTGGTCAGTAGATTTTTGTTAGAACTTTCTTAATTTACACATGTAAAGGGAATTATTCTCTGTTTCTTATTTCATTTGTATTGAGAAACTTATCAGCCTTCTTTCCATTCCCTTCTTTACATACAGGGACATCTGGACTGCAGGCTAGAAAACCACCTGCACATGGTAAGCACACATTTGGTTATTGTTATTACTGTATATATAAGGTAGATTCAGGTCTAACTGAGAGTAAAATGTGTGCTGTTTTAGCATTTATTAAAAGCTTAGCATAAGTTTCATATAAGAAAAAGTTTTGATCAATATTATTCTCTATTTCTCTGTTTGTTGTGTTTATTGCTTGTTATCATGGTGATCCTGATGGTTGCACTGTCAAACTTCTACCAGTTGTTGTCAGAGTATCTGTAGCCTCTGATGAATTTGGTGGTGTTGAAGAGGCACAGTCTGGGGGTGCAGAGGGTCAGTCTGGCACTGAGGTTGTGGTTCCTACAATTCCTGCTCATATTTTGGACACACTCAATATGCCTATGCATACCCATGATACTCAGGCCTCTAATATAGAACAGGTTAGGGGTGACACAGTTGATCAGGGTATTGTAGTTACTCCAGTTGCAGAGCTAGTTGCTTCTCCTGTAGCATCGTGAGAGTGAGATGCCACATGGCAGGGTTGGTAAATGTGCTCGAAGGAAACCTACTGTCCACCCTTCCCCTGATGTTGGTGTATCATTAGATGCTGCCAGACATATGTATAGAGTTGTAGTGGAGGCATAGGCATGTTCCACAAGGGCATTGTAAGGGATAGTGTGACCACTGAATGTCATGCATTCTGACATAATTGACTCCCTGAACAGTGTGGGCAACTCCTTGGAGAGGTTTAATGATACACTGGATCGGGGAATGTCTATGATGGAGCATCTGCTGGGGGAGAGTGGGCATCCATATGGCCAGAGAGCTACTACATCTTCTGATGTTAGCAGATGTGGCTGTGCAAGATTCTGTTCCTATAGTGACACTCATTCCACTGCTTCATCAGTGATTGCATTTTCCACACCCAGATATGGTAGGCCATGGTGATGTGGTCCTGGGCATAGTTGTGAGCAAACCTCATCCAGCTGACATGATTCACATTCAGGTAACACCCTGACTTTGAGACAGGGCCATGAAAGTAGCAGTGCAACTCCTGGCAGAGGTGCTTCTTATGATCTGGGGTGATGAAGCTGAACTGATTACTCTACCGTGCATAGCTCACAGCTGTCCAAGATGCCAGGATGCAGTGCTACCACAATGCTTAATTATGTTCATGCAGACACACACACATTAAAAAAATCACTTCTCCATGACAACTCACACACATGCAAGCCATCTAAATAATGCTGTTGAGAGTAATGGAATTCTACTAGTGTAGAGATGTGCATGATAGTGTAGTCAGTTCAGCTTCATCACCCCAACCACAAAAAGCACCTCTTCCAGGAATTGCATTGCTACTTCAAGAGCCCTGGCTGGAAGTTGGAGTTCTACTTGAGTGTGAGTGAAGTTTGCTGGATGAGCTCTCCTCATGACTACATCTAGGACCATGACCTCAAGGTCTGCCATGTCTGGGTGTGGATACCACAATCACTGATGAAGCAGTGGACATAGTATCACTACAGGCATGGGATCTTGCATGGCCATGTCTGCTAATACCAGAAGTTGTAGCAGCTCTCCAGCCACTTGGATGCCCACCTTCCCCCATAGACATTCCATTACAGACACTGCCAGATCCAGTGTGTCATTCATCCTATACAAAGAACTGCTGACACAGTTCAGGGATTCCCTCATGTCAGAATATATGACTTTTAATAGTCATCTATCTCTTCTGAAGCCCTGGTGGAGCATGCCTGTGCCTCCTCTATGGGTCTACACAAATGTCTGATGGCAACTAATATCACATCAGCATCAGGAAGAGAGTAGACAGCAGGCCTTCTCTGAACATCCTGAGTGGCACCATGCACTCATGATGGCTACTGGGAGAAGCAACCAGCTCTGCAATTGGAGTAAGTGCACTTAGCCTGATCAACTGTGTCACACTCAGCATGTCATATATCACAGGTGTCTGTATCAAGGGTATACATAGGCATACTGACTGTGTTCAAAATATGGGAAGGGGATGTGGAAACAGCAACCTCAGTGTTAGACTGACCCCCTGTATCCTCAGACTGTGCCACTTCACCTCCACCACTATCATCAGAGGATACCGAGACTCCAACATCAGGTGATAGAAGATCCATAGTACCTCTCTCAGGATCATCCATGATAACAAGCAATAAACACAACAAACAGAAAATGAGAGAATAAAGTTGATCACATATTTTCCTTATACAATGTTAACCTTTAACAGATGCTAAAGCAACACAAACTTTTCTCTTATATAGACCTTTCTTACATACAGTAATAACAATAACCAAATGTGTATTTACCATGCACAGGTGCGCTGGCAGCCTGCATTCCAGAAGTGCCTGTATGAGAGGAATGGAAAGGAAAGAAGTCTGCTAAGTATCACAATGCAAATGAAACAAGAAAAAGAGAATGATCTCCTTCACATGTGTTGAATAAAAATGTTCTCATATCAAAATGTAGTGAATAGTTGGAATCCCCCTTATCGCAAAACACACTCCAACCATCCACTATATCTCTTTTTCTGTAGTCTGACTCACAGTTATCGCTGTCTCTTTCTCTCTGTCTATTCATGTGTATCTATATATATATATATATATATATATATATATATATATATATATATATATATATATATATATATATTTATGGGAACACTTTATAAGCTCGAAATACTGAAATCTCAAAATCTCAAATTTCAGTATCTCAAGTTCATAAAGTGGAAGGATTGGAAGATCGCAACCACAGAAGCACAAAATTCAAAATCTCAAATGCGGGAGATTTTGAATTAGCGGTTCTGATATTGCGATGTGCTCGTGGATTCAGGTAAGTGTTTATGTTTAAGGGTGTTGGGTAGGGGGTGTAGAGTGTGTTAGTGTGTGTTGTTACTGTGATGTGTGTATGTGCGAGAGGAATGCAGTTTGTGTGATGGTGTTTTGTGTGTGTGTGTGTGTGTGTGTGTGTGTGTGTGTGTGTGTGTGTGTATGTAGTGTGACCTTGGAGTTAGAATATTTAAGTAGGGGGGTGTGGGGGACACCCCTGCATATAATAAGGGTAACTGTGTGTGTGCTTATTTAGTTGTGTGTGTGTGTGTTATAATGGTGTTTGAAAGTGCTGGGAGTTTGAATTTTGCTGTTTTGTGGTTTCGGGATTTAGGGCTTTGTGATTGTGTGGTTTCGGGTATTTGGATTTTCTACTTTATGGGGTTGAGATTCTGTAAATTGAGATTTCAGAATTTCGAGCTTACAAAGTGAATCCATATATATATATATATATATATATATATATATATATATATATATAGGAACACTTCATAATCCCGAAATTCTGAAATATCGAATTTCAGAATCACGAGATTATAAAGCCAAAAGCTCAAAACTCTGAAATCCCAGAAGCACGAATTTCAAAATCCCAAAGTACGGAGATATTGAAGTAGTGCTTCCAGTGTTGTGCTGTGTGAATGGATAACTGAAAGTTCAGGTAAGTATTTATGTCTAAGGGTTTTGGTTAGGGGCTTTAATGTGTGTCAGTGTGTTTTGTTACTATGATACTGTGATGTGTGTGCGCAAGGGGAATGTAGCTTGTATGGTGGTGTTTTCATGTTTGTCTGTGTAGTGCAACTTTGGTGTTAGTATATTTAAGTAGAGAGGTGGGGGCACAGCCCCCCACATGGGGGGTGGAGGGGCACTTGTATGTAGTGTAGGTTTGTGTGTTTGTGTGTGTGGGGGGGAAGTGTGTGTCTGTGTATGTGTGTGGTGTATGGTTAGGTTAGGAGTTGCAATTTTGAAATTTGTGCTTCTGGGGTTTTGGGATTTTAAGGTTTCGGCTTTATGATCTCAAGATTCTGAAATTCGATATTTCAGGATTTCGGGATTATAAAGTGAACCTATATATGGATATATATATATATATATATATATATATATATATATATATATATATATATATATATACATATGCACTCACACACCCACACACTCATACAAACACACACACAAACACATACACACACACACACACACACACACACACACACACACACACACACACACAGACACACACACACACACACACACACACACACACACACACACACACACACACACACACACACACACACACACACACACATCAGACATCAAAGATATGCCATATAAAGATATAACAATGACACTTGCATTTTGAAAACCTGGAAGGTCTGCTTGTAGCACTCTGGGTCTGCTGTCCACCTCTGCACCAACATCAATGATTTTGTGGGAATCCTTTGCCGAGCTATCTGGATCTCTGACAGTAGTCAGGAACTCCACTGTTTCAGTGGTTTGGTATCAGGATCACTCCGCATAGCCACCTGTTCATGAGAAATTGCAGCCAGTGTACAGAGAGCAGAGGCTATCATGTCACTTGCCCAGTGTTGTATCTGGGAGTAAGCTCTCCCATTTTCTCTGACAGCATTAATGTCATTGACCACCTGTTGCCATATCCTCTCTCAGGCAGATTAATCACGTTTACCGCTCCCTAACCAAAAACTCTATGGTGAATGAAGTCCTGGATAATGACCTCATTTTCTACATCAGTGTGTGGTGGCTTGTGGGGAGACAGACACATATAATTACATATATGATACAAAGACAGGATGGCTGTGAGGTCAAATATGTGTGAGTACATGCATCCAACATGGACATAAACATTTAAAAGTTAATGCTCCCTGTGACTACACTGAAGTTAGGACACCCCCCAAAACAAAATAAATTAAATTAAAAGAATGTTCTAAAACTGTTCTGTATTATAGATAACACAGGTTTCACTGTGTAATACATTGCAGCATTAACAATAACAATTAAAACTGTACCATTAGAAATGTTAGACAAAACAATCACAGGTGTCATATCCACTGCTGTGGTGGACAGTCAGGCAGAAATCCACAAATGGAATAAAATTTTCTTTTTCTGCTAACATGGGTAAAATGCCAGATGTACCTACAAAGTTACAGTATACTTACCTGCAGTAACAGTGCAAATATAAAACTAAATACAAACAAAAAATAGGCCTTGTGCCATTCTGTAACATACTTTTTGTAATATACATGGGTATTAGCTACATGGATCCATTTATATAGTGCAGAGTTAGCACTGTGAGCACCGCGAGTATGCAAATGAGGTGTTAAATCGTTAGCATTCCTGAAGACCACAATCTGCACTAAGTGTAGAGAATGTAAACAAGGTGTAAGGATCTACACAATTACATGCACACACCCTAGCAATGCAGGAAAGAGAATCAAGAAGTGTTCCCTGCTAATGGTTTACAGGTATCTATGACTACTCTGACTGCAGGAACAATGAGCTTTCACAGTCTCCCCTCTTTGATATTCACTTACTGAGGGTGTGTCAGGGAGAAGAGACTTAAAAAAAAGTCTGAAAGTACATTGATTTAGGAGAGAAGCATTCCCAACATTGAAATACTGGCTTTAATGATCACAAGTACTGCCCCTTAGTAAGAAGCATTATTCATATTCAATGAAGTACTTTAAGCATGGAAACAGATAGCATATGCAATAAAACAGAGACAAAATTGGAATTAGGAAAGCACAAATAAGGGAATGAGGCACAATAAAAAAGAAAGGAATACACGTGCATTGTTTGCAGTCTTTGCTTAATATTGTATGAATACATGCATATCTTAACCATTGGTACTATCCCAATCATCCAGACATTAACTTTCAAGTGAGAAAGGACAACTTTCATAACTTGTTTTTGTTGCACTTTCAATGAGACCTGATACAATGTCACATTATCATTATATCTTAACATTTCCCCCCTTGCTAATATGTGTCTTTATCTGTAGCAACAATGGTAAATACTCTTAAATGGTTGTTCTCACTACACTTATTCAAATGTTCAAATCCATACAGGCTCTGGTTGCAAGATAACAATGTTGCTTAAACATGTGAAATGTGCATTTAAATTATTTGATCGACAATTTTTTCCCTTTATCATTTGCACTCCATTTGGCATTCTACTCTGTTGACTGGCAGCTGTCAATAGGAGTGAATGGATTTCACTGCCCAAGGTGGAAACTGACAAATTTGATTTGGAATGCTGTCAATAGCACAGTGAAGGTTGACATTACTGTGCTTTCCTCAACAGGCTGGGCAGGACTGATTGAAGAAATTCAAGTTGTCAAACTACTATCTCTGTGGTATAATGTGCATAGGTATTGAGCTTAAAGAAACTGTACACATGTTCCCAAATCATTTTAATGAGGGAATTCATAATAAATCTCAACACTAATTTTGTTGTATAAATGTGATGATGTGGGAAACTCAAGAAAGTTCAGTATTGGCTAAATCTGACATTCATGCCTCGCAGTATGTCTAAGCTAGGTTTCATGGTTGGCAACAGTGTTACTGGCCAGGAAACCATCTAAGAAAACATGGATAACATTACTGTTGAAAGCAGACCATGCACAGTCTGTGGCTTTGCACGGAATGCCACAGTGATCACCAGGGCTTCACAGACGGCTCTCAAGTCTGTTAGTTCCATGCTCAGATTGTTGTTGTTGTTGTTCTTTATAATTCATAACTACAACAGACCCTCCTTTATCGGAAGGTCTGATACTTATAGCCTGATTGTTCTTTAAATCATTTAGGGCTCGGTTCTGTAATCTCATTAGATTGTAGTAACCCTTCACCCTTTCTCCATACATATTCTCACATAACTCATTTTCACATATTTTGGTAAACAGTTGTACATGTAAAGGCATTGGTGGAGTAAAAACACTCGGCCGCCTAAAATGCAGTGTATTGGTGACATCATTGTTATCATTAAACATTAGTTTTAAAGTAAAATTTCGGCAAAAAAGCCGTAAATTAGTCAATTATGTGATAATGGTAAAGGAGGATCTATTGTAGTTATGAATTATAAATATTACAATCTGAGCATGCTAGCCATACTGAATGAGGATACAACATACACACAGATTCGCTTGGAGAGGGTAAGAGCTGTTATTGATTATGTACATAGTGCTTTATATGAACTACCTATGGAAACCTCTATTGACCGTGATTTGTTTGATTTTTTTGTATGTAATTAGACTGAAGATAACACTGATAAAAGGCCTTCCTAAGGCCCATAAATCATTGACCAAACCACCCCTATGTCTGATTGTGTAAGGGGAAGGATGGGTCACACAAACATGTACTTTATATGTGGAAAGTAAGTTAAAGGCAGTGTTGGCTTTGGTTTCTCTTGTACTCAGGGACACCAAGCAATTTTTAACTGATCTCTTTATAGTTTTGGAAAGTCATGGGGATATAACAGGGTTTTTTCCTTGTGACCCTTGATGTAGTGAATTTTGTTCACGTGTATCCTGAATGAATATGGTTTAGATACTATTAGAGAAGTGCTAACACATAGAGGGGACTTTGATAACAAGTAATGTCAACATGATTTGCTGCTTGTTGGATTTAGTTCTAAATATTAATGTGTTTCTTTATGGTGATTGCATATATGCACAAAAATGGAGGGTAGCCATGGGCACCCCCTGTGCTAATTAATATGCTAATGCTGTAATGAATGCTTGGGAGGAGCAATTTGTGCTTAATAATAATAATAATAATATATACAGACAACACATTAAATTATATCGTTGCTTTGTAGACGATATTTTTATTTTGTGGGGAGGGGCCAGGACGAACTGTATAGCTTTCTTCACTATATTAACCATACTTCTGAATTTTTGAGGTTTACCATTTCTGTGTCACAGAAAGAGATGGATTTCCTGGATGTAAGACTAATGGTCAATCAAATGGGTCAGATAGATAGCAATTTATTATGAAAGGGATGTTGGAAAAATAGTTATTTGTCTTTTGAGAGTATGCACCCCAGATATATATATATATATATATATATCCTAATGTAGTAAGAGGTCAATACATGAGAGCCCGAGGCTATGTACACAAGAGGATGCATTTTATGAAAATATTGATGCACTAAGTAAGCATTTTTTGAAAAGGGGCTATAAGTAGGATATTTTGATGCAACATAAAGAGAGGATGATTAATGACAGAAAAATTATTGCTGCCCCATACTTCTCTAGACATGCATTCAGTACCCATATGGATAGGAGGTCTGTTAATAAACTCAGATTTGGTCTGAACTATACAAGTGATGTAAACTCTGTTTGCAGCATTATACGAAAAAACTGGGGAATACTTACAAGTGACAACAAGACAGCCGAAATAGTTGGGGTTAACCCCTCCTTTATGTTCAAGAATTGTTTAAACTTAAAGAGACAGTTGTGCACAGGGAATCATAATATCAAGGCAAGTAGGCAGATATCTGCTAGACTTGGTACATATAGATTCAGACACTGCAGAGCATGTACATCTATTTCAAAGGAACAAGTGTTTAAACATCCATGGTTGAAGTATGTTTTCAGGCCTAGATTTTATGCAGATTGTAGCACAGCAAATGTGATCTATTTAGCTACATGCAAGTCCTGTATAGGGTTCTATATAGGTAAGACCAATAAGAGATTAAAAGATATAATTTTTAGTCATTCCAATGAGATCAGAACTTACAATATGAACAGTGCATTAGCTAAACATATTAAAGAAAATGCTGGGCATGAGTTTGTCTTCAGAATATTACAATAGTCCATGTAGGTCACTGGGGGGGGGGGGGTGATCTCACTAACTATACTGAAACAGTAGACTTTAAATGGATTTTAAGGTTACAAGCCGATAAACATCCTGGCATTAATGCTTGTGTTTCTTTAAAACCTGTACTGAAAGGGAGGAAATTGGTTTAATGACATCATCAATTAACATAATTGATTGAGTATCTAACTGTTTTTACATCAAATTGTGATTCTGTGTTTTTATGATCTGAAGAAGCATTGGTTTTGCAACGTGAAAGCTCTTATCTGGTCCATTTTTATGAAATAAATACTTTTATTGTGTGAAGCTGTGGTGTTCCTGCCTATTTTTATGCTTTGGATTTTCTGTGTCTATTTGGCAATGATCTTCATCAGTGATTGGAACTTGGTTCTTGTGTTTGTTCTAACATCAAACACTACAAATTACATGAAAATAACATCCTCTCCACATATGACGACACTAAACTAACAAACACACTTTTTCCTATCTTTCTTCAGGAGGGCAAGCCCCCCTGCACCCCCCTCACCCCCCCATACATTAAATATACCAACTCTGAAATCCCAGTACAGTGGGAAAAAGTTAATTTCCTAACCCCACTGTATCACAATCACCATAAAGATTGTACACATAATGTATATATCACTTACTTATATGGTCTAAAAAAACACATACAGAGTGGCAAAATAAACACTATATACATAGTATAAATTCCTAGACATGCATGTATCTGGTGTAACAACTTGATTGATGTTCCGCACCATCAAATAGTCATGCATATTCCACAAAAAGAATACCTGAGTTTGGCCAATAAACTGTGTGACAGCTCACAGTGGTAAAGGTGGTACTCTTCAATTACACATCACTGGAAGATGTGTATGGAGGTACATGAAGAAAAGTGTATTTTACTCAGTTATTGGTGTAATGAAGGCTGGGAACTATGAAGATATTATGGCCTCTGATGTGGATGTCCTTCACATACCCAGTACTTGTGTTACATTCAAGGGTGTAGTCAACACTGTGACCAAATGCTGGTGGACTTTTCACTTGCCATCTACCCCAGGACATGGGTCACATACCTACTGGTATGATATAGGGCAGGAAATCTACATTATATTTGGGTTGTGTGTTTGTTTTCCTGACTTAAAAATCCCCCATGTTTTGTTGTCATTGCAGGTGTTGTCATGGCTGGGGTGGCAATTTTTGGTATGTGTTGATACTGTCTGTATTATACTTATATCACAGTTGGACTCAATGATTGCTCGCAATCTGTAGGCCTTCAGGCAGCTGTTTGGACACAGGATGTGTATGTCATCTGTGATGTACATCACTTAAATAATGGACAGGAAAGGGCCTAGCAGACAGCCTTGATGTATGGACCTGATCACTGGACCTAAGACAGAGGCACTTCACACATTTTAACTTAGTGACATGCCACATATGTGATACACTGGTCTACCCACTTGGTGATATAGCTGTTTATGGCCACATATGACAGTGTTGATTGAATACCTCAGTGTAGATTAATGTCAAATGCCTTGACCTGGTCAAGTTCCACAAGATGATACTGTTGTCATGCATGCCCTCGATGACCTGTTTGAGGACATCTGTCAGATGTAACAGACATGATGTAGCACTATCAACTCACAAAGGTCTCTTGCATACAGCTGGAATATTACTAGTGTCCATATAGAGGAGGTCCATAATACCATGTTAGTTTACCTCACAGTTGAGAGTCAGGATATGTGCATACATGCATGCATCATGTGTTGCCCCCCCCCCCAACTCAGATGGATGCATGTTGGTACACATCCTTCTACTGGAACATACCCCATGTGGAGGGTGTATTGAAGTACATATTCAACCATATCAGTAAAGTGTATGTCCTGAGTCATGCCATAGATGATCTATGATGTTGTCACAGCCCACTGACTTCATGTGACAGGCCTGGATGAAGGTAAGACAGTGAATACTGCCTGTCATGATCTGGCCAAGGGTTTTGACACAATCCCCCATGCAGGTATCATTGAGAAACCCTCCCAACTGGGGATTAAGCCTTAGATCACTAGATAGGCAACCAATTGGCTCACTGACAGAACACATACTGTGAACATTGGTGAATCAACCTGTACCAGTTGAGCTGTCACCACTGGCAAACCCCAGGGATCTGTGCTTGGCTCTTCAATGTTTGGACTCTGTTTCCCAACAGTTCAGGCTAAAGTATTTGGCCTTTGGCTTACCAAGTTTCATGATTCTTGCATATTGAGTGCAATCACTGAGTCCACCAATTATGATAATATAGTACAGAAGGTAACACAGACAAATGGTTGGTGACAAATACACACACTCTACAAATAAATGCAGAAATGTGTATTTTTATTTTTTCCAAGTGAAAATTGGAATCCCCTGTTAATCACAACATTTACAACAGTCCTGCTATGCTGAAACCCAGTGATACAAGCAATGGGAACACATGTAGATAGCAATCTGAACTTTGACCACCAAGTGTCCACACTGGTATTGAAAGTCTATGTTGTATCCATCATAAGTCATGCCATCCTATTCAGATTTTGGATTGTATGACAGCACTGTACTCAAACCTTATCGAAACACTAATAGAGAGCATAATGCTGTCTTTTGCATGTACCTCACCAGACACATATAGCAGCTGGAAGGACCATAGGGCTTTCTCATCAAGAAACCACTGGGTCTACAAACCATGTCATGATGTATGTGGATAGATTAAAAGCCATGTCACTATAATTTGTCTCACATAGGATGAGGTGACATCTGCCTCCAAGCCAGTCTCTGACCCTGCCCTGATGGGAGTACTGCATAGCCAGAAATCTGATATAGCAGATGACATCAGCAGTGTATGTTGAGGAGAATATGGTAATAACAGTATAAAATGGTCTCTGTAATGTCAAGCAAGAGCACACACACACATACACACACACACACACACACACACACACACACACACACACACACACACACACACACACACACACACACACACACACACACACACACACACACACACACACACACACACACACACACACACACACCTCAAGCTAACTGCAATGAGAACAGAAACACTACACTACCTGTCTAAGTAAACAGACTACAGACCACAGTACTTTATGCAAGGGCCACTGCACAAGTCTGATTTTTACAAGAGTGCTGGTCAACTTATAATAGAAGACATCAGCAGGCCATGTGGGAAACAAGCTGTTGGGAGGACAGCCTAGACTCATAGTTTCATAAGAGGCTACTAGCCTAATGGCCCTAGGGTGTTTACAACCCTAGCTGTGCAAAAACACAAGTAAACTTATTGATCAAAGTTAGATGGCCATTATTAACAGAGAGATTTTGTTAGCAGCACCAACTAGTCCAGTCCATGAGGGACACAGGTGCCACCCCCGAGGTACTTTACAATCACCCAGCCAGTTGTTAAGATTGCAGGGTCATTGAGGAGCACTGCTTCACACACAGTGGGAGCCTATTACAGAGGAGTTTCAATCACTGGGGGATATACCTGTGTCCCCAACATGTTCTGTTTATGTCACAGGCTAGATTTAGAACACTGGAGCAAATTATTCTTGCCCCATTTGATTTGCAGATGTCCAGCATTTCCAGTAGACCAGGGTCTGAGACTGCTCTGTAGGCCAGGCATAGGTTATCTTTCAGCAGCCTGCATGATACTGAGTACAGTGACAGGTCTTTCAGTGTTTCCATGTATGTCATGTTTGGAGGCCCTGGATTCTCCCAGTCACAAACTTCTGTATTTTCTTAAATTGCTGCAGGTGTCTGGTAAGGTACAGACAGAAGGGAGCATTGTACTCAATTAGTGGTCTGATAAGGGTAGAGTACAGCAGAGCATGACCTCCCCAGTCTTGGATGTGATGTCCATATGTATGAGGTATGCAATGCAGAATGTGTGCCTCATCACTAACAGTCATCTGAAAACTTGATGAACCACAGGCGAACAACTGTTGCCTGTACTTCAGGGAAGTAGTTTCCAAACATCTGAGGGCCCAGCACAGATCCTTGTGATATTCCACTGGTAAGTGGGCTAACTAGTGGTGGAGGTGCAGTACCCAACTTTGAGCGTGTGTATTCTGTCAGTGAGCCAGTTGGCTATCCATCTAGTACTGTATGGCTTAATTCCCAGATGGGTGATCTTCACTATGAGACATGAATGGGGGATAGTGTCAAAGGCTTTGGATAACTCAACATAGGCAGTATGTCTTGTTATCCTTCATCCAGATCTTTGGGGTTAGTATCAAAGAAGTCCACAAGGTTCAATAAGCAAGATCTACCCTTGACAAAAACAGAATGGGTCGGGTCAAGTTTGTTGAAGGTCACCTATGTTCCTCTGGATAAGGTCCATACTGATTCCTTCCCTAGCCTTGCAGATAAGGCTTTTTAGGCTTATGAGTCAATAGTTGTAATTCTGCATGATACCAGATTGATGTGCATTGCATATTAGACATTTGACATTAATTTCTGTAGTGTAGGTGATATATGTGTGGAAAAAGTACTGAGACACCAGGGTTGCAGTGCTTGGGGGTGGCAACACATGGCTGTATTGTAAATATGTGACATATTGTTAGTCAGGGTCTTCAGTTTGTAATGTTTCCACATGTAATTTAATGTCATAGATAGGAAATGGACAGTAAACAGCAGTAACACATAATAATATTTACTTTTCCATAGCGCAGTGAGCAGTGGGTTTGCCAGATGGTTGGCAAAGTGTATACACATGTGAGATACACATATTTGCACGTAGCTAAGCAGTGCACAAACATGAGCTGCAGTGCTAAAGTCTGACAGTTAGTATTGAGTCTATGCAACACACCTACTGTATAACTAACTCTGTGGCAGCATATGTTAATGCATTGATACATTCCCTTTTGAGCCCGGATGGTACTGGGTTTAAATCCAAGTCTATCTAATACTTTGAAATGCATTTATTTATATATTGATAATACAATGGCATGAATTCTTTACAGTACATGTGTGACTGTGTGTTGGCATAGTGCATTGGGGTTAAGTGGCATTGTGCAGAGGTAACCACATCATTTTGCCACCACTCACCATTGCTGCACATTGGTGAGTAATGTGCACCTTTGTGGAAATATGCAGCCCAAAAAGTAAAGGGATCCATTGTTTTAACAGCAACATATGTGTGTCGTGTGTGATTCTATTTTTTGACCAGATTAAAGTGGCGAAAATGGGGTAGATAGGAAAGTGGTGAAATGGGCAGTAAGCAGGGGGATGAACAAAGGGAAAGCAGGACAGGAATGTGCAGGAGAGAGGTATGAAAGAACCATAGCTATCCATTTCTTTAGCAGTGTAAACTGAAAATATGTGCAGGATATTAATTGACTTTGGACTGTCACCAGAGAAAGGGGTGACCACAATACAATCACGTTGTATAACCAATTGGACTGAATCAAGTGTGTCAAGAAGACATGTGTGCAAAATGGAGAGCTATGTATGAGATGATTTTTTTTTTGTGTGACTGGTGCCCATTTGTTTTTTTATTTGAGAAATAGAGGAATGTTGGGAAAGGAACATAGATATGTCAGAGTCAGGTAAGTTGGGTAAGTGAGAAAGCAATTGTAGACAAACATGATAAACAAGACAAGATATGGCAGTGATGGACCCAAAGGTATGGGGGACATCATGATTGTGGTGTGGGTGGGGAAAACCCAGGCCCATGGCCATCAAGCTTGGAGACAGTGAAAATGGAGTCCTTTCCCACTGGACTGTCATCACTGTCACCTTAACCCACTGGTGGCTGGAGTGCTTGAAATCTCCTCCTTCAGGACATGAGGGAGAGCAGCCTCTCAATCTGGCATAGGTCTGCACCAGTGGTGTGGCACACCACCCTAAGCACCATCCCTGGCAACTCACTGCAGGTGATGAATTCACCACCTCTGCCACTGCTCCCATAGGGTACCATTGGACCAGCCTCAAGGGCAGGACTACCTGAGGGTGCAGGTAGTTCAGGAGTAGCAAAGGCAGTGCTGCCAGGTTGGCTCCCAGATGTGCTGGGCATTGGTGCTGCAGCTGTTAAACCAGGGGCACACTGACCCAGTCTGGCTGGCCTATCTCACTGTGCTGTGGAGCACTTAGTGATGTGGTACACATGGATGACATGGACACATTTTGATGACAAATGATAAAAATACAAAAATAAAAAATAAAATAAAATATTTTAACAATAGAATAAATACAATACTATAAAAATTTTATAAAATAAAATAAACATTATTTTTAAAAATAGAATAAAAGAAAAATAAAGAAAATAAAAAAGAGAGATAAGGGTTGGGGTGAGAGAAAAAATAGAAAAATTAGTACAGTCATATATGACATACAATGCATTAATACAATTATACAACTTTATTATCTTAAGTTTTACATTTAAGTCCACCTCCTAACAGATACATACAGTACTACAGATTGCTGCAAGTAATCCTTGAAATGTGTATATATTGCACATATGCATGTTGCATTATACAGAATTATACAGTTTACAGTTTACAGCAGGGTATTTTTGCCACTGGTATAGAGGTTTTAATTTAGCATAAATATTATTGAAGAAATAACAGTATGGTATAGTTGTGAATTGTTGTAGTTGAACCTACAACCTCTGATTAAAGTCTAATATTGGGATCTTACAATTGGTTTGTGCTACACACTAATACATGCATACTTACTTTTACAGTTGGGCTATGCATGCTCGGTTTGAAACAACTCTATAAAATACCACAAAAGCTATCCTTAACTTTTAATGTTACAATAACACTTCTCTTTTGCTGCATACATACCATTTGCTTCCCTTAGTCTCTCCAATCTAGCCCAATGGGCCCAGACATTGAACTCCTGATCACTAGCAGCTGGAAACAAACAGAACAGAAGACCATTATGCATACCTTTCTTAATGATATTCAGCTTTCTGAGTCCTACAAGCACTCTCTGTAGTTGAAACTTACACAGGTGTGGGATGTCCTAAATTCCTCAATCCAAATGTCAAGAGTATCCCTCTTCCTCATCTGTAGATCATTAAAATGATGTCTACATTGCTCCCCAGTGTTTGAGAAACCAGTGGCACTGGATACAGCCTGGGCTTAACTATTCTAAGTTTCAGACTTGTATTTGGAGCCAGAAGAGTCTACCTGCCGAAGCCTGCAGCTGTGGTGCTTTACTAGGAGTTCAATAAATATCCCGGACTCCTGGACACCCCACCTCTGTGCCCTAAGCCTGGCACCTTCCCCACTAACACCAGATATGTCTTGCAGCAGACCTAAAGCAAAGGAGACTAATGTCTTCCCACTAGTTCGAGTTATCACATTTATGGAGTGTGCACACCCGAGCGATGGTATGTGGAGAACAGCAGTGCCAATCAGTGAGGATTGAAATAATTGCAATTGGAAGATTAATCTGATAACACAACAATAGTGTCTCATCCCTCATACATATAATTAAGATCAGCTCCACTATATAAAACATTATAACTGAGAGTGAATATAATGGGAAGTGGAACAACAGTAAAAGTGTATGTAATAACCTATATTAGAATCCAGGACCAGATCTATGGAAGTCCTATACATACACCTGTTGCCACAAGAAAGTTAAAATAACAGTTGTTCATGTTTCAGTTCATTGCTGTTACCTGCAATGTCACAACAGTAAAAAAACAGGTTGCACACTCTGTACTAGAATCAGGACTATCTGTACTCCAGCCCTACACTTACACCTGCTGGCACAGGACAGTTACATGACATTCCCACACCAATAACTATCACAACCCACCCCAATACACAAAACAATGTCCCCAGTTTTCAACTTCACCCCATGTCCACCAAGGCAATTTCTAAACTCCTTAATAAACTTAAACCAACCACTCTAGCAGCTGATAAGCTACCAGCAGACTTCCTTCAAATATCAGCTGAAGCTATACCCTACCCAGTTTCCATTCTCATTAATAGATCTCTGTCAGAATGCAAAGTACCAGCCTCATGGAAAATCTGGGTTCCTATCAGTTTGTCGAAACTTCAGCAGTTTGAACACTACATGCTTGAACTGTGAAGTTCGAAAACTGATTATCGTGAAGCCACGGAACACCAAATTCTTTCCCAGGAAAAGAATTTGGTTGGCCATTTCTGTGGCTTCACTATTTTCAGCACTGTGGTGGAAAGTTACGGGTCGGGTTCAGGTAAGTGTGCGATTGTGTAGATGTTAGGGTTGGGGGCGCGGGTTAGGTGAGTTAGGGTTAGGGTGCGGATGAGGTGGGTGTGCGATAGTGACAAACTTTAGGGTTAGGGCGGGATAGGTGAGTTAGGGTTAGGACGCGGGTCAGGTGAGTGTATGATAGTGACAGACCTTAGGGTTAGGGTTTAGGTTAAGGTAAGTGGATAGATAGTAGTGTATGTACAGTTTAGTGTAGGGTTAGATGTAGGATTTTAAGTGAATGTGTGGATTGCTGTTTTTTTGGTGTGCTTGTGCTGTGTGTTTGTTTCTTGGAACAGCGATTTTTTTCCCTGGGACAAAAATCACTGTTCTAAGCCTTCGATGGTTTTGCACTTCGAGGTTAGAAGTTCGAACATATGCTGTTCAAATTTCTGCCATTTTGTTGAAGTGATATAGACCTGGAAAACCTCTCATATCATCCCACTGCACAAAGGAGGTAACTCCTTAGAACTTACCAACTATCGCCCTATAGCTATCTTACCACCTTTATCCAAAATATTAGAAAGAGTAGTTCATACTCAACTTATGCAATACCTCCAGAATAACAACCTACTCTCCATATACCAGCATGGCTTTAGACCTTTCCACAGCACCACAACAGCATTATTATCATTTACCAACATAGTTAACCACCACAGAAAAAAGGTTATATTCACTTCTTCCATGTTCTTAGACTTATCAAAAGCCTTCGACATGGTAAACCACAGCATGCTTCTTGCAACTCTGCCTACCCTAAATATAAGTCCCTACTCTGTATTATGGTTTAACAGCTATTTGTCAGATCGACAGCAAGCTGTCCTATGTCAAGACCAATTGTCCTCCCTGCTACCAGTAACTATAAGAATCCCTCAAGGATCTATCCTCGGCCCTCTGTTCTTTTCTCTATTTACTAACCAGATATCTTCATCCTTACCAACTGCCTCAGTAGTAAAATATGCTGATGACACCAACCTTATATGTGCCGCCCTCACCCTAAGTGAACTGCAAACCCTAACCCAAAACACCTTCACCCTAGCCGAAACCTTGTTCACTAACATCAAGCTTCTTCTTAACCCCCCAAAATTTAAACTAATTCTCTTTGGCCCAGGTAGATCTCCTCCCCTGAGCAACAACTTCATCATCAACTCCAAAGAAAACATTCAAATTAGTCCAACCACACACAATGAACTGCTAGGCATAGAGATAGACAATAACCTGAAATTCGACATCCACATAGCATAAACCATCAAGAAAGTCAATAGAAAGCTAGGCCTCCTCTACAGGAACAAATAGTTTATGACTAAACATACCAAAGTTACCATCGCTAGGACTCATCTCCTATCCACCCTCCTCTACACCTCTCCCATCTTGATTAATCTACGCCAAACCGAACTAAATAAAATGGAATCTTGCTATAATAATATTGCCAAGTTTGCTTCTGATGCTTCTTACAGGTCCCACCACTGTCTATCCCTAAAACAGCTTAACTGGCTTGTGCTGCCTCACATACTCAAGCTCAATCAACTCTCTATATTTCACAAGCTCTACTACTTCCCTGAGTTAACCCCAGTACATCAGCATTTAATACAACCCCACATTCCCACTAGAATCCTATGATCTAACAGCCAGAACCTAATAACTGTCATCCAACATAGAAACAATGCTGGTAAATCACTCTTTGTCAGAACCATTAACAAAGCCAGGAACACACTACCAATCCATATAACTTCTACCACCTCCTTCAATCATTTCAAAAAACTCCTTAAAACCCACTACTTAACTAACTGGCTATGTTCATGTTACACTCCAGGTTAATCCATACCAATCTAATTGTGTGTCACATGTTCAGATAAGTATGAACTGAAATGAAGACCTGGAAAAAACAGTCAAAATTTGGCTCTGTTCACCCAAAACTTTAGTAACTTGTTGCTTGTTAAAGACAAGTACATGTTTGGTGCTTGTTCATTGAAAGACTTGATTTTTCAATTAGAAAAGAGACTTTTTAAATTAAAAACGTTGCAAATGGATATCACTTATTTAAATCATTGTATGTTTCTGAAAGTTATACCACAGGGCTTAAGATTATATAAACTTCATTTTGGTGTGGTTTATAATAATGAAATTATTGATGATTTTGTACATTTTGTTGATGAGGTGTAGATGGGTTTGCTTAAAAAGACTTGTGTTATATTATGAAAGGCAGAGGGAGGTAGTAGCACAGGAAGTGGAAGTTTTGGACAGCAAAATTAAAGCAGATTTATTATTTTTTCAATACAATGCATTATATTTTAAAGTGTTGGACAAGGTGGAGAGGCGGTGTTACAATATTTTTGAAAAGAAAAAAACAAAAGTTGGAGAGGGATCAGAGAAATTATCAAAACTAAACAGGTTTACCCCACAAAACAGTTGATTAATAATGGACAACACAATATTCATGGTGGGGAAGGTAGGGAATTTTTTAGTTATAATGATGCAGTTAGAAGTGGTGAGGCATGGAACATGGATGGTGAACAACTGAATATGGGGGAACAGGATTTTCCAGTGGTCAGACGCTCGGAGAGATTAGCACAGTATTATATGGTGAAGGGGGAGTACAACAAGAGTTATTAGCCACGGAAGAGGAATGTATATCAAAATGGGAACAATTACAGGAATTAGCCCATACAGAATGGAATATTGTAAATACAAGGAATGGTTTCACCGGTTATAATTTTATGGACAGAATTATTACTGATGACTATTTCCATTTGTTTTCTAAAGGAATAAAGTTTATTCCCTCTACTAAGGGTGATTTTGTTGACAATATTATGGCTTTAAAAATGTATACAAAAAAGTTAAATTTTGAAATTATGTTGGGTCATAAGAAGGGAGACAATGTAATGAGTTTTAAAAAGAAAATTTCTTTACCTAAAAAAAGAAGTGTTTATAACCCACCCCTACACCCCATTGTGGAGGCTCATGAAAAGTTAGTTCTGGAGGACATTTATAAGATTTCTAAGTGTAATAACAGGAGACAGGGTAATTTAACTAAAGGTGAACATGACCTCCTGATAGATTTGAGAAAGGATGACAAATTCATGTTATAGTTCCAGACAAAGGGGGTAGGGTGGTACTGTGCAAAAGTTTGGATTATTTGAATGAAATGCAAAATGCATTATTTTTTGAGACAACATACCTGGGTGTTTCCAATAATCAGATTAATTTTTCTTATTCGAGGATTTATTCATACCTTGAGGAATATTTGCTTGATGGGAGAATAGATTCTGACCTATATGAATTTTTGTATAGGAAGGATGCTGTGATGCCAGTATTTTTTGGAATACCCAAGATCCATAAAAATGCTTTAAAGCCCCCTTTTAGACCCATTGTGGCTGCAAGGGGTTCCAAGATTTACCCTTTAGCTGTTCTGAGTGATTCATGTGTAAAACATGTAGTTCATAAGTCCCCACACTTAGTGAAAGATTTGTGGGAGTTCCTAGGTTTATTGAAGAAGGAATTATAGGCAGAGGATATCATCTTTTTACCGGTGGATGTTAAGGATTTGTTCACTATGATTCCCAAGGAGGAAGGCCTTACATTATTTGAACAGGTTTTATTTCAGGAATCTGAGTTAGAGCATAATATGGCTACATTGGTCTGTGAGGTGATGAGTATTGTCTTGGATAATAATTTTTTGTGGTTTGAGGGTGAATACTATCAACAAATCAAGGGTGTCACCAGGGGGCAGTATGCTCACCTGTATATGTTAATTTAGTCCTTCTGGGTTGGGAGAATACATATGTGATGCATTGTCCTTTTTGGGGTAACATAAAATTGTATTTACATTATTTGGATGATATTTTTATTCTTTGGTGGGGCCCTGAACAAGAAATATAAAGGTTTATACAATATCTAAATTCGAGTACTAAATATTTGGATTTCACATATCAGTATGATTTGATGGGAATTAATTATTTGGATACTTTTATATCTAAAGGGGATAATGCTTTTAGGTTCAGAATATACAGAAAGAATACTTTTTGCAATACATATTTGCACTTTAAAAGCAGTCATCCATTGGGACAGAAAAAAAGTATTGTCAAGGGACAGGCTATCAGAGTAGCACGTATGACCTCACATTTTGAAGATCTGGGCCCAGAGCTTGAAAAGGTCTCTAACATGTTTCAGGAGAGTGGGTATCCTAGATGTTTGGTGGATGAAATTGTTAGTGAAGTATATGAAAAATGGGGTACCTACTATAAGCTCCTTCTAGGGGTAAGTTTTATTAAGAATAATAATGATCAGGGTCCCTTGTATGGTTGTCACAAAAGGAATTATGATAAAACATGTGTCCTGCAATTCAATAACAATACTACTAGAGTTAAGAAAGCACTGGAAATGAATTGGAATATCTTTAGAACTAACAGTGAGATATTCAAAAGAGTGGGTGAAAGACCTATGTTTGTTAACAAAAACAGGCATGCACTTAAAAAAAGTTATTTGAAATTAAATTAGATGGGACAAATATGAGTTGTTCAGGAACTAGAGCATGTGGTATATGTGCACAATGCCCCTATATTATTAAGCAAGACAGTATAGTTTTGAATAATAATTTGAAGAGCAGAGTATTTGTTTGAAAAGGGAATTGTAGCACTACAGGGGTGATATATTTGGCAGTCTGTATGACTTGCACACAGTTTTATGTGGGTAAAACAGAACTCATGTTAAAGAACAGAGTTTATGAACGCAACAATGGCATGAAAATTAAGAAATTAACTAATGCTCTATATAACCATTCTCTTTCCTGTGTGGGGTTTGTAAAATTTATGTTTGGGATTCTGGACATTATTAGGATGAATCCTAGAGGTGGGGACTAGAAGAATCTTTGGAAGAAACAAGAAACGCAGTGGCAGCTAAAATTAGCTGCTATGTTTCCACCTGGTCTAAATGGCACTATATCTATTGTTCCTAATTTAATGGAGAGAGCTAATAAGTTATAAGTTTTTTAAAATAAATTTTTGATGGAATGTAATTTTTATTCATAATTATAATATTTAGTATTAGGGGTTCTGTATTGTATTCTATGTATTTGTATGTATTTCAGTATATTTCAATATTTTATGGCTGTATTCCTTTAATTTTATATGCAAGGTTTCAAATTTGATGATGTGAATCATGATGTCATTGATTAAGCTTATTTAAATGGATAATTCTATATTTTAGTTTGTATTCTGATGAAGTCTCTTTAATGAGATGAAAGCACTAAATACGATTAAATAATTTTGAATTTTACATTATTGGAGAGTATAGTGGTGTTTTGGATGGTTATTTTTTATTTTCTAGGTGTTTTCTGGTAAGTATGACTCAGGTCCAATTTCAAGCTAGAACTCTTCCTGAGCAAGCATACCTCAACCTTCATTTCAAGTATACATACCTTCCTCGATAACTTTTGCTGCTTTCATTAGACAATGAAAACACCATCTGCAGAATTCACAAAGCTTCCGTGTAAGAGTTAGCAAGTCTTACACGGAGGCTGAAGTTAAACGGGTGATGTCAGCATGCCATGCATATTCATGAGGGCATGCTGAATCACACCCTAGGTTAACACGATCCGTGTAGCAATGTTGGGGGGGCGTGTTCGCATGGTGAGACCTGCAAAGGAACACGCCCCCAGAAGAATCACAGTCCCAAAAGGAAACTCCCACGAGCGAGTCCGCGGAAATGTCAAGAAACACAACAGCACACATGCCCTTACAGACTATTAACCCAACTGAAATGTAAAACGTAAAAATGAACAGTTTAATTTTTTTTTTTGTATTTCAAAAAACTTTGCCCGTAATTGCGCTCGTTTGTGCGGGTGTGCCCTTCGCTCAGCCACAGTTAGCAGTCATTGAAAAAGCATATAAGCTCTAAATATGCAAAATAAGCCAAGTAGCAATAGCGTAGTGGTAGAGACGTCAGCCAAAGAGGAGGCAGTCACGGTTCGAGCCCCAACAACATTATTTTTTATTTTTAGTGAAATAAGCACAAAACAATCCCCTGACATATATGTATATATATACAATTATAATTTAAGTAAAATGCAATGAAATGGGCCATGTTTTTATGAAGAAATATGACACAATAAAAAAATAAAATATTTTATAGGTGCCCATAGCTGAGCAGCGCTCTAACAAGCTGAGTATGTTTGCCCGCAGGTGACCAGTGGTTTAACAGATGTAATATGAGTGCCCGGAGTTGAGCAGTGCTTTAACACTCTGAAACTGTGTGCCCATAGTTGCACAACATTTCTCACAGTGTAATATGCGTGCTTATAGCCAAATAATGCATTAACCAGCGTAACCCGTTTGCGCGAAGCTGCGCAGCACGCCAACCGGCTTACCGGAGGGCAACGTTGAGCAACCTGTATCAAAGCCGCCTTTAAACAGACACACCTCCTAGCCTGTCTAGACAGTAGTAAAATAAAAAAAAAAGCAATGCCCAGGCTCGAACCCAGGATACTGTGCATCATAGTCAAAGTACTGAACCACTAAACCATGACAGCTGTACTGAAAAATGCAGTATTAGCATATATATAGGAATGAATGGAAATAGAAGCATGACAAAGCAGGTTTTGTGAAACTGATACAATTCCAAAATGGCTAATCACAGATAAGTGCGGGAAAAACTGCATATATAAGCCCCATAGGCGGGAATACACAGCATAACTGATTGTGGAACCTATTTGCAGTCAGGATGGCAGGTGTAGGAGAGGGTAGTCACTTTTGAGCACAGAGGTGGGGTGTTGAGGAGTCCAAATACATGGTTTGGCTCCTAGTCCACGATCATGAGGCTCAACTCATGCAGGGCCAGGTTCTGTGGGGTGCATATAAGGCAGAGGCGTGGAACCGGTTGGCACATGATCTCACCAGTGCCACAGGAATACCAAGGACTGGTGAACAGGTCCATCACCACCATGCGGACCTGAAGAGATGGAAGCAGGACCAACTGAACCGTTGGATCCAGGAGGCCCGGCAAATGCCCAACGCCCCACTATTGAGTAAGTATCCATGTAATTATGTATGTAAGGAATTATCCTAGCTGATATTATGGAGATGTATGTTCCAATATTACTTCATTTATATTACAGCTGCAGGTGTGCGTTCCGCGAATCAACGAGCCTATGGTAATAGGCTGGAGCGGTTGTGCCACCAGGCAGGTTAGTAATTATATTTCTGTAATTGTTATACAATATAAGTGAGACAGCTTGTAAAAGAGGTCAGTGTAGTCACATATTAATAAAGTTCAAATAACACTAGAAGAAAGATTCTGCTAGTACTGTATGATTAGATAAGTGATGCAGCCTGTAATCCAGAAATAAAAAGTAAACAAGTCTGAAACAGTGATTACCCACCTGAAGTGTAATATCAGATAACCTGCAGCAGCCTGAAAATCAGTGGTAAACAAGCTAAAGATAATAGACATGTGTCAAATACATCCCCTTAGAAAATCTGCCATATGAAACAAGTGAGTCTGTTGAAAAGGATTGTTGTAATCAGGTATGACATGTTAATAACGCCTAGAATAAAGCACCAACTTGAATTGTAAAAATAAAACAAGTGAGTGTGAGAAAGAGGTATGAATCGACCAAGAAAGCTGTTATAACTTCTGAATAAAGTATACTGCAGTCAGTACATAATGAAATGAATGAGACAGCCACAACCAAAAAGTGAAATGTTTGAAATAAAGTACTGAAGCTGGAATGTGTCTGTCACACAATTTGCATATGTTGCTGTACCCTTGCAATATGGAGATAGTATGGTTGTATGACATAATGAACATCCACAGTTGTCTAGAGCCATATAAATGAAATGTAGCAGGATGCTGTACCTGAACATAGCCAGATATGAAATGTGTATGAATAAAAATGCAATGTATATTAATGTATCAGTAACAGTCCCATCACCAACATGCCTAAGGTTACATATAGGAAACTGTACTAAGACCTGTAGGGTATATATATATCTGCAGCTACTAGAGATGTACAGCATATGTATATGTAGTTGAAGTTGTTAATGAAATATTTCTTCACCCTACCCTATATTAATGCCATTCCACAACAAACTGGGTATGTGTATTCACAATCAATTCCTATGGACATTTGTCCTGTTGGTTCAAACATATTTTCATGTACGTTGCTGCATGTGCCCTGTTCACATATTCAAACCTGATGGCCTGTTGCCATCAATCGACCCTGCATGCTGTTGGATTGTGTACTGTTGTTCAAAATATGCATGTGTTATGCTTGCTGTTAAATGTTTGGAATTCATGGGTGTTTGGTTAATGGGAATACTGATGCATGCTGTTACAACTAATTTTGAATGGTATTGTTTGTTACTAACCCAAAATGTCATAAAATATTTCTAAACATAGGACAACAGGGAAGGCGGGTTCCAGCGGACCCACCTCTCCCACCTCAGCTGGCGAGTGCACCTGGCACTAGTGCCCAGGCCGAAACCTCCTCCAGTGGCCCTATGCCACTTTTGGGTGGAAGCACTGCAGGGGATGGGGCTCATTCCCCCCTCTCCAAAGTGTCCGGTCTGTGGTGCGTAGCGAGATCAGGCATTCTGTGCTTGAACCCATACGCCAGGTTGAGGCTCGGGTGGCACAACTCACAGGTGTCCCTGCTGCCCGTCCTACACAGCCCCCAGCACAGCCCCATCCTGGGCTGTGAAGGCACAGTGGCAACTGCCCATGGGTGGGGATCTCAGTTCCACTGTTGCTATCTGTGGGCTCATGGGCTCATGATATCCCAACATCCGTCCCCATCAATTGTGTTTCCTCCACACGTGTCATACTCCGCCCCTGTATGCGTCTTGTTTGTCTTGTCTGTTAACCTCCCCTACCTACCTCCCCAAATATACCTACTTCCTGTACCTCACATTCCACTCTCACCTGAAAAAAAAGGGCACTCTGTTACCGCAAAAAAATTACGCCCCATACATAGCTGCCCATTTTGCAGACATGTCTGCTGGACATGTGAAGTGGTAATTACAATTGGCTGTACAACATATTTTGTTGTCCTCACCCCTCTCTCAGGGGTGGAAGGTTTCAAATTTCACACCAAATTACAGACATATGCACAGCTGTTGCTGATAAAGAAATGGGCAGCTATGGGCCTTTCCTACATCCTTCTTGCAAATCCCGAGCTTGTTTTCCTACTGTCCTACCCTCTTTGTGCCACCTTTTTCACCACTGTCCCATCTCCACATTTTCTTTTCTTTCAAAGAAATTAGCGTGGGTGTGCGCGAGAGTAAGCACTTTTAAGCAGTTATAAGCAGGTGTGCGCTTGTGTGCGCTTAGCTAAGCGTGTGTGCGCAAAGCTAAGCGCCACTGAGCATGCATGAGCTCCACGCAAACCAGCGCTAACCCGCTTACAACTGCTTAAAAGTGCCTTAGTCACTCTGAATGACAAGGCCTATAGTCTGCTCAGCAGCAAAATAAAATTCCTCTGTCAGTCTCGAACCCAGGACCTTTGAAACACTAGTCTGCATGACTTACCCCTAAGCCATAACTGATATACAAGAACTTTGTGCTGAAAGCAATATATCATGAAATAGTAGGACTGAATGTAAAGGGAATATAGGAAGGCTATTACACAAAGCTTTTCTTGCATCTTTACAGGCAATTCTTGTAGATTTGTATAACATTAGTGTGAGAAGAGAAACAGCCATGCTAGTCGGTAGCTAGTAGGTAATAATGTGACAGTAGCATCTTGAAAACCACACACACTATCAGAGCAGAATAAACACTGCCATATTTGAACAGGTAAGCGGCCAGACCTCACAACTGGGACTGATTTACAGGGATGTCTCTGATTTGAAAACAAATGTTAACTGTGCCCCACTGACTCCCTGTGAAATGTACTAACAGTAGGCAGAAAGGTGTTTTGTCCCACCTATTGGTAACTGTCAACTACTGAAAGTATGTACTACGTGCATGCAGAAATGGTGTATTAATACACATGCTCAAAATACCCCACAGTCACAACTGCAGAATATCTGAAATATATCACGGGTGTATCCCACTGATATGGACCATTCCCTGAGGCTGATAAAAGATACACCTGAGAGTGAGTATCTGAGGCCTGCCAGTGTCACAAACTCACAGGCATAGCATTCTGTCTGCTGTCACACAGTTTGTGAATAGCTATAGAATAGCTTCCACAAGCACACCCACATGTAGGTATACAACCCACAAATATCAAAGGAGGTATCCAACTAATAACAGAAGGACAGTATAGCAGTTTACAAGCACTGCATGTGCCTGCTATCCATAACTGTTAGTACAAAGTACAAGGTGCCACTCCTGCACAGCAGCAAAATAAAATACCCTTGTAGGTGTCAAGCCCCACACCTTGGCCAGACCAGACTGCATGCAGTACCACCAAACCACAAAAAACATATAAGGAATTGCTGCTAAAAGAAATATAGCAAGCATTACAAGGAGTGAATGTGAATGGAAAATAGGACAGCCATAGCAACACATTCCAGTAAAGACCCCTAGCAGGCCTCCAAGGAGTGAATGTAAAGGCTAAATAGTAAAGCCATAGCAACAAATTGCAAGAACCACTGCTGTAAACCAGTTACTCCACAAGTCCCACAGGAAAGCACATACTCCCATTTAAACAGTATTAGTATTATTAGGTGTCAGTTAACATACATACTGAGAAGAATAAACTGGAGGAAGCAATAGTCAGGTGTCAGTACAACATGCATGTCAGTGCCTGCAACACAGCCTGAGATATGAGAGACATACCAACCTTTATGCTCACACAACAGTGTCCACAGCATACCAGCATGGTCCCCACCTTGAAAATCTGAAAGGGCTACGCCTACCTCACCTAACATTTTATAGCACTGTCCTGAAATCACAGTGAGAACTGCAATTACCACACAGCAGGCTGCATGCAATTAGCAAATGCTGGCTAACAATTGGTGCAGAGGCCATCACATGCACATCTGCATATACCTACAAAAGCAGCCTGTACTCCCAGTCCACACATGCAATACGTTCATTGCAACAGCCGGATGGAGAGACAGAGAGAGAGAGAGAGAGAGAGAAAATAAATAAAAACAAAGAAATAAAAAAAAAAAAACGAATAAGAGATACAAACTGCCAAAACTACAACATTACAGAACAGCAGGCTACCAAGCAGCAAGCCATCAAAAATAGCTGTGTCCAACAAAGGTAATGTAAACTAATAATGTAATAGTCTACATACTGTGAACCCTCCATATGTGTTAGCAGTCTGTATATAATATATATATATATATATATATATATATATATATATATATATATATATATAAAGATGTGCATAGGGCAGGGGACATACTGCAACTGTTAGTGAAGGCTGGACATACATATGTATGTGAAGGATGCTATGTGCACATATCAATGTAGGTTGCAGTGCAACGTACAATGTAGGTTGTACAGTAATGACTGTTTAGCAGTATGTTAGTATGTGTATTCGTATGTGTAAATAAAAAGGTATATATATATATATATATATATATATATATATATATATATATATATATTATATGTATATGTATGTATATTTATATATGTATCTATATATAATATGCATATATGTATACATAGATAGAGAGGGATGTAGAAATAGATAGACCCAGAATAATATCACAGTACATGGACAAAATGATTGACCTCAACAATTGGCTAAGCTTCTGGTGTCATTCTAAGGGGATTCAGCATCTGTCTGCCTGGGATGACATGATCGACAGTCCATGATGCTTTGCCAGAGATGGCCTGCACCTGTCGCCCTCAGGATTCCGGATACTGGCTAAGACTCATGCCACCCCTATAGTGCCTTTATCAGGCAAGGTTCAAATGACAAATTTACCACTGTAAACGGTGACATCTGTGACATCTGTGCAGTGACAGAGACCTGGTTCAAAGCTCCAGAGAGCACCCCTGCATTACCAGGCTTCAATTCATACCACACCTTTTGGCCACCTAACCCAGAAAGAAGCACTAAAGGCAGAGGCGTGTCCATATTCATTAAGGATATCCACACCTCCAGGCTAGTTGCACAGCATAATGCATCTGAGGTATCCAATTGCAACTAACTCTGGGCAAGACCGCAATCCAAATCATAGCTTGCTACAGACCCCACACCATACCCCAGGATTCACACCCCTCATTTCATGATACACTGGAAAGTATTGTGTACAACCCAACACCCTAATAATGGCTGATTTCACCTACCCTACCATTAACTGGAAAAACTACTCCTGTACCAACTCTATTGCTCAACATTTTCTAGAATTCATAAATACCAACGCCTTGGATCAACTTATTCACACTCCCACCAGGGGCAGCAATATCCCAGACTTGGTCATCACCAACATGGGAAACCGGTGTTCCACACCAGAGGTCAATTCCTCATTGGTCAAATCCGACCACAAGGTAATCAGCCTAGACATCCACATCCCACCCCCAGCCCCAATTAGGGACACCATTGTAACAAACTTCTCAAAAGTCAATGTCACACTTCTTAAGACAGAAGTGGCAAACTGCATGACACCCATGCAGACGGACAATAGAGGTATGACTGCTGAATCCTACACAAATGCACTGTATAAGCACTTACACGAGTGCATGGATCATGCTATCCCTAACAGAACCAAGATGTTATCCCCCAGACAAAGGAAGCCAGTCTGGCGGTCCTCTGCCATAAACAAACTCTACATCAGAAGAAAGAAACTGTTGCAAAAATAAGTAAATTCCCATGACTGGAGGAACTCCCTGGTCAACCTCAGTAAGAAGCTGAGATCCCTCATAAAATCCCCCAAAGCTAGTTACGAAAACAAAATTGCCACTGACTCTAAAGACAACCACAAAGCATTCTATAGCTATGTCAAGAATCTAAATGGGAATACTCAGATCTGCTCTGAGGTACAGCATAATGGCACTAAATATACAGAACCAACTGATATTGCCAACATCCTGGCAGATAGGTTCAGTGCTAACTTTACCCCCCTCTCACCCCCTAGAGGGCCCATCTCTATACTGGAAGAATGCAAAGTCCCTATAATCACGGCTGCACAGATAAAATACACACTCTCGAAAGCCAAGAACACAGCATCCATGGGACCTGACAATATCCCAGGCTGCATTCTACATGAACCACTGAATGAACTGGCACCCTACCGCAGTACCATGTTCAACCATAGCCTCACCTCAGGCTTTGTAGCCACTGAATGGCACACCACAACACATCCCACTGCACAAAGGAGGAGCCACGATGGACCACGGTAACCACCGACCCATTAGCCTGACTATCCTGGTATGCAAGGCCATGGAATGTACCATCATGGAACTCATAAACAAAGACATTGGTAATCTCCAAACTCTGGACCCTACTCAGTTTGGATTTGTAAAAGGCAGATCATGTCTCCTAAACCTGACTGACTTCTTTGAAGCAGTCACCAAAGTCATAGATGATGGTAAAATGGTTCACACAGCTTATGTAGACCTTGCCAAGGCTTTCAACACCACCCCCCATTTTGGAATTATAGATAAGCACACTAAACTAGGTATAAATCCCTATGTCATAAGATGGGTTGCCAACTGGCTCATGGACAGAACCCACACCGTGAAAGTAGCGTATCCCAAATCTGGCATCAGACCAGTGACAAGTGGAGTACCACAGGGTTCAGTCCTGGGTCCTCCCCTGTTTGGTATCTACTTCTCTGAAGTGCAGGCCAACACAGAAGGTCTGTGGCTAACAAAGTTTGCAGATGACTGCAAACTAGGAGCCATAATCGCAACTCCTAACGATGTGGGCAAACTACAAAAGGCCCATACTGAGAAAGATACCAGGTGTCAAAGCCATGGCCTGAAGCACAATGCCAAAATGTGTATTGTCATCCCTGTGGTATAAACTCTGTACCCATGAACTACCATATAGCTGGTAGTCTACTTAATGCCGAAAATGTGATAATAGACCTTGGGACAGAGGTGCACAGTAGTCTCTCCTTTGATAATCACATCGCCATAGTGGTCGGGAAATCCTTCTATATGGCTCATCTCATCACAAAAGGATTCCCATCCAGAAAAAAGAGGTCATTGTTCCCCTCAACTCATCATTTATTAGACCCATAATAGAGTACAATGCCCCTTTTGGTATGTACCTCACAGGACAACTACAACAACTGGAAAGACCACAGAAATACCTCACAAAGAGGATTACTGGCCTCAAACAGATGCCCTATGCAGACTGTCTCAAAAAACTACAGCTTGACTCCATGGCATATTGCCTACTCAGGGGTGATCTCTGCCTAACATACACAGCTATGTTAAACCTAGAGCTGTTGGACATGCTCCACTTAAATAAATCCCAATCCCTCTGAGCTACACGCTCTAGGGACCTTAACCTTGTCGCCACAAGAAACAGAACATGCTGGAGGGATAGAGTCCTGTACCATACACTTCCCATACTCTGGAACAGACTACCTATCTATGTCAAACAGAGCTCCTCATTAGCACTCTTCAAGAAAGATCTTGATGATTGGATGGGAAATGGGGAATTCACCCCGGGGATCACGTCTGTGGCTTAGCTCGACAGGGGCATAGGAAAATACCTTTCTTGGGTGGCGAAAGCCAAGGTACATTTATTGGCTAGACTTGTATGGGCCCTAGGGCCGATAGCCTAGTACCTACCTATGAACCTATGAACATATATAGATAGATGGATAGAATATGTATATACACATATTATGTAATAGACACATACATATATAGATATGTATAGATACATACACATATACAGACAGATATGAATGTGTACAGATATGCATGTAGATGAATATCTCTCTCTCTATCTCTCACCCCCTCTCTCTCTCTCTCTCTCTCTCTCTATATATATATATATATATATATATATATATATATATATATATATATATATATATATATATATATATACTGAGAGAGGCACATGTGTGCAGTGCGGATGCAGGAGTACCATACCCCATTCCAAAACACTTACACCACTAACCACCACATATGTGGTTGCCTGCCTACTACTGGATGTGTCAGGAGGGAACATGGGAAACAAGTGTACAATAGCCTCCCCTGTGATATTCACAGTGGCACATCAGTCTTGTAATACCTGTACATGGTACATGTCAGCAGAAATGGTGTGTCAGCTAGTGAAATGTAGGTCACTGTACCCCTCTACACCTCACAATGTCCTACATGGTATGTACCTCCCATGACAACTACAGAAAGGGAGAAGGATACAGTCATACCTAACAAACAGTGATAATGCCCTCAAACACATTACCTATGCAGAGTGACTGACAACACCACAGATAGAGTGCCTCTCAAACTACCAACACAGAGCATACCACTGCTGGATATACATAGTTAAGTCACACCCATAACAGTTGTCCAACAACCATGGTAACACCTCACAATATCCCCAGCATAAATGACCTATGTCTGTCATCCTTGGCACCGCAGTAAAGAGCACATGGTGGAGGTACAGGTTCCTACCCACAAATAGGCCATACCCTGGAGTAAACCACCCAGCATTATGAAGCAAGGCTCCCCATTAGTAGATGTCAGACATACTCCTGTTGAATGTTATGCAGATAGGTAGTATGCCATATGAGTCACCCTGTGTAACTGTTTGACAGGAGCAAGTACAACCACATTACATGAGTCCCAAGGGACAGGGTAGCATAACAGTATGCTGCTGTAGGCCCAGGCCCAATAGCATACTACCTGCCTATGACACAATGCACACACACATGTACTCATTGCAATACCAACTATGTGAGGTGGAATGCGTGTGCCACTGACTGTGTGCAAGGTCTGTAATGGTGTGATTGCTCAGAATGACTTTGTGTCTGTCATGGTAGTGTGTGTCCTTGATGTGAGGCCAGAGAAAGATGTGTCAGGTATTGGGATACAAACATACTACATTGCCATATGTTGTGCTGTGGTTCCCTGTATGTGACTGTGGTGTAGGTATGATTATGGCAACAAAGACTACGGTGCATTACCAGTGACATTTGTACTGTGCATTGCATGCATTGCATGGGTTGACAATGTTCCCCATACATTACCATGATACATACCCCCAGTGTGAGGCTGTGCATTGGACCTCAAACAGTGTGCCGACTGCTGGAGTCTACTTGTTTGTTGTATGGAGTGTGCCAGGCACTGTCACAGAGTTGTCGGCTGAGCACTGATGTGTGGTCATTCACATGTGTATCCCCCAATAGACAGACAGATGCTATATATGGCAGTTCAGTGATATCACTACATTAGAGTTTTATGCGTGCCATATCACTTGCTCACATATTTTTCTTTTCCTTCCAGGGCAATGGTGCACCAGCGCAATCCCACGTACTCTGCTGCAGAGGAAGATGAGATACACCAGAGCCTGGCGCGGGATGTTGCCACACTCCTTTCCTGCACCAGCCAGAACCAGCAGGAGAGGGCTGCACTGTGGCAAGACCTTGTCCGTCGGGTAAATGGCATAGGCATGCACAACCGGACATATGAGCAGGTACGCCATCACTGCAGTGATTTAATTAGAAATGTCCGTTAGCGTCGTCTGATATCCACAGGCAACAGCTTGCCACAGGTGGTGGGGTGGCTATACACCCCCTCACCAGACTGGAGGGGCTCCTCCTAAGTATTGTGGCTCCAGCCCAACAACAACAACATCCACACACATGTGTAATGATGGAGGCTGGAGCCATCCAGCAAGAGGATTTGGAGCATGCAGGTAACATGCCATATCTATAGTTGACTGTTCTCTACACTGGTAGTTTATGCATGTGTGAGGTGTGTACTGTGTTTGTAGCTATTATCCTGGTAATTCTTGTGCAAGAGTGATATTCTCAATATCGGCAGTAGACCTGTGAAAGCCAACTGTTGTACTACTGAACTGTATCATACTCACAGTATCAATGGCACAGTTGTGCCCACTGACAATGAATGTCTTATTTGTGCAGGTCCCTCTGGTGTAACAGCAAGGCAGCCAATCCAAGCTGGTGAGTGTGTAATAGCATTCCTTTAATACTTATGATAGTAATAGTAATAATACCCTAAAATGGTATTGCTATGTGTGTGATTGCAGGTGTGTCTGTGTCTGTGTGTTTGTATCTCATGTACTGAGGAGTGTGCATGTGTGCATGTGTACATGTGTGCATATGTGCATGTGCCCATGTGTGCATGTGCCCATGTGTGCATGTGCGCATGTGTGCATGTGTGCATGTGTGCATGTGCCCATGTGTGCATGTGTGCATGTGTGCATGTGCGGTAACATTGTGTGCACATTGTAAACTGTGTTTCCTGTCTTCTTCTTACAGGTTCTGGTGCTGCTCTGGTGGTGTGCAGCAGGGAACCTGAATCTGCTGCTGGGGATAGTGATAATGATGATACCTGTGTAATGGCACAGGGAGGTGTGCCAGGGTCCGTTGTTGGTCAGCCAATTGACAGTACACAGCTGACAACCCCATCAATGCACACAGTCATCCTGCCAATACATCCATTGTCGCCAATATCCCTAGGTGATGGACAGCATACAGTGAGCATTGACCAGGGTAATGTGGTATCAGTGGCACATGCATCCCCTCACAGCAGCCATGGCCAGAGTCCTGACATGGTACCACACAGGCAGATGTCCAGGGATTCTCGTGGGAGCATCCGTGGTCGTACTGCCCCTGTCAGACGTGCCCACAGAGGTCTTTCAACCTCAGCTATGTTCCAGGCTGTAATGCAGGCACAGTCAAGTATGGAACGGTACACCAGACAGGGTCTGAGGGAGCTGAGAGCATATTGCACTGCTATGAATGACACTATGCGTGACGTTGCGGCTGCCATCCGTAATTTCACCGAGGTCATTGACAGATGTTGGGGGGACACATTAGATCTGTTCCACAACTGCATGTCCATGAGCCAGGGCAATGCAGGGCGGTTGAGGTGTCGACATGGACAAATGCCAGCAACAGCAGCAGTTGGCAGTCATCGCAGACGACAACAAACCCATGGCCGTTCCCATAGTGCCAGTACCAGCCCCAGCAATGCTGGGTCTATGCTGTCATCAGACCGCCCTAGGAGACCACGTGCACGTAGCTCTGGACAGTCCCAGCAGGGACATGTCTCCAGTCAACAAGCACCTGCTTCTGATGACAGTACCCAGTCTGGTTTAGTACCTGATACTGTCCGTAGCACCCCTGCCAGGCACAGGTACCGTGTCCATGGCCAGAGACAGTGATCTGTATGACCTGGCAGGTACAGTCTGTGGCTGTCCACAAACACCCGTATATGGCGGCCACAAGGTGGAACTGTGTGCATGCATACACACATGCATAATGCTAACACCTAGGGCTAACACATACACGCACACACTGCATCAACATTGCCCCATCTTCTATGGTTGTCCCTCACTAACACACACACACATACATGTCGATTGGTTGTATCAGTGGCAGACTCAAGCATACCAAGTGCACACCCTGTGCATATAATGAAACTGGTGAACCTCCTGCAATCTGTAACATCGATGCAGGACCGGTTAACATGGTGCTGATGCACAGGGTGACTACATAGATGTGTAGTAATATTATCATGTTGTCAACTGTACAGTGTAATGATATCATTGTGGGTATATCCCAGCATGCCTGATGCATTAACAGTATGATTGTCATTGTATTGTTTGGTACACCCCTATTAATTACCATAGTGTAATGTCTGCACATCTTTGCATTCTGCTGATAAGGCTGTAAACAGTAGGACACCTACATAGGTAGCACAGGGGATAAGTAAATGGAAGTTATGATACTCAATGGTGGACATGTAAACCGCAAGATGCATGCAGTACAACCTCTACTCTGCATGGAGAATGTTGATATCTGTGCAGTAATAGACAACAGGTTCAATACTCCCAAGAGCACCCTAGCACTACCAGGTTACACCACATACCATGCTTGACAGCCCCAAAACACACAACTAACTTTGACAGGAGGTGAGTCTCATTAAATGTCAGGGATACTGTGGTGGCAGGACAGGTAGCATACAGCTAACTAAGTTGGGGAATGCTGATTGAGGGCTCAATGTCTGTCATTATAAATGTGTATTAGTTCTGGTTTAAGCAGTTGGGCTTTGGGCCAGTTATTTGACATTACAAAGGTTCATGGTCTGCACTCTTGTGGGAGGACAGGCTGGACTCTGCCCGTCTGAGCTGGGAATTTCTGGCTAAAGGCTTAAAGTGCCTGCATATTTGAACTGTTTCTTACTGAAATTGGTACACCTTGTTTGCTGTAGCATAGACTAGATCCATGCCTGCTGATTGTAGCTTTGTTTGTATGCTTGTTTGCTTGTTATTACCCTGAAACACTAATTCCACCAGATATGCAGCTTTACAGCGCCTCTGTGGATCCCTAGTGACATGTGCATTGCTTACTGTATGTATGTCCTTGTTTCACTTGACAGAAAGTTAGTGTTTGTCGTTTATGCAATTAAGTTACCTGTAACACATTGCATTTGAGATACCTGGCACTTGCTCACTAAAGCATTTATATATGCCAGCACTAACAAATTAAAAGCACTACACCCTCACAAACTCACCTTGCATACCTTGTTCCCCATTGGCCCTTTTTGTTGCTAATTATAAAAGAATTCCCAACACTATCATAGGTTCATAGGTTCATAGGTTTATACTAGGCTATCTGCCCTAAGGCATTTATAAGCTTAGCCCAAATTTTTGTGGCTTACGCCACCCCTTATATGAAAAAATACTGTGCCCATTAGTTTGTTGTGCCTCTGTCCAGCAGTGACACAGAGATGATTCCCGGGATAAACCTACGATCTCCCATCCACAGGTCAAGATTTCTCTTGAACAGAGCCAGCGAGGTGCTCTGCCTCACATGGACCGGAATTTTATTCCACAGCATAGGGAGTCTCTGAGTGATAAATCTATCCCTCCAGCACGTCCTATTTATATCCGTGCTAAGGTTTAAGTCGCTTGCTCTAGTGGTTTTGGTGGATTTGGATTTTTTGAGGTGGAGCATGTCCATTAATTCCGGGTTGGACATGGCCTTGTATGTCAGGCACATGTCACCTCTGAGCAGATGGTATGCAACTGAATAGAGCTGGAGTTTCTTCAATCTGGCAGCATATGACAGATTTTGGAGTCCCTTTATCCTTTTGGTGAGGAACTTTTGGGGTCTCTCCAATTGCTGCAGATGTCGGGTGCGATACATCCCAAATGGGGCATTGTACTCGATCATTGGTCTGATAAGTGAAGAGTACAGGGGAACAATGACCTCACTAGATCTGGATGTGAATCCCTTCATGATCAGGTGGGCAATGTAGAAGGTCTTTCTAACCACTTTAGCAATGTGAGTGTCAAAAGAAAGGCCACTGTCAACCTGGGTCCCCAGGTCCCTGATAACCTCTTCTGTGCTTAGTGGATTGCCACCTATATGGTAGCTTGGGCTTACCTTGTTTTTCCTGAAGGGTATGACTATACATTTTTTGGCGTTTAACTTCAGGCCATGGCTCTAGCACCAGCTATCTGTTTCCATGAGTCCCTTCTGAAGGATATCCGTGTCCGATGCACTTTCCACTATGGCGCCCAGTTTGCAGTCGCCTGCAAACTTTGTCAGCCAAAGTCCTCCCATGTTGGCCTGTACTTCTGAGAAGTAGATGCCGAACAATAGGGGGCCAAGGACCGAGCCCTGTGGGACACCGCTTGTGACCGCTTGGAGTCTGACATAGCGCCAGCAACTCTAACCCTGTGGGTTCTGTCCTTAAGCCAGTTTGCAACCCATCTTGTGACATATGGGTTTACATTTAAGCTGGTAAGTTTTTCTACAATACCCGAGTGAGGTATTGTGTCGAAGGCCTTTGCAAGGTCAAGGTAGGCTGTATGGACTGCCTTTCCCTCATCAATGGCCTTGGTGACTGTTTCAAAGAAGTCGACCAAGTTCAAAAGGCATGATCTGCCCTTGACGAAGCCAAACTGTGTCGGGTCCAATGTCTGCAAGTCCCCTATATCTTTGTTTATGAGCTCCATTATGATCCTCTCCATAGCTTTGCAGACTAGACTTGTTAAGCTTATGGGGCGGTAATTACCAGGGTCCAGAGGCACCGCCTTTGTGGAGTGGGACCACAGTTGCCATACGCCACTCCTTGGGCACGTATCCTGTGGTAAGGCTGAGATTAAACAGCTGCCTTATGCGGTTTAATTCCTCATTTAGCTCGTAGCACAGCCGGGGACACCATCGGTCCCATTGATGCTGTGTTTTTAGCTTTAGAGAGAAGAGCTTTCACCTGCGCATTTGAGATGTCTGGGAGGCTACACTCTGCTGGGATAGTTATCTCCTTTAGGGGAGAGGGGTGAAGTTTGCACTGAACCTGTCTGCCAGTATGTTGGCAATGTCTGTGGGTTCAGTGATTTTTGTATCATTTTGGACTAATTCTGAGCATATCTGGGAGTTTCCACCCAGGTTCCTAACATAGCTGAAAAAGGCCTTATGATTGTCCTTTGAATCCATGGCAATTTTTCTCTCAAAATTGGCCTTAGTTGATTTTATGAGTGCTCGCATTTTTTTACTAATAATGATTAGGGGTGACTTACCTTTTATGGATTTTGTTCTATCATGTAATAGCTTTCTCCTCTTATTGTAAAGTTTGTTAATGGCTGGGGTCCACCAGACTGGACGTTTGCCCTTTGTGGAAAGAGTCTTGGTTTTATTTGGGATTGCCTGATCCATGCAGTCCTGGAGGTGTTCATAGAAGGCATTTGTAAGGGCTTCCACAGCTTGGGTTGTGGTTTCCACTGTTTCAGGGGCCTTGAAGGATACCACACCAGTCTTGAGTAGTGTGGAGTTTGCTTTAGAGAAGTTCTTCACTGTGGTCTTTTTTGTTTGGGGTGGGGGCGGGATGTGGATTTCCAGTGAGATTAGTTTATGATCAGATCTCACCAATGAGGGATATACTTCCGATGTGGAGCATTTTGTCCCCATGTTTGTGATAATGAGATCTAGTATATTTTCTCCTCTCGTGGGAACAGTGACTAGCTGTTCCATGGCATCCTAGCATGTTCAAAGGTCAGTTGTCAATCTCCCCCATGGTCCAGCTGGTGAATCTGAGAATCTTGAGGCAATGTTACAACTGCCTCATTTACACAGTCAACCCTCTCCTCCTCCCAACAAATTCCACCACATGTGAGAGATGCAACCATATATCCAAACTGCAGGCTAAGCTCTCTCAACTCAGTACTGGCAAAACCTGTCAGGAGGAGAAGGAAACCACGGTCACTACAATTCCAGTCTCACAAAGACCTACCATGACAGCAATCCAAACAAATAAACACACACAACCATACTCAAAGTCTCTAAATAAAGGTCTGCCTATGCAGCAGACACCTCCAAAGCAGACACACAAGCAACCGCTACCCCAGAACAGAACGCGTGCAACACATAGCTCACAAAGCCAGTGTGCCGAACAGTCACAGCATGTAAGGCTAAACAACACACTTGCTACACTTATGATGGGTGCCTCTATCATCAGGTACACTGATGTCCCGCTCACCAGGCTGAACATGGAGAAGGTCATGGTGAGATGCCTATCGGGCGCTATGATATGCCACATAACACAATCACACAGGTCACTCCAAGCCATGTACAAATATGACTCAGTCAGTGTCCATGCCAGTGTGAATGACCTGAGACATACCTCCCTGGACTACATGATGAGAGACATAGAGGAGCTCTCTGAGCATGTGGCCCAGACTGGTATGACCCTGACCTTAAGTAGCATCTTACCCTCACCAAGAATGATGCCACAATATGTAGACAAGATGATCAATTCAGACAACTGGCTTATGTTTCAGTGTCATTCAAAGGGGATCCAATGCCTGTCAGCCTGGGATGACATGCTCAACAAGCCACACTGCTTTGCTAGGGACAGCTTGCACCTGTCACCCATGGGCTTTCAGATATTGGAAAAGGCTCTTGATACACCCATAGTGCCTTTTTTAGGCAAGGCTCAACAGACAAGACCACCTCCATAGGTATCACAAGGGATAGGAAACTAATAGTAATGCTACTCAATGCCAGCAATGTAAACCTCAAGATGTATGCGCTGGAAACTGTCCTTAGCATGGAGAACATCAATATCTGTGCAGTAACAGAATCCTGTTTCAAGGTCCCCAAAAGCACCCCAGCACTGGCAGGTTATACCTCATACCATGCTTGTTGGCCACATAACTTGCACCGAAATGGAACAGGAGGGGGAGTATCAATATTCATCAAAGATACGCACACCTCCAGGTTGGTGGCACAGCACGAAGCATCAGAGACTATCCATGTGCAACTAACAGTGGGTAAGACTGCCTTCCAGTTCATAGCCTGGCACACACCACATTCCCAAACCCAGGTAACCCACTTGGCCTACTTAAAAATACATGTATATCTGCAGGTGCCTCCAAACAACAATATATTGGGCAGCTTCATTTACCCACACATAGACTGTGAGCATTACTGTAGCTCCAACACCCTAGGTATAAAGTTCCTAGAATCTATACACTCAATTGCTATAGAATAACTTGTTACCACTCCCACAAGTGGGGAATACATGCTGCACCTGTTCATCACCAACATGTGGACTATATGCTCCAGACCAGAAGTGTATCCCTCGCTGGTAAGATGACACCATAGACTACTCTCACTGTATATTCACATACCAAATGCAGCCCCTGCACAGAAAACCACAGTCATAAAGTTGTGTAATCCAAATTATATGTTTTCACGAGGCAGTCTTCACACATGGGAACTATTTCAGGTCACAGGTACATATGTCTATGTGGCACACACATACCTCATGTGTGCATTGACATTACTGATATGATCTATGTCATACAATATTAAGAGCAACACCCCACACACATGGACAAACTGTGTGACAAAAACATACATGGCATTTGTAAGATTCAAACCCCTACCTATGTTATGACACTTGAGAGAGATGCATTAGCAGAGCATGCTATTTGCATTACTGGGAGGTTTCCCTTCTCCTGCTGTACTTATAGGGTGCTGACATCATCGGTGTTTAGAAAGAGGAATGTGCATCATGCAGTGTGTTCATGTAGTTGCCTAAAGGGACATTTCTTTCACACAGAATTGCACATACACTAACCCCCCTCTTCCAAACACACACTCCGAGCCTTTGCAGGATTCAAACCCCTATCTAACTATGTTATGACACTTGAAAGAGATGCATTAGCAGAGCGCATTATTCGTATTATCGGGAGGTTTCCCTTCTCCTGCTGTACTTATAGGGTGCTGACATCATCAGTGTTTAGAAAGAGGAATGTGCATCATGCAGTGTGTTCTTGTAGTTGGCAAAAGGGACATTTTTTTTCACACAGAATTGCAGACATACTAACCCCCCTCACCCAAACACACACACACACTGAGTATTTGCAGGATTCAAACATGGATGTGACATTGCAAATTCAACTCCTGGGATCTCCACTGTGTCCCTGCTTGATGGAGGCACAGCACACTAGCCTTACATGGTGCCTTCTGTGACCTACTTTACAGAGGCACAGTAGCCTACTGTACTGGGGAGGCAGATGCCAAGCACACTCTGGCTAAGCTTGTATTCCCTAGGGCAAACAGCCTAGTATTGACCTCTACACCCATATGTTTAATTTTCAGATGCACAATATTTGTTGCTGATACACTGTTTGCAGGTCTTTATTGCCATAGCTTTCCCTGTTTCTATGTACAACTTGTGTATCTGTGGAAGATGTTTGAATATGTGTGGGATCCACTATCTAACTTATGTCTCTGTAGTCATTTAACTGTGTGCACTGGGCAGATTGCTGTATTGTGGTTGGTTCCTGGTTTAACACATACAAATACCAGATATGTGTGACCAACTGCTAAACTGAGACATGGCCTAAGTATGTGAGCATGCCCAGTTCAGACATATTCCATGGCTTGTTGCCTGACATATGTCTCATTTATCAAAGTGTGCAAGCATGCCCAGTGTGTGCTTTCCATATGTTGAAATCTTCAGTCCACCACATTTGTGGGTGTGTGTGAACTTCAACAATATTTCACATTTATAGTTGTGTGTTGGGAGTCATGTTGTGTACATACTGCCCAACTGCTTTGTGTCTGTACCCGACAGGGATTATACTGTGCCTGCAGGGTTTCCATGGGATAGTTTGCATACAGTTGTCAACATCCTTTCATACTGACCATACACTGTAATATTGTATAGTGTAATGGTTCAGTACTTTCACTATGGTGGACAGTATCCTGGGTTTCAGTCCTATCACTGCTTTAAATATTCATAGTGAGCACACCAGACTGGTTAAGGGCCAGTTGTGCACATATGACCATGCTGCATTTTGTTCGGATATGGACTACTTACACCAGGCTTGTCCAACATTGGTAGTGTATTCCACAACTTGAGTGGACATTGACAAACACTAGCGATGTGCCGTAGGCCATTTCTACTGCTAGTCAGAGAGTGTGTTTGTCCTTCAACACACATTGTAACTGGAATTTGACATGACATATTTCAAGGTTAGTATACTGTGCCTCTGTCTACCCGTGACATAACAGCGATACCCAGGGTAAACCTACCATCTCCCATCCACTCATCATGATTCCTGTTGAGGAGAGTCAATGAGGGACTCCCTGGCTAACCTGTACTGGGAGTTTACTCAAGAGTGGAGTGAGCTTCTGGGTTCATAGGTTCATAGATTCATAATAGGCTATCTGCCCTAGGGTATTTATAAGCCTAGCCAGAATGTGTTTGGCTTTCACCACCCATTTTAAATTCATTTTGCTATGCCCTTTTTCAAGGTTAGTATACTGTGCCTTTGTCTAACAGTGACACAGAAGTGATACCCGAGTTAAACCTATGATCTCCCATCCACTCATCAAGATTCCTCTTGAAGAGAGTCAATGAGGGACTCTGCCTAACCTGGACTGGGATTTTATTCCAGAGTGAAGGGAGCCTCTGGGTTATGAATCTGTCCCTCCAGCATGTCCTATTTATTTCAGTGCTGAGGTTCAAGTCTCTCGAGCGTGCTCGATGGGATTTGATTTTCTGAGGTGCACCGTGTCCATTAATTTCGGGTTGGACATGGCTTTATACGTCAGGCACAGATTGTCCCTGAACAGGCGGTATGCCACTGAGTAGAGCTGGAGTTTCTTTAACCGGGAAGCATATGGCATCTGTTAGACCTTTGATCCTCTTGGTGAGGTACTTTTGGGGTCTTTCCAGTTGCTGCAGGTGTCTGGTAAGGTACATCCCAAAAGGGGCATTGTACTCAATTATGGGCCTGATGAGGGATGAGTAAAGAGGCACGATGACCTCCCCTGATCTAGATGTGAATCCCTTCATGATTAGGTAGGCTATATAAAATGTTTTTCTAACCACTTTGGCCATGTGGTTGTCAAATGAGAGACTGCTATCAACTTGGATCCCCAGGTCCCTAATTACTTCTTCTGTACTTAATGGATTACCACCTATGTGGTAATTTGTGGGCACTTTGTTTTTGCCAAAGGAGATGACTATACACTTTTTGGCATTTAGCTTGAGGCCATGGCTCTGGCACCAGTTGTCTGTTTCTATGAGGCCCTTTTGGAGGATGCGTGTGTTGGCTGGAGAGTCGATTATGGTGCCCAGTTTGCAGTCATCTGTGAACCTGGTCAGCCACAGTCCTTCCGTGTTGGCCTGTACCTCCGAGAAATATATACCGAACAAGAGAGGTCCCAGGACTGAGCCTTGTGGGATGCCACTTGTAACTGGTTTGGAGTCTGACATGGCTCAATCACTACAGCATGTCCTATGCATGTCAGTGCTGGGGTTCAGGTCTCTCATGTGCATAGCTCACTGACATTCAGATTGTACAAGGTGCAGCATGTTCATTGATTCCAGCTTGGACATGGCTTTATACATCAGGCACAGATTTCCTCTGGGCAGGCAGTATGGCACTGTGTGGAGCTGCGGTTTGTTTAATCAGGCAACACATGGCATCTGTTTGAGCTCTTTGATCCTCCTGGTGGGGTACTTTTGGGGTCTTTCCAGTTTCTGGAGGTGTCTGCTGCGGTACATCCCACAGGGGCCATTGTACTCAATTGTGAGGCTGATGAAGGATGACTGAAGAGGCACGATGACCACCCCTGATCTAGATCTGACTACCTTCATGATTAGGTGGGTATATGGTATGTTTCTGTAACACTACAGCCACATGGTTGTCAAATGCAAGATATCTATCAAATTGTGTCCCCAGGTCTCTTATTACTTTTAAAGTACTTAATGGGTTAACACCTATGTGGTAATTGGTGGGCACTTACTGTTTATCCACAGGGGATGACTATACACTTTTCTGCAATTAGCTTGATGACATGGCTCTGGCACCAGTTGTCTGTTTCTATGTGGCCCTTTTGTAGGATGCTTGTGTCAGCTGGAGGGTCAGATAAGGTGCCCAGTTTGTAGTCCTCTGCAAACTTGTTCAGACACAGTCCTTCCATGTTGGCCTGTACCTATGGGAAATATATACCATACAAGGGAGGTCCCAGGACTGAGCCTTGTGGGATGCCAGTTGTAGCTGGTTTGTAGTCTGATATGGCTGCAGCATGTCTGACCATGTCAGTTCTGTCCTTGGGCTGGTTTGCAACCCATCTACTGACATAGGGGTTTATATTTAAGCTGGTGAGCTTATCTATAATGAACACGTGGGGTATTGTATGGAAGGCTTTTGCAAGGTCCAGATAGGCTGTGTGCACCACATTCCCCTCATCAATGGCCTTGATGACTGTTTCAAATGAGTAGGACATGTTTAAGGTGCAGGATCTGCCCTTAAGAAAGCCACGCTGGGTAGGGTCCAGTGTCTGTAGGTCCCCAATATCTTTATTTCTGAGGTCCATGATGATCCTTTCCATAGCTTTGCAGACCAAGCTTGTCGGGATTCTGGGATGATAGTTTGCAGTATCCATTCAGGCACCACCTTTGTGGAGTGGGACCACTGTTGCTGTACACTGCTCTTTGGGTACATATCCTGTGGTAAGGCTGAAATTGAGCAGTAGTGTTATTTGGCATTCCATTCTTCTTGGAGTTCATGTTGGACACAGCCCAGGGCACCATCTCTTACCATTGACGCTGTGTGTTTTGCTTTGAAGATGCTGCCTGTTACCTCAGCATCTGCAGTGTCATGGGGCCAGCACTCTGCTGGGATAGATATTTGTCATTTGGGGGGGGGAGTTTGCACTGAACCTGTCAGGTTGGATGTTGGCAATGTGTGTGGGTTTGGTGTATTGTTTGTAATATTTGGTAATTCAGAGCATATCTGTGAGTTCCCAACAAGGTTCCTACCATCAGTTAAGACAGCCTTGTGATTATCTTTAGTGTCCTATACAATTTGTATCTCCATAGGTTCATAGGTTCATACTGGGCTATCTGCCCTAGGGCATTTATCAGCCTAGCCGGAGTGTGTGTGGCTTTTGCCACCCTTTGCTATGTGAATATTATGGCCATTTAGGGTTTACTTTACTGTGCCTCTGTCTAGATGTGACACACTGAAGACCCCCAGTGTAAATCTACGATCTCCCATCCACTTGGCAAAATTCCTGTTGAAGAGAGTCAGTGAGGGGCTCTGCCTAACATGGAGTGGGATTCTGTTCCAGAGTGTAGGGAGCCTCTGGGTTAGGAATCTGTCCCTCCAGCACATCCGATTTATTTATGTGTTGAGGTTGACATCTGTCGCTCTTGTGGCTCTGATGGCTTTGGATTTTCTGAGGTGGAGCATGTCCATCAATTCTGTATTGGACATGACCTTGTACATCGGGCATACATCGCCTCTGAGTATGCAGTATGTGACTGCATAGAGCTGGGGTGTTGTCAGCCAGGCAGCATATGACAAATGTTTGACACCCTTTATCCTCTTGGTGAGGTACTTTTGAGGTCTTTCTAACTGCTGCAGGTGTCGGGTATGGTACATCCCAAATGGGGCATTGTACTCACTTATGGGCCTGATAAGAGAAGAGTATAGGAGCACAATGGCCTCTTTTGATGTAGATGTGAATCCTTTCATGATAAGGTGGCCAATATAGGTGGTCTTCCTAGCCACATTGGCAAAGTGAGTGTCGCATGTGGGGGTTACTAATCCACAACAGGACGAGCTGGAACACAATAAGAGACCACTTCAATAGTTTTCCTGTTCATGGCATGTGGGGTTACTGTCCACTTGTGTCCCTAGGTCCCTGATTACTTCTTCCATACGTAATGGATTACCACCTATGTGGTGATTTGTGAGTACCTTGTTTGGTATTTGGGGAAACATTCATACTCTCCATTGTCTTCAGGAAGGCTGAGTGGTGTTCCTGGGTCTGAGAGGGTGGTCTGTAGCATGCTACAAACTGTACAGCAGTTTTGCCTACAGTTAGTTTCACATGGATGGTCCCTGATGCTTCGTGCATTGTCAGTAACCTGTATGAGTGGGTATCTTTGCTGAGTATGGATACTCTCCCTCCTTTTGTGGTTTGGTCCAGGTTTTAGGGCCAAAAAGCATGATTTGGTATAACCTGGTAGTGCTGGGGTGCTCTCTGGAGCCTTCATGCAGGTTTCCATCACTGCACAGACATCGATGTTCTCCATACTGGGGAGGGCCTCAAGAGCGTGCATCTTGTGGTTTAGACATCTGGCATTGAGCAGCATTACCCTCATGTTTTTTCCACTTAAGTTTTCTGGGGAGGTGGGTTTGTCTTTTCAGCCTTGCCTACAAAAGGCACTATGGAGGTGGCAAGAGCCTTAGCCAATATCCAGACACACAGGGGAGACAGGTGCAAGCCTTTCCTGGCAAAGCAGCGTGGCTTGTCAAGCATGACATCCCAAGCAGACACACATTTGTATCCCCTTGGAATGACACCAGTAATTGAGCCAATTGTTAAAGCTGATCATTCTGTGTTTGTACTGTGGCATCATTCTTGGTGGGGGTAGGATGCTGATCAGGGTCAGAGTCATACCGGCCTGGCCTACATAATCGGAGAGCTCCTCTATGTCTATTTACATGTAGCCCAGGGAGGTACATCTCATGTCATTCACACCAGCATGGACAATGACTGAGTCATATTTGTACTTGCTTTGGAGTGACCTGCATGATTGTGTTATGTGGCAGATTGTAGCAGCCTACAGGCAGCTTACTGTACCCTTTTCCTTGTTCAGTCACGTGAGCGGGACATCAGTGTGTCTGACTATGGAGTCACCTATTACAAGTGTATCAGGCATGTTGTTTGTCCTTACGGGCTGTGACTGTTTGGCACACCGACTTTGTGTACTATGTGTTGCATGTGATATGTTTGGGGGTAGTGGTTGCTTGGGTGTCTGCTTTGGAGGCCTCTGTTGATTTGGTGGTTTTTAATTAGAGCCTCCAGGAATGTTTTTGTGTGTTTATGTATTTGGTTTGCAGTTGTGATAGGTCTATGTGAGTGGGTTTGTGGTGTGTGTGGTTACCTTCTCCTCCTGACTAGTTTAGACAGTACTGAGTTGAGAGAGCTCAGCCTCCAGTTTGGAGACGTGCTTGCATCTCTCACATATATTTGTATTTCTTGCGGGGTGGAGGGAGTTGTCTGTGTACATGGGGCAGGTGTAACATTGCCCAAGATTCACAGATTCAACTTGTAGCTGGCCTTAGTGGATTTTATGACTGGCCATATTTTATTGCCATAATACTGATCAGAGATTACTTCCCTTTTTGGGTTTGCTCTATCATGTGGTGACTTCCTCATTCTCTTGCATGGTTTGGTAATGGCTGTGGTCCACTATGCCAGATGCCTGTGTGTATGGTATTGGGCCTTGGTTTTATTTGGGATTGCATAATCCATGCATTCCTGACTGTGTTCATAGAATGCATTTATAAAGGGTTCTGAGGTGTGGCCCATATTTTCCACAGGCAGAGGGCCTTTAATGGATTCCACATCAGTTTGGAGGAGTGCAACATTTCCTTTACACATGTTTTTCACTGTGGTTTTCTGGCCAGGGACTGTGGTCTGGATGTGAATATCCAGTGTGATTATTCTATGGTCTGATCTTACCAGTGAGGAATACACTTCTCATCTGGCCATAGAGTACCCATGTTGCTGATTATCACATCCAGTATGCTTACCCCTCTTGTGGGAGTGGTACATCGTTCCTGAGCATTTTGGTTTATGGATTCTAGGAACCTTTGGCCTAGGGTGTTGGTGCTGGGATAATGCTCCCAGTCTATGTTTGAGTATTTTCAGTCACCCAATATAATGTTGTTTGGAGAGCTTGATATTTCCATGTGTTCCAACGTAGGCCAAGTGCAGTTCCTGGCATTAGAAGGGTAGTCTGTAGCAGGCTACAAACTGGCAGGCAGTCTTAGCCACTGTTACTTGAGCATGGATAATCCATGCTGCTTCTTGTTGTGGTACCAACATGGGGGTGTGGTTATCCTTGACAATTATTGCTACTCACCCTCCTTTTGTAGTTTGTTCCATGTTTTGGGGCTGTAAAGCACGGTATGAGGTGTAACCTGGCAGTGTTAAGGTGCTCTTGTGAGCCTTAACCCAGTTTTCTGTTACAGGACAGATATCAACATTCACCATGCTGAGGGGAGTTTAGACTGCATGCATCTTTCAGTTTGGACATCTGGCATTGGGTAACATTACATCTAGGCTCTTATCCCTTGTGATACCTATGGAGGTGGAACATCGTGTCTTGCTCAGCAAGCATGTCATCCCAGGCTGGCACGCATTGGATCCCCTTTGACTAATGGCAATACTTAAGCCAATTATTGTAATTGATCATCTCGTCTTCATATTGTGGCATCATGCTTGGTGAGGGTAGGATGTTAGTCAGCGTCATCATGTTTGCATAAACTACATGGTGTTACATTGCTTAACACATGGCAATCATGCCTCAGGTGGTGCTGCAGGGCTGTCTATGTTGGATGCACATACTACACTCCCTGTACATGTTTGATAGCAGGTTGTGTCAACTTAGGCATCCCTTTTACTATATGTGTGAGTCAGAGAGAGGTATAATTTCCTGGGTTCCTACTGAGCCAGTGTATGTGCTATGCATTGCCGCTTTGTCAAGGCCAAGGCATACTGGGCACACCTCCTTCTGCCTACTGGGGCAGGCTCAGGTTGTTCCTCCTCCGAATCACACTCTGCCTGTGATTGGCTTGGCAATGGTGGGGGGCTGTTTGGCCCAGCCCTATGCTGGTCTTGCTGCAGCTGTTTTTGCAGAATCATATTATGTAGCATTGCACATACCATGACGATTTGGGTACATGTAGTTGGTGAGTACTGCAAGGCTTCACCAGATGTGTCCAGGCACTGGAACCGTGACTTGAGCAGCCCAAACACATGCTCAATTACATTTCGTGTTTGTGCGTGTGCCTCATTATGACATTCTTGTTCCGGTGTGTGTGCATTTCTGATGGGTGTCATCAGCCATGCCTCCAGTGCATAGCCAGCATCCCCCACTAAGTGACCATGTGGGATGTCCCCATTGGCAAATGTCTGGTACAGCTGCGTCAGATGCCAGATATGGGAATCGTGGTAGCTTCCAGGGCAGCCAGCACACACATTCATTATTATGCCCTGGTCATCACACACAACCTGGCAGTTGATGGAGGGGAAGCCCTTGCGGTTAATGTAGGCCCTACCCTGCTCACCGGCTGGTGCTTTGATGCATATATGCGTGCAGTCTATTGCACCCACTATCTCAGGGTAATCCGCTATTTGCTGGAAGAGATGCATATTGCTGGCCAATACCTGACAGGAATTGGGGAAATATACATGCTCACCGACATGTGCTGACATGGCATCCAGGAACTGGTGCAGTACCCTGGATGCTGATGCCTGTGATATCCCCATCATATCACCAGTTGGTCTCTGGGAGGTACCTGTTGCTAGTATTCTTAGGCCAACACATACCTTGGTTTCCACTGGGATGGGTTGCCCTCTGTCTGTTCTGTGTGTGAGGCGTGGCCTGCACAGCTCAACAATTTGCTGCAGGAGGTCTCTGTCCACTCTATAGCACTCCACTATCTCCAGCTCATGTAACCCCTGGTAGGTGACCCTGGGCCTGTACACTCTTCTCCATCTCCTCACTGTGGGTTGTCTGGAAGCATTTGCATAGTCACCACCCTCAGCAAGTTGCATATGTCTCCTTATAACAGCTATGGCAGCCCCTAGCATTTTTGGTCTGAGTGAAGCTTTTTCAGTTTTCACTTCTAGTAGCTTACTCCTCTGTTGCAGTGTCTCTTGAGAGAAACATTCTGCACTGTTGTTTGCAGAGTTTTAAGTGCTGGGCTGGGCTACTGTTCTGCCTGTGTAATTGCCTGCTTCTGATTGTTTTCACCTGCTAGCTCTGCCAGTAATTTCTGCTAGCTTCCTACTATTTCCCATGCTTCCTTTTTCCCTTCTGTTTCCTCAGGGGGGAGCAACGCGCATACCAGCAAAAACACGCTCACAGTGGCTAACACGCGCGCACACATGCTTAGACAGACTAAAATCTCCTTATTCGGGTTAAAATGCGCGCACACCAGCGCAAACAAGCACACAGGTGTTTAAACAGGCTCCTGCATGCGTATTCTGCCTTAAACATGTGCACTCACGCTTACATGCGCACTCTATCTTACCCGTGCCTACCAGCACGCACACACGTGCATGCACGCCCAGCAAGAAACTTTGGTGTTATCCATCGTGTACACCTTCCATTTCTTGGCTTTCCCATGCCTACTTGTTGACACTCCTCTTTCCATGATGTGTGACTGACAGCTTTCACATGCCACTGTGCTCCAATGAGCTGCATTCTTTTCATACATTCCCCCCTGTGATGTCACCTATCTCCTACTCTGTTACTCCCCCTTATCCTACTCCTACACTGCACGGATTGTGCTCATTTTCTATGTAACAGTGCGATTCACTATCCTACCACTCATTTACATAGGATTGCCTACTAATGCTTAGTTACATGTCTTACACTCCGCTTCCCCCCTTAGCAACCCCTACTTGGTGGCCATGTTGTTTTACCCTGATATTCCCTTCCATTGTATACTCATGCTTTGCATAAACCCACATTTGTGGGTTTAATATTTTTATTTTTTGTTTTTTTATAGCGCAGCCGGTTTGCGCTACGCTGTGCTATGTTTAAACATCGGCAATCACCGAAAAAAAAAAATATTTTTATTTCATGTTTGCATCAGGGTACGTTGCCAGTGGCCACATATTTGGCTGACAAGGCTCCATTGTGTTATTTGCAGAATGGTACTCAGTTATCAACTGAGTACATTTCTGCAGATAACACGGCTCTTACATGGGCAGGTTTCTGCTTCCTGGATCATGAAATTACCTCATTTGCATGCCTTTTGGCTGCAAGTGAGGTAATTAGCATATCCACGCCCTGCCCATGTAAGAGCCGTTTTAGGTGCTCTCTTACACGCACATTCAGGCTATTCCTGGATCGCGATGGCTGCATGGAGTCTTACACTACTCTTAGACTCCATGCAAGCCATCTTGAATCCTGCCCCATGTTAACTATGTGTGGGTTCAGTATCCAGAAGCTGTATTTATAAAATATTAACAGCAATAAATGTCAGGAAGAATTAATTTATGGCAATTGTAATTATTAAATTAGAATGCATAGTCACTAGCTGTCATAGGGAAACAAAGGCTGCTCTCTGTTATACCCTAGTAGTGAGGTTTGTTTATTTTATGACATATAAATACATTTTCATCATGTATGGATATGACAAAGTTGTACAACAGTGAATTATCATAAGATGTTTAGGTATTGCCAGACAAAGTTTATTGAGAAAATATAGTACTGTTACATGCCATGTTTCTAATTATCTCTTTTATTTGTGTCCCCCCACCCTTTCTCTTTTTTTTTATTTTTTTTTTGGGGGGGGTTATAGTTTATTAACAATCTGCTGTTTTCATAACTTGATGCTGAAAAATTAATGATCAACAGCACAGAGAGGTACATCGACCACTGCAACTTGGCCCACCATACCTCCACAAATGACAGCACAGCCAACCAGTACTTGGGTTCACAACTTATCAGTGTTACCTCCGCAACCCCTACCCTACCTGCTTCAACTGAGCCAGGTATCTCTTCCCCTGCTGCTGGTGCAGTGGTACCCTTCAGGAGCAGTAGTAGTGGCAAAGTAAAATGTAACAGAACTCTGGGCCAAGGCAAAAGAGCAAAGCAGATAAAAATAGTTAAAAACAATGCCAAGACCCAAGTAGGCAGAAGCACAAAAACTTTAATAAAACAGAACAAAATGTAAGCACTTTCATGGTTGAAGCCCACTTCTTCAGACAACAACAGAGTACAAAAATCTCAGAATTTAAAAAAGACAACATCCAATCAAAAACAGTATTCATTAAGATCAATTAATTATTAAAATTAACTCTTAAAAAAAGCAGCACTTACTAGTGTTTAAATGGATGTGTATACAAAAAAGGTTTTAAAGAAACAGCTTCATTTATACCAGGTGTTTTATTCACATGGAAATAGAGACTCAATTTCTGTTCACATGCTTCTGTTTTTATTCTGATGGTATGGAGCAACTTGCAAATAATTTAGTTGTGAGCATTTCTTCCTTTGCTCTTACTGAACCACAAACTTCTCTTTTGAACAAAGGACTCTCTTATGTACCCTCTAAAAGGTCAGATCTTAGTAATGTTTTATTAAATTTGAAAATGTTTGCTAGAAATGTTAGTATTTTAGCTATGTTTAAACAAGATAGACATCATGATGTTAATTATTTTAGAAAACCGAGCGTTTTCATTCCAAAAATGCATTCCAGTGCTGAAGCTTTTACAAATATCTGTGAAAGAGAAATAAGAGAGTTATTTAATAGGAAAAGCAAAACAGTTTTTATAACTTAAATTCTGCTGAATATCAGACATTGTCAGAACCTCAAGAAGTTAACTCAATAGGGATTTGTCCAGCCAATAAAGGCAGAGGAATAGTTATCTTAGATAAAGACATGTATATAAAAAGAATGGAAGATCTGTTCCAAGATAGGGAAACTTTCATTACTGTGAATCATAAAGTAGTACAGGCTATTATTGAGAAAGTACTGTTCCTGATTTTTGACTTTTTAATGTCACATGCCATTAACAAGGATTTATTTAAATATTTTTCTATAGAACACCCTGCAATCCCCATAATATATGGCCTCCCTAAGATACATAAAGATCATTTGAACCCACCTATGCATCCTATAGTTTCCAGCAGGGGATGGGATACTGAGACTATATCCATTTTTGTTGGGAAAAGTTTGCATCCAGTAATGGACAACATTAACACAGTGTTAAAAGATACTAAGACTTTTCTTGAATATCTTTTTGAAGTTATAAAATCTCTGGATAGCAGTATTGATTATTATTTTGTCATCATAGATATAGCGTTTTTTTTTACAGTCATACCAAATGACTGGGGGATAGACAATGTTAGAATGTTACTAAATAATCAACATGTTTACTCGAATGATAAGATCAGCCTTATATGTAGTCTCTTGGAGATTATTTTGGGAAAATAATGTTTTTCTTTTTGGAAATGAATTCTATCTCTAAAAGGTTGGTGTAGCGATGGGCACAGCATGTGCGAACAGCTATGCCAACCTAGCATTAGTTCAATGGGAGACTGAAAAAGTGTTGACTAATAATGACTTTTTTCTTATGTACATTGGTATAAACATTTTGTTGATGATATTTTTATTTTATGGAAAGGCAGCAAAGAATCATTATTACAGTTTGTAGAATTTTTGCACAGCACTACTTCTTTTCTAAGGTTTTCCATCAAATATTCTCAGCAAAGTATGGACTTTCTGGATGTCAACATTTATAAGTCAGAAACAGGTACATTAAAAACCAGTATATAGAAGAAGAAAACTAAGAAGAATGCATATTTACACAAAGATGGTATGCATCTTCGACACATTTCGAGGAATGTACTTAAATCACAGTGTCTTAGACTTATGAGAATAAATAAGGATGCTGAATAACTACAACTAGCATTTAACAACTTGAAATCAGATTTTATGAAGAGAGGCTATAAAGAAAAAGAGATTAACTCTTGTATTAAATCCATTATTCCAGAGAGGGGTCAGGGAGACCATACTACTCGAAAAGAACAATAAACACTACTGGAGCATTGATAGCATCAGCTAAGAACAGTACCAGATTTCCCTTAACTTTCTCTAATGATATAAGTGTAGTATGTGAAATAATTAAAAAGAACTGGAATATTTTGTATGCGAATGATGAACTTAGGGATTTTATTACTGATAGACCGCCATTTTCTTTTAAAAATAATAAATCCCTGAAAAGACATTTTTGTTATAAGAAACATAACCAGACATCTAAGAACATTATTTCCCATAGATGTGGTGCGTATGCATGTAGACATTGCAGTGCATGTAATTATTTTTATTCAGGCAGTTGCTTCATACACCCACATTTAAATTATCATATAGAGTTCTCCTTTTATGTGGATTGTTCATCTAAAAATCTTGTTTATTATAGTTTCTGTAGTACATGTGGACTTTATTACATAGGTGAAACCAACCACATGCTCAGAGAGTGGATACAAGAACATGTTTGTGATATCAGGAACAATAAGGAGACTAGTGCCTTAGCAAAGCACATACTTGCATCTGGTCCAGAACATAAATAAGTTCTTTGTTTTGGAGATGATAGATGAAAGCTTGAGGGGGGTAACATCAGAATAAAAACAGAAGCATGTGAACAGAAATGGATTCTCTACTTCCAGGTGGATAAAGCACCTGGTATAAATAAAGCTGTTTCTTTAAAACCTTTTTTATACACATCCATTTAAACACTAGTAAGTGTTGCTTTTTAAGAGTTAATTGGAATAAATAATTTATCTTAATTAATACTGTTTTTTGATTGGATGTTGTCTTTTTAAATTCTAAGATTTTATACTCTGTTCTCTGAAGAAGTGGGCTTGAACCATGAAAGCATTTACCTTTTGTTTTGTTTTATTAAAGTTTTTGTGCATCTGCCTACTTGGGTCTTGGCATTGTTTTTAACTTTTTTTAGCAGTAGTAATGGAGTTGGAGATTTTGTCACCTGGCAGGAGTTGACAGGGCTGTTATTGGATATGGAGAAGAGCCTCAGTGAACATGCCAGCAGGGTTAAAAAGGTTCTGAGTCACATTTCAAAGATGATGCCATGTCTGGCACTAACCCTGGGAGCTGTTGTAGGAGACAGTGATGACAGTTCTGAGGGTGAGGACTAGATTATCACTGTTCTCAAGCTGGATCCGGGTGAACCTACAATGTACCCTACCTATCCCCAATCATGCTTTTCCCTGACCTTTTATCTCCATCACCATCCCTGTCTGACTTGTATGTCCTGTATGTCTGCACATGCTTCCTAACTTACCATGTCTAACTGACCCTCTCATTCCTAAGCACCTTTCCCAACGTTCTTCTTTCTCCCAAAAAATAATAAAAATGAGCTCCTGTCCCACAAAGAAAATTATGCCCCATACATAGCTCTCCACTTTGCCTGTGTCATCTTGACAGAATTGATTTGGTCCAATTGGTCATACAACATTATTCTGTTGATGTAACCCATCACTGGTGTGATGACTCTGCAAAGTCATGAAATTGCGCATACAACTGTACATTTATGCTGTGAAGAAGTGGCTAGCTATGGTGCTCTCCATCCATCCTCCTGCAAATTGTTATATACTTCCCCTCTGTTCTGCAATCTGCTTGCCTACCCTATTTTTACCACTGTCCTACCCACTGCTATTTTTACACGTGTAATCTGTGCAGGAAGGGTATCAGAATTTGTCTGGGATTTGGGACACATGGCTAGGCTTAAAAAAGTCCTTGTGGTTTTTAGCGTAGTAAACACCTATGAATCTATGAACCTATAAAATACTGCTCCAGGTGCAAAGTGTTGGGGGGGCACAATAAACCATTAGCTAGTCCCATGCTCTCTTTAATGTAATACCAGCCTTTAAAAGTTGGTAATATCTGAGTGCCATAATGCTCTGTGTATAGTCTAAAACCTGAGCACTGTAGCACTCTGTGCATGCAAGGTATTAACTGTAGCACTGTTTGCTACAGTTTAAAAAGAAGACTTTTTATTAAAATAAACTGAAGGAAGTTTGGAGGCAGGGCACAGGTATAGGACCTGAATGGCTGGGGTGGGGGTATGTAATGCATTTGACCATCTGGTTGGTGTGTTAGTAGAAGGAACATCTTTGAAGTGATTTCTTTTTTTTTTTTGCCCTTTTCACTTAAAGAACTGAGGGTGTGGGTGTAGTACCAGCCCAGGGCACTGGTTAAACCAGTTACACATCTGAGAAATAGATTCACACAAAACAAATATAGCCACAAATGGCCCATGGAAAAGCCTTCATTTTATGTCCTCGTCATTTGCTTGGAGTTTGGCATAGTGCAGAAATGCTGAGTGACAGTGAACACCATTTAACTTTTTTTTGCAAATGCTGAAGATTTCAATTTAATCTGCAGTGGTCTGGTTACATTTATGCAAATGTGCTTAATCTGGTGTGCTATAGGAATATAGAGTAAAGGCAGACTAAAAGCAGTATTGCTGGTTGTAATAAAGTAACAGTTCCTAATGTGACACTTTAAGATAATTTCCCTGTTTGTAGCGTGATGCTTTTGCATAGTGTCATAGGTTTGATTACAGCTGTAGGTCAGTTTATTTATTCATGACATTTCATATTCCTATCATATATTTAACTGTAGACATATGTATTTATCAACATATAAAACATCTTATTAACATATCATTTGAATAGTGCATCAAGAAAGCATTTGCAAAAACAGTGCAGCTCCAACATAGGTTCATAGGTTCATAAGTTGATACTAGGCTATCTGCCCTAGGGCATTTATAAGCCTAGCCAGAGTGTGTTTGGCTTTTGCCACCCTTTTAGATTAGTTAACTGTGCCTCTGTATAGTAGGTCACAGAAGGTAGCCCTTTTAAGGTTAGTTTAATGTGCCTCTGTCTAGTAGGGACACAGTAGAGATCCCAGGGGTAAACTTACAATCTCCCATCCACTCATCAAGACTTCTCCTGAAGAGGGTCAGTGAGGGGCTCTGCCTAACATTTATTGGGATTTTGTTCCAGAGTGAGGGGAGCCTCTGGGATATGAATCTGTCCCTCCAGCATGTCCTATTTATTTCTGTGCTGAGGCTCAAGTCCCTGGAGCATGTAGCTCTAAGGGATTTGGATTTCCTGAGGTGAAGCATGTCCATTAATTCTGAGTTGGACATGGCTTTATACGTCAGACACGATCGCCTCTGAGTAGGCGGTATGCAACTGAGTAGAGCTGGAGTTTCTTTAGCTGAACTGCATAGGGCATCTGTTTGAGCCCCTTGATCCTCTTGGTGAGGTACTTTTGGGGTCTTTCCAGTTACTGCAGGTGTCGGGTAAGATACATCCCAAATGGGGCATTGTATTCAATTATGGGCTTGATAAGTGATGAGTAGAGGGGCACAATGACCTCTCTTGATCTAGATGTGAACCCTTTCATGATAAGGTGGGCTATATAGAAGGTCTTTCTAACCACTTTGGCAACGTGATTGTCAAAGGAGAGATTGCTATCTACTTGGGTCCCCAAGTCCCTAATTACTTCTTCCATACTTAATGGATTACCACCTATGTGGTAATTTGTGGGCACTTTGTTTTTTCCAAAGGGGATGACTATGCACTTTTTGGCATTTAGCTTTAGGCCATGGCTCTGGCACCAGTTATCCATCTCTGGGATATCCTTTTGGAGGATGCTTGTGTCAGCTGGAGAGTCAATTACGGCACCCAGTTTGCAGTCATCTGCGAACTTGGTCAGCCATAGTCCACCTGTGTTAGCCTGTACCTCGGAGAAATATATACCGAACAAGAGAGGTCCCAGGACTGAGCCTTGTGGGATGCTACTTGTAACTTGTTTAGAGTCTGACATAGCACCTGCTATTCTGACCATGTGGGTTCTATCCCTGAGCCAGTTTGCAACCCATCTTGTGACATAGGGGTTGATATTTAAGCTGGTGAGCTTATTTATGATGCCTGAGTGGGGTATTGTGTCGAAGGCTTTTGTGAGGTCCAGGTAGGCTGTGTGGACTACCTTCCCTTCATCTATGGCTTTGGTAACTGTTTCAAAGAAGTCAACCAGGTTCAAGAGGCAAGATCTGCCCTTAGGAAAGCCAAATTGGGTAGGATCCAGTGTCTGGAGGTTCCCAATGTCTTTGTTTATGATTTCCATGATGATACGCTCCATAGCTTTGCAGACCAGGCTAGTCAGGCTTATAGGGCGATAGTTTTTGGGGTCTGTTGTGGCACCACCTTTGTGGAGTGGGACAACTGTTGCTGTTGCTGTATGCCATTCCTTGGGTACATATCCTGTAGTAAGGCTGAGATTGAACAGTGACTTTATATGAGGGTTTAGTTCTTCTTGGAGCTCATGTAAGACACAGCCCGGGACACTGTCTGGTCCCATTGATGCTGTGTTTTTTGCTTTGGCGAGGGCAGCTCTCACCTATGCATCTATGATCTCAGGAAGGCTACACTCTGTTGGGATAGATATTTGCTCTTTTGGGGGGAAGGGAGGGAGTTTGCACTGAACCTTTCTGCCAGGATGTTGGCAATGTCTGTGGGTTCAGTGTATTTTTTGTCATTTTGCACTAACTCAGAGCATATCTGGGAGATGCCTTCCAGGTTTCTGACATAACTAAAGAAGGCCTTGTGATTATCTTTAGTGTCTTGTGCAATTTTTCTTTTGAAGCTGGCCTTAGATGATTTTATGAGGGAATCATAGTTTCTTGCTAGTACTGAACAGAGACGCCTTCCCTTTTTGGGATTTTACTCTATCATGTAGTAGCTTTCTCCTTCTGTTGTATAGCTTATTTATGGCTGGGGTCCACCAGACAGGTCTCCTGCCTTTGGAGGAGTGAGTCTTGGTTTTATTTGGGATAGCATGCTCCATGCATTCCTGTAGGTGTCCATAGAATGCTTTTGTAAAGGATTCTGCATTTTGGGCCGTATTTTCCACTGGCCCAGGGGCTTTGAAGGATTCCACCTTGGTTTTGAGAAGTGTGAAGTTTGCTTTTGAGAAGTTCTTCACCGTGGTTTCCCTTGGCTAGGGGTGGGGATGGAATATGGATGTCCAGTGAGATTAGTTTATGGTCTGATCTTACCAATGAGGGGTATACCTCTGTTGTGGAACATAGAGACCCCATGTTGGTGATGACCAGATCCAATATGTTTTCCCCTCTTGTGGGAGTGGTGACCAGTTGTTCCATAACATTTGAGTTTATAAATTCTAGGAACCATTGGGCGAGGGTGTTTGGACTTCAGTAGTTTTCCCAATCAATGTTTGGGTAGTTGAAGTCACCCAATATAATGGTATTTGGAGAGACCTTCATATTCTCCAGTGTTGTCAGGAAAGCCGAGTGAGGTTCCTGTGTTTAGGAGGGTGGTCTGTAGCCGGCTACAAACTGAAAGGCAGTTTTGCCCACTGTTAGTTGCACATGGATGGTCTCCAATGCTTTGCGCAGTGCCACTAACCTGGAGGTGTGGGTATCTTTGATAAATATGGATACTCCCCCTCCTTTTGTGGTTTGGTCTGAGTTTTGGGGCCAGAAAGCATGGTATGGTATGAAGTATAACCTGCTAGTGCTGGGGTGCTCTTGGGAGCCTTGAACCAGGTTTCTGTTACTGCACAGATATCGATATTCTCCATACTGAGCAGAGTCTCCAGTGCATGCATCTTGAGGTTTAGACTTCTGGCGTTGAGCAGCATTACCCTTAGTTTTTTTTTTTCTTTCTGTTGTCTATGGAGGTGGGTTTGCCTTTTGAGCCTTGCCTAAAAAAGGCACTATGGGGGAGGCAAGTGCCTTTGCCAGTATTCGAAAACCCAGGGGTGACAGGTGCAAGCCATCCCTAGTGAAGCAACATGGCTTGTCGAACATGTCATCTCAGGCTGACAGACACTGGATCCCCTTTGAATGACACCAATACTTTAGCCAATTGTTAAAATTGATCATTTTGTCTTTGTACTGTGGCATCATTCTTGGTGAGGGTAAGATGCTACTCAAGGTCAGGGTCATACCGGCCTGGGCTACATGATCAAAGAGCTCCTCTATGTCTTTTTTCATGTAGTCCAGGGAGGCACATCTCAGGTCATTCACACCAGCATGGACAAATGACAGAGTCTTATTTGTACATGCTTTGGAGTGACCTGAGTGCTTGTGTTATGTGGTAGATCCTGGCACCCAACAGACAGCTTACAGTGACCATCTCCTTGTTCAGCCTGGTGAGTGGGATGTCAGTGTGTCTGACAATAGAGTCACCTATTACAAGTGTATTAGGTGTGTTGTTTAGCTTTAAGGGCTGTGACTGTGTGGCACACTGACTTTGTGAGCTATGTGCTACGTGTGTATTGTTTCGTGGTAGGGGTTGCTTGGATCTCTGCTTTGGAGGTCACTGCTGCTTAGGCAGATTTTTATTTAGAGCCTCTGAGTATGTTTTTGTGTATTTATGTGTTTGATTTGCTGATGCGATAGGTCTGTGTGAGACTGAATTTGTGGTGTGTGTGTGGTTACCTTCTCCTGACAGGCTGTGCCACTACTGAGTTGAAAGAGCTTAGCCTCCAGTTTGGCTATATAGTTGCATCTCTCACATGTATTTGAGCTTGTTGGGAGGAGGAAAGGGAGGTCTGTATACATAAGGCAGTTGTAACATTTCCTCAAGATTCCCAGATTCACCAGCTGGACTGGAGAGTAAACCTGAAACTGCCCTTTGGACATGCCTGAATAATATAGGGAACTACTTATTGACTGATCAGAAAGAGCCAATAGGGAGCAAGTGCTTAAAAGGAGTATAAGAGGATGTAGTGCTTAAGTTTATTAGTGTTTAACTATGAGATTACTTATACGAGCAAGTGCAGGGCTTTAGAATGAAAATAGAGTGCTTATTTTGAGATTTAGAGCAGTTCTAAGGGAAAAAGTGAAGAGCAGACTTTGTGGAGCCGGGAATAGTTTAAACCTGTTTAAGCGGCGCTGCCCAATGCTGCTCTGTGCACAAGACCGCGCAAAAAGAGAGTTGCAGGGTTTTAAGAGAGAGAGAGATCAAAGAGTTTGGAATTGACCCAAAATGGCCAATAAAACTACAGTTTCTAGGCAGTAACCACTACTACAGGGACAGGCAGGCTGCTCAGTGTTAACCACTGCCACTGGTGAACACAGAGACTTCTCTTTTTCCCAAGCAAGCACTGGCCTCCAAGAAACTTACAAACAGTTCAGAACAGCAAATCTGTAACTGAACTTTTTTAAATTTCAGAAAGTGGGAAAAAAGCAAGATTTTTTTTTTGTTTTTTTCTGTTTTAGTTTAAAGGTAGCAGAGATACACAAGTACCAAAATAGTCAGAACAGTGCAATAAATGACCCCACGCTTGAGTGCTAGGCCAGAGTCAGATAAAATGCAATTTTAAGAAAAAAATTATTTTAAATTAAGTGCAACACAGGAAATGCAGTAAACAGGCTCTAGATGTGTTCTAAATACTGTTTCTAATACAGATATCAACTTTAGCAAGCCAGAAAATGGCAAAAAGTAGGCAGCAAAGCAGTAATTTTAAACAAAAAATCAGAAGAAAATACTTAAAATCTCAAAAGTGGCTCCTTTCTTCTCTCAGCATTTTCGCCCCTTGGTAGGTGCTTCAGCAACAACTATGAAGCCTGGAAAGATGCCAAAACCATGAGGCAGCAGGGTTTTAAGAGAGAGAGATCAATGAGTTTGGAATTGACCCAAAATGGCCAATAAAACTACAGTTTCTAGGCAGTAACCACTCCTACAGGGACAGGCAGGCTGCTCAGTGTTAACCACTGCCACTGGTGAACACAGAGACTTCCCTTTAGCCCAAGCAAGCACTGGCATACAAGAAACTTACAAACAGTTCAGAACAGCAAATCTGTAACTGAACTTTTTTAAATTTCAGAAAGTGGGAAAAAAGCAAGATATTTTTTTTTTGTTTTAGTTTAAAGGTAGCTGAGATACACAAGTAGCAAAAATAGTCAGAACAGTGCAATAAATGACCCCACTCTTGAGTGCTAGGCCAGAGTCAGGTAAAATGCAATTTTAAGAAAAAAATGATTTTAAATTAAGTGCAACACAGGAAATACAGTAAACAGGCTCTAGATGTGTTCTAAATACTGTTTCTAATACAGATATCAACTTTAGCAAGCCGGAAAACACCGAAAAGTAGGCGGAAAACCAGTAATTTTAAACAAAAAAATCAGAAGAAAATACTTAAAATCTCAAAAGAGGCTCCTTTCTTCTCTCAGCATTTTCTCCCCTTGGTAGGTGCTTCAGCAACAACTATTAAGCCTGGAAAGACTTATTAAGCCAACTTTATCTGCTTATGTATTCATGACTATTGGACTATCCTACCCCTTCTTTGTATCTATAACAAGCACTTTATTGTACAGAGCAAGGGTAGATTAATGATGATTTAATAAGTAATACTAAAAACCATACAGATGTCCCTACATGTCCCACAAAAGGTACTGCTGCTCTTCTTCTCTGCATCTTTCTCTGTCTCTCTCTCTCTCTGTTCACCTCTTTTGCTTCAGTAAGTGGTTACTGGCCTTCAGCTGTGTTATTTCAATGTTGTAATGTAGTAATTCCTTTGTGGAGTAATGAGTTAATGCTCACATGTATAGAAAGATTTTTTGTGGAATAATTTTGATGGTTCTAATCTAGCCATTAGCTATTTGTTACTGACTATTGTTAGGACACTATTTTGTGTGCACCTGTTAGCTACATATTGTTATACGCCGCCATTAGCCTTCTTCTGTCATAAGCTACATTATCCCTCCTTCCATCTCATTCTGTTGATGTATCTTCTCCCTTCTGTATCATTAATCTTCCACCTCTGCATTTATACAATGTCTGGTAAGATAAACAATTGTAACTAAGGCTAAATGGAAGCACACAGCTTATGGCAATATCTTCTGATGTTATTGCCTTTGGCTGCATTACTCTGTTGCACTTTGTGCCACTGTGCTATCCTATGTTTATTCAGTTTAAATCAGTTTTCAACAAGCTGAAGAGCTGAATGTGCATGTTACAGTGGTCAGTAGGGTAATGGAGATGAATACATACATTCACATTTGCTGAAATGTGATGTAAAATTTCACTATCAGAATTATGACTTCCTACGTGGTGTGTTTAGATAATACTCGTGTATAAATGCTTTTCTTGGAGTGCTCTAAAGGCTTGAATACAGAAGGGTGAAAAAATGCTTCAGGATGTTTTGACTGACTCCTGTGGATGTAAATTTGGCTACAACTTTACTTAACACAGCATTATCCTGCTGCTATATTATTGCACTTACTGCTTATCATGAAGTCTGTGTTATACAGATCTTTGAGCAAAAGTTGGCACAGAGCAACATAGACTACTGCTAATTTCCATTCTAAGTTCAAAACTTCAATATTATTACACATGCCCTAATACTTTGCCATCAGTAGCACAATTCAGCTTCCTAGCACGTAATTCGAACAATGAAAAAAATGCAACAGATAATTCTTGTTTTATATTGCATGTTTGTATGTCTATTACCTTTGTCAAAAGGTGATCT
>NC_056746.1:875572845-875627845 GCF_019279795.1 Protopterus annectens | reverse complement strand
TGCTTTATACACATTTGCAGTGGCAACTTTTATGACCTCAGATGGCTGTAAAAGTCATTTTACTATATATATCTCCTTGGCAATACACTGATGATGCCATCACTTCAAATATGCTGTATGTCTCAAGTTGTAGTCTGTGTTCTCCTATTGTGCTGGCTACTGATAATGTGTTATATAGATGGTGTAAGTGGATAGGTAGGTGGTTGGAGTCCATCACTGCTTAAATAATGTGACTGTGATTACTGTCATATACTGTTGGCCATCTCATAACCACCTTCATGTATACTTCTACTTATAAAATAGACTTACAGTGGCATACTGTTGCACTAGCAAATCCTAGCATCCACAGGGAAAATAATGTTTTGCCCACACAATGATTATTTATTTATGTATCTATCTATTTATTTATTTATTTATTTATTTAATTTACTTATTTATTTATTTATTTATTTATGTATCTATTGACATTTGTTTACTGGGAAAGTCTGACAGGACACAAGTGCCCTTTTGTACCAGATGCCCAAGGGAATAAAGCTCCAAGGTATCATTGAATGCAATCAATACTTAAACAAGTACAACTTTTATAATGAAGTTTCAGTGAAGGCATAGTATAATAGTCAGTATAATAAAATTTCTGTTGATATTCAAAAACATTAAATTTACAAGCCTTGTGCTGAGACATTACAGACAGAAGAAGGTGTATAAGACAGGTAGGACTAATTTAAGAAATACAATAGAGTGAAGTATTAGAGGAGATAGGCATAGAGAAGTAGTGATGGAAGAGTAATATGGTTGTGCTGATTAGAAATAGGCTAGTAGTTTAGGAAGTACAATAATGTGAGGCATTGGAAGGGAATAAGCAGATTAAGTGATTTATTGTTTTAAAGGGAGGTATAAGATTGGTGATGAAGAGTGTTAAATAGCTACGTCCTAGATGAGGAGAAAGGACAAAGTCCGAAGGCAGAGAAGAAGACTTTTATTAATAGTTTATTAATGGTTTGAAAAGATTAAGGTGTGTCATAGACCTGATTGATACAGGAATTTTAATCCAAGCTCTAGCTACACTAATGGAATAGAGAGTGACCCCAGCAACTCTTTGACGTTTATTACATTATTATATTATACTACTATAACTGTAGTATCTCACATATGGAGTGTGAATTATTCTCTGTTGCATGACTTTGATACTGTGCTTTGTACATTGTGTAACAACATATGTAAGATGTTTGAGGCCAGCTGTGGATGTGACATTTGCCCTCATACTGTGCATAATATTCTTCAAATAGCTACACATTGTATACTGTACATTGTTATTGTGCACTTTGACCACTTTTTAACATAAACATTCAGCTAGTTCAAAACTTCAGAGAGCACCCCTGCAATACCAAGCTACAACTCTTGCCACACTTTTTGGCCACCAAACCAAGACTAAAACACTAAAGGTGGAGAAGTGTCCATATCCACCAAGGATATTCACACCTCCAGGCTAGTTGCCCAACACAATGCATCTGAAATTCTCCAGGTTCAACTAACACTAGATAAGACTGCAATCCAAATTGTTGCTTGCTACAGATCCCCCACCATGCCCCAAGAATCTCACTACACCTTTCTAAACATAATGGAAAATATTAACATACAACCAAACACCCTAATACCAGGTGATTTCAACTACCCTGCCATTAACTGGGAAAACTATTCGGGTACCAACAACTTTTCCCAACGGTTCTTGGAATTCATAAATTCCAATGCCCTGGATCAACTAATCCATTGTCCCACCAGAGGCTCCAATATCTTATACCTGGTCATTACCAACATGGGAGATAGATGCTCCACACCAGTGGTCACCCCATCATTGGTCAGGTCTGACCATAAGAAAATCACCCTTGACATCCACATCCCACCCCCCACCTCCATAAAAAAAACTTCTCCAAAGCCAACTTTATGCTACTGAAGTCAGAAGTGACAAACTTCATGACACCCATGCAGATGGGAAATGAAAGTTCGACTGCTGAATACTACACTAAAGTGCTGTACGAGCACATCCACACGTGCATGATTCGTGCCATCCCAAATAGAACCAAGACACTCTCCTCCAAAAAAGGAAGCCAATCTGGTGGTCCTCTGCCATAAACAAACTATACAACAGAAGGAAGAAACTGTTGCAGAAAAGAGGAAAATCCCAGGATGCAAAAAACTCCCTTACCAGCCTCAGTAAGAAGCTGAGATCCCTCATAAAATACTCTAAAGCTAGTTACAAAAATAAAATTGCCAAAGATTCCAAAGACAACCACAAGGCATTCTATAGTTATGTCAAGAATCTAAATGGCAATGCTCAGACCTGCTCTGAGCTACAACAGAATGGCATTAAATATACTGATCCCAAGGATATTGCCAATATCCTGGCAGATCGATTTAGTGCCAACTTCACCCCCCCCTCACCCCCTAAAGGGCCCATCTCATTACCAAAAGATTGCCAAATTCTGGTAATCATGGCCACACAGGTAGAAACTGCACTCACCATAGCTAAGAATACAGCATCCATGGGACCAGATGACATCCTGGGCTGTGTACTACATGAACTACAAAATGAACTGGCACCTCACCTAAGTGTCATGTTTAATCATAGCCTCACCTCAGGCTTTGTGCCCACTGAGTGGTGCACAGCTACAGTTATCCCACTCCACAAGGGGGGATTCACCTTGGATCCTGGGAGCTACCATCCCATCAGACTGATGAGCCTGATCTGCAAGGGCATGGAACGCATTATCATGGAACTTTTAAACAAAGACATTGGCAACCTTCAAACACTGGACCCCACCCAGGTTGGGTTCGTGAAGGGCCGATCTTGTCTCCTGAACCTGATTGACTTCTTCAAATTAGTCTCCAGAGCTGTGGATGAGGGTAAAGTGGTCCACACAGCCTATCTGGACCTTGCTAAGGCCTTCAACACCATCGCCCACTCTGGAATCATAGATAAACTTACTAAGCTGGGCATAAATCCCTACATCACTAGATGGGTTGCCAACTGGCTTACTGACAGAACCCAGACTGTAAAAATAGCTGACTCCAAATCTAGCACCAGACAAGTGACAAGTGGAGTACCTCAGGGTTCAGTCCTGGGACCGCTCTTGTTTGGCATCTACTTCTCTGAAGTACAGGCCAACACTAAGGGACTCTGGCTAACAAAGTTCGCAGATGACTGCAAACTGGGAGCCATCATTGAATCCCCAAATTATGTGGATATTCTACAAAAGGGCCTTACAGAAACAGATGCTTGGTGCCAGAGCCATGGGCTCAAGCTTAATGCCAAGAAATGTATAGTTATCCCCTTTGGGAAAAAACATGTATCCATGAATTACCACATAGGTGGCAGTACACTAAACACTGAAAGTGTGATGAGAGACTTAGGGACACAGGTGGACAGTGGTCTCACCTTCAATAACCACATTGCCACAACAGTTAGGAAATCCTTCTATGTGGCACACCTCATCACTAAGGGCTTTTCATCCAGAAAAAAGGAGGTCATTGTCCCACTGTAACTCATCCCTCATTAGACCCATTATAGAGTACAATGCCCGATTTGGTATGTACCTCACAAGACATCTGCAACAGCTGGAAAGGCTGCAGGAATACCTCACTAAAAGAATCACAGGCCTAAAGCAAATGCCCTATGCTGACTATCTAAAAAAACTCCAGCTATACTCTGTGGCATATTGCCTACTCAGAGGCAATCTCCGCTTAACATACAAAGCCATGTCAAACCCTGAGCTGTTGGACATGCTCCACTTAAAGAAATCCTAATCCCTCAGAGCCACATGCTCCAGGGATCTAAACCTTGTCATCACAATGAACAAAACATGCTGGAGGGATAGGTTCCTGACCCAGAGACTCCCCATACTCTGGAATAGACTGCCCATACATGTCAAGCAGAGCACCTCCTTGGCCCTCTTCAATAGGAAACTTGACAATTGGATTGGAGATAGGAAATTTACCCCGGTATCATGTCAATCACTGCTAGACAGGGGTCCAGGGAAGTAAATATTGTGGGAAGAAATATCCAGGGAATTATTTGGCTAGGCTTGTATAGGCCCTAGGACTGATAGCCTAGTACCAACCTATGAACCTATAATAAACAGTGGCGATATCCATTTAAATGTGCACTGTCTCTGTTATACCTCAACATGTCATGTGGAATGTACAATTCTGGCACTAATCTTTAGCTTGTGATCTTGGGTAGTAAGTTCAAATCCAGCCATTACTGCTCAGAGTATGTTATGTCAGTATTATTGTGACTGTCCATGTTGCTAAAACTGTTGTCAGACAAATTTGCTGTGTACATGTATACATGCTGATTCCTCTTACAAAAGGCTATGATAGTTGCTTACATAGCAATGCTATTATTCAGAATAATGATGATATGTGATTACATTTTCCTTACATAACATGTGTAGGAAGGGTTTTCCTCTAACATGAGGTACTGAGATGACATTCTGTATGTTGTTGAATTAGTACACCAATTAGAGGCATGCATACCCTTTGCAGCAATAACATGATGTAATATCTTCACATTTCAACATCTCACAGTTGTGACATTTCTACCACGGGGCATTCATCTTATACAATATCACATATTTCCTGTTGTCAAATTCTCATGTGTTCAACATCAACATTCAATGCCTATTAACACTGTTGGGCCTTATATTATAATGCATGAGTGGCATCCACCATGGTTATAATGTGTCCATTTACAGTATGAGGGGCTCCCCCATCATTTTTATGTCAGAGAATGTTTACAACACATACATCTGATGTAATAAGTTAACATAGGTGGAGTGTCACAGTTGTGTTAAGACTTCTAATGTGGAGCTTAAGGTTGATCTACATGTCATTAGTTGCTAGAATCACATAACTTACTGCTCAAGTCCTGCAAGGGCAACCTTATATGACTGCACTGACATTGCCTAAACACCACTGTATCTACTTATTCTTATCCATTATTACATTGGACAGTGATATCTCATCACGGGTTGTGATTGCATGGCAGTGAAATGATCATTTGGGTGATGTTGTGCTGTGAGTGCTACTGTGGCACATACATCGAGTACTGGCTTGTATGCCATACCTGCACAGATAGACTATGGTTCATTTCTGGGACAGTGTGTGTACTATATGATGGAAGCAACTTCCTTCTCAAAAAAGCATTGATATTGTACGTCTCACTATTATGTGGACAGTAACATGTAGCTTGTTTACAGTACTCTAACTAAATCTGATTGCTCATATTATATTCATAACTCCTTTCTTAATGCACACATTCAGTTCTGTTGTTTGCGACAGCCTCCATTGCTATCCGATGTGTTTTATGCAGTCAATACATAAGTCTGGAGATAGACATATAATAGGCAGAGGTCTGAATCTGGTAACATCTATCTGTTATACAACAGCTGTTTACACACAGACAATTGTTATGGCACATCCAGAGGGCCACCCTTTTCAGGCTTTGTCCTACAATGTAGGTCATCCTTATACCTTATGATAGGAAAATGCCGTAAGCCCTTCAAGGGTGTTCTTTATATGAAAACCAATTTGCGTATTTCTGTGTCGACCATGATTGCTATACATTTCTTTGATATCTGCCCTAGCATGTGTTTGAAGATACATGATGAGAATATTTATTATGTCATTCATTGCTCACATGTATTACCTATTGCCATGTTAATTATGCTCTATATTGCATGTCTTCATCCAGATATTTCTTTATTGCTGCAATTGTTTTTTGTCACACTATACAGATTAATGGCAGATGAGGGATTTCATAAATGTTTCTTACTGTATGGCATGCTGCTAACCCATCAGAAACTGTGATTGGGCCTCTGTTACAACACTTTCTAGTGTGTTGCTGCTATTGAACTGCTGAAATGTTACTGTTGCCTTTAATTCCATGTCAGCATGTCCAGTATAACAATGTTTGGGATGTTTGGAAATCAGCAACGGAAAACCTGAACTCTTGACATGTCATCTGATCTGTGTTGTCATTTGCCACTTACATATGTTGTATGTTATTAGATTACCATTTAGCATTTATGTGACTATACAACGCTTGCTTGTCTATTACATGTTCATAGGTGATAATCCCCTTTTGTATGTAATTTCTTTGAAAAAAAATGTGCATTTCTGAAGTACCTGACATTGCAGATGTAGGGTCAATTTGGTCTTGTGTATACATGCTGAGCTGGAGAATGTAATCACTGCAGTCTATGCATTCATCCTGTGATGTATCTTCTAACTTTGCTGTTACCTCAACTCAGTTTTTAATTAACATGTACATCACATTTTCACTCCCCTTTTCTACACTACAGTTTTAAATCCTACCACATCTTTTGTTAGCATGTCTGTTTTTTATTTATGTGTATAACTGTGGTATTCTCAGAAATGCTTTGTCGACACTTCATCACATTTACCTGTGGTATATGAGTACAAACTTTACACATTTCCCCTTCCACATTAATTAATGATGCAGTATAACACAGTTATTATATGTTTACAATTATCTCATTTCACTTTCCTTCCTTCTGTATTTTTTCACTGTATTTGCCCTCTCTGTCTGGCCTACAGTGCATGCTCATATCTGACATTTTGCCTATATGCAAGCCATTTTGTTTAACAATTTGTGCTCATGCTTGCAAGCACCTTTCCATTGTCATGAACACTATTGCTGACCACAAAAAGGTGCTTGCAAACATGTAGCTGTGATGAGCAGCATGCATATTTAATTAGCGCTGCTGCTTATCCCGCTAACAGTCTTACATCTTGTAAGCTTAGCGCAGCATCCACACAATTGTTACTGAATCCCTGGGTGAGTGCACATAATTGCTTTATAGCTTCTTGAATAGCTATGCCATTTGGATCGGTGGATTACATGTAATTCAGTTGTTTATGCTGTCATTAGTATATTCTGCCATTTGCCTTTGTTTTGCAGCTCTACACATCATGTAGAGCCATTTAGTGAATACCAAATAGTGATATATCATGTAGCTGTTAATTAATCTGGTCCTATGAGTCAGCACCCAGAAATTATAATAGAAAATGCACTGAGTATAAATGTCGAATTTGCCCCAGCACTGCCAAATAAGCAGTGAAACTCAGAAGACAGAAAAAAGGAAACTTCCAAAAATCTGAAGACCATTTTTAACATCTAATGAGCTCCAGATGAATCATGAACAATTCAAATGAAAGCATGCACAAATATGCCATTATAGTAACAGATGTAACAGCATCTTCTAATGGCATATATAACCTTACAACCACTGAGCATTTTCAAAAGGTCTGTCCCTAGAATACTGTCTATTGTTGGATATTTTCTGTGTTTGTATTTAAAATCCTGTATCTCCAAAATGGCTCAACATTTATTCATGAAACTTCCAACGAATAGTACTGATATAAATATCTATAAAACATCACTGGACTGGGCTCCTTTTCTCAAAGACAAAGGGAGCAGCTATATCTTAAATAATAAAAAAATCACATCTTTATGACATTTTATGCCTCAACATAAAGAATGAAAGGCTGTATTCATACAGAAACATCCCTTTTAGGTCTGAAATCACACCAACAGCATACAATTTTATTTTTAAAGCTTCTGTTAATTTTACTTTGAAAAAAAGAAAAGAAAGCTATACATTTGCTTTCTGTTAACTGTTTTGTAAAAGTCTAACTCTGTTAATTTGTAAAGGCTACTCTGATCTGAATCTCATGCTAAATTCAAATGATAAATATCTTTCTATTGTTTCAAGATATTATTATGAAATATTCAAGACAATGTAATTTATGGACAGAGGTAGCTTATAAATGCCTAGCTCTCAATGTCCTATTTGGATGCAGGACATCATTATTCATTTAGGAAAACTTGGCTAGGTGTAGAAAGCCCCTCCCAGGTTGTTAGCCTAGTAACAGTCTATGAATCTATGAGCCAGCACCTCTTGATCATCCCACTTCCATTTTGTATTGCACAGCCTAATAGCTTTTAGAGAAAGTATGCAAAATAATCTCAAGTATGTCCCTGCCTTTTAGAACATGTAAATATGCATATGTTGTTACAATATATAAAATGGCAAAACATATTACTTTGTCATATAAAAGAGTATTACTTTTAATTCCCTTCAAATAATAACATACAAGTAATGTGATTCGATACATAATGAGTTTGTCATCTTGAAAAATAAACTACAAGGTATGCAGTTTTGTGAAACAAATAGTAAACCAGAGCATTCACGTAGCTACATAAGTCTTCTGGTGATACCTAGTGATAAAAGACCATTTCTTTGTAACTATGGAAAGTATTATAGCAAATGTTTCATAATAATAGATCATGATCATCATATACAAAATTCACTTAGCTATGAAGACAAACATACAATTGTATCTTCTTGCTATGAGTGCAAACGGGGGCGTCATAAATCTAGTGACAGAAAAAAACTTCCATATTCATAAGAAATAAATAAAATTTCTACATCTGGTATAACAATTCATTAAAAAATATTTTAGGACATTACTGCACTGCATATACTGGGCAGAAGTTCAGAGCACCAACAAAGTATAGTATAAATGAAATACAACAATAACATTTAACAAAGACAACTTTATCAACACTCTGACCCAGTATAACTGGAACATATTAATATCTATGCCATTTGATGCTTCCGTCTCACACATTAGTGAAACTTTTATAAATATTCTTAACAATCTAGCCCCTATATGAATAAAAAAAGAGTCAAATCAAACCCTGCACCATGGCTAACTAAAGAAACTAAAAACATCATGCTTCAGCCTGGAATGGCTGATAACACAAAATATATTTCAAACATCTAGGCATCTCAAAAACCTTGCTAAGAACCACACTAAATAGATTAACAAACATATAATACAATATAAACACCAAAAAACAAAAAAAAAATCCATGAATTTTTGGTCATCACTAAACAAACTAATCCTGGCCAAACCATCACGCCCTCTTCTAATTCTAACACCATTAACTCAATATCATCTCAGCTCAACTCCTTCTTTTTACAGATCTGATTAATAATAACGATTCATTTCATCCACCCCCACCCCATCAAGTCCTAATCAGTCATATTCTTTCCCCTTTCTCTCAGCATCTGCCTTTACTATAAGGATAATTATACTTAAAGTAAAACCATTGTTTTTAGCTGCTGACCAGCCTTGGGCAGCACAGTGGTGCAGTAGTAAACATTGTTGCCTCAAAGCAAGAGGTTCTCCAGTTTGATTCTTGGCTGGGGTCCTTCTGTGTGGAGTTTGTTTGTCCTCTCTGCATTTGCATGCATTTCCTCTCGGTCCTCTGGTTTCCTCCCATATTCCAAAGACATGCACCTGTAGTGTTTCTCCCTGGGTCTCCACTGAAAATGGGCTCTTTCCCAGTCAAACTTTCCTGGTAAACAAATGTTAAATATAAGTAAAACAAAAATAGAGTACCTAAAAACAGCAACTGATGGTGTGACTTTCCCTGTATCCATACTGATAAACTGATCCATATCTGAGAGGTTATGTCCCATCCATCTAGAAAAATCCTATATAATACCATTCCACAAAGGTGGCACTTCAGCAGACTTTTCCAACTATAGCTGTATTACCATCCTATCCCATCTGTTAAAAATACTAGACAAATGTATCTACCCACAATTTATACAGTACATTAACTCTAACAACCTTGTCTCCAAAACCAAGCATGGATTTAGAATTTGCCATATTAGTACCACTGCTCTCCTCAACTTCACCAATATCATAAACCAGCATAGGAATGACAGCAATCTGCTATGTTCACTGTTCTTAAATTTGTTAAAAGCATTTGACACTGTATCTCATCACCATTTTCAAGTTCATTCTGATCGGGAAGGGATTCAAATGTATTACTTCTGCCGCCAACCAAAGAAGAAACTCATGGACTTGATCTTCCAGCTTGGTGTAATCATTACAGATTTGGAGGTGTTCCACTTCAGACTGAGGGCAACTCCTACATAGGTCATCTAACAGTGAGCTACTAATTGGGATCTGTTGCCTCTATACAACAAAAATTCCTTCCCAGGTATAATAGAGATGACCTAGGCAATAGCAGTTAATGCTGTCTTGGATTACAATATAACCATCACCAATGTTGTTGACTACCCTGCCCCATATTGTATATGTTCTACTCTGACTTGATTGCATGAGGCTGGTATGACCAAATGACCAAAAGTTACAAAGCAGTGCACCTTTTGGAAAGTAACATGGAAGAGGGACCACTTATTGGTCCTTCCTGTGGACTGGCTTAGTCTGAATGAAATCCTCAGGTTATAATTTTTATATGTCCTGTAAAATTGTAGTTGCATTTCCCATGACATTTCGGCTATCTTACTGCAGCTGACAATGCTTTTCTATACCATAAACAAATTGCGCAGCCAGGTCTGTCTAGTGAACTTTAAAACTTTTTCTACCTCTAAATGTGAAGAGCCTACTGATTTTCACTGGTAAATCTGACCTCTACTGGCATTGTGGTAGTCAAACATCTGCCTCTTGACTGGTATTAAATTGACTTTCTGTGCATTGACCATTATAATATGAGTTCAACAATTGACTTCTGTCCATCTATTTGCACAGTAGATCTGGGTCCATCAAGACTTATTTTGTCTTGTCTGGATTTCTCAGTCTGACTATTTTTCAGCTTGTGTACAACTTACTAATAAATAATATATGTCCAGCATCATTGAGTGGTGCTGTTATTATTCCACTGCTTAAGCAGGCAACTCTGGCTCAACAGAATCTGGAAAATCTTCTAAATTACTATTTATTAATAGCATTACTGAGAAGGCAGGACTCAAACAACATGAGTAATTTTGATCACGTTATAGTCTTTTGATTCTTGACAGTTTGGTTTCTGGTGACAGTACTGCACTGAGAATGCTTTGTTTAGGATAGTTAATGTCCTACTAATGACAAGAAATTTAGTAACAGTAAAGAGTGCTCACCACAGAATCCAGACTAAACAGCTATTTCTGTACCTGGTGTGCTCTTACTGGTATAAACATTAACTGGTTTGCTGTCTAACTTTTTTTGGGCATATGCAGAGTGTTTTCAGAAATTAATTACAACTACTGGCAAATAAGTTCAACTTTTCCATTCATCTGTCCCACAAGACATACCTAAAACCAGTTCACTTTCATCTATCATACAAGACGAAGTCCTAAAAGTACTATCAAAAGCTAAAAGTACTGCATTGAGGGTGTAGCTTAAATAGCATGAAACATGATTTAGCTACCCCACCTAACAACATTGTTCAATCTCAGCCTCAATACAGTTTTTTTTTCACCAAGTGAATGGAAACCAGCTACAGATATTCACTTGCATAAAGGTGGACCTTCCACAGTCCCATGCAATTACAGACCGAGCCAATAAGAACATGTCAGTCTAGATTCATTAATGGTAGGTCATGCTTACTCAGACTGGTGGACTTTTCTGGAAAGATTATCAAAGCAATGAATAAATGTAGAACAGTACACACCACCGACCTTGACCTGCTAAAGATTTTCATATAGGCATGGTAGAAAAGCTAAATAAACTGGGAATAACCCCCAACTACATCACCCACTGGATTGTCAACTCGCTCACAAATAGGAAGCAGGAGAGCAAAACAGTAGGAGCTACCTCCAAACAGAGATCGGTCACAATGCTGGAATGTCTCCTGTTTAGGATCTACTTCTCTGAAATAAGAAAACAAAACAAAATAGCTATGGCTGACTACATTTGCAGGATACTGCAAGCTAGGAGCAGTCACTGAATCCCCAAATTACTTGACCATCTAGTAGAAAGGTTTGTCCCAAATAAATAACTGGTGCCAAAATAATGGACTGAAATTAAATACCAGAATATGCATCATTATATTTTTGGGAAGTCATCTATCCTGGAGGACTACCACATTGATAATATTCCCCATGAGTTCACACAGTTGTTTGAGATATGGGAACATATGTGGACAGCAACCAAATTTCCACTGATGTGTGTCCATTGTCACAATTAAGTCCTTCTATACTGCACAGCTTATAAACAAAGAAATTGTGTCTAGAAGTAGGAATGTCATGGTCCCCTTTACTTAGCCCTCATTAGACCAATCATTGAGTATAATGCCCCTTTGGCATGTATCTGTTCAAACACATACAACAACTGGAATGCCCATAGGGATGCCTTGCTAAAAGGATACTCAATGCCCTGTCTCTGTACTCATTATCCTACAGACTGCTAATAGGTGACCTGTGTCTGGCATACAAAACATCCTCCGACCCAGTACTGACGGACTTTTTGCACATCAGCAAGTCAAATGGCATTAGAAATACTTGATCTAGGGATTTAAACTTCTACAACATCAACAGAATGATTCAGAGGGACAAGTATATCCCACAGAGGACACCACTGCTCTGGAACAGACTCCCCATCCACATAAAACAAAGCTCATCCCTGTCCATATTCAACTGCAATTTGGATCTACGTATGCATATTAGAAAGTTTACCCCAAAGTAGTGTGGCAATTGTACAGGCCAAGATGCTTGGCTCACACTTTCTGACATCTCCTGAACAAATTAGTGAAACCCTGTTCAAGAAAACATATGTAGAAGTTACTTAACTTGATTTTCCCACTGAAACCTGTTATATAGAAGCTTTTTGAGTCTCTAATGGCTTGAGTTGATTGATCATGAGCTAAAATATCCTTTTCATCGTCTCTCTATAGTGTAGGAACCAAAATGCAGCTATTTAAAGACCTTTGAATTCACACTTCGCCTCTGTGTGACATTAAATCAGGAAATCACATACTATAGAGGTATAAATGCTTGTATTATGGCTGAAATAAAACGCCACTTCTTTTATTGTTTTTTAAATGTGAAACACTGCTCTTTTCATATGAATAAGTTTAAAATGCAATTATTTATCTATATGATGCAAGTTAGAATAATTCAAACATGCACAATTAAATATGTGTAGCAAGAATATACCATATGCATTAATCTCTACTTATACTGTTATATACAATACACATTTACTGTATATGATTAGAAGTAAAATAGACTTCTTTTCTATCCAAAGCAAGAACGCAGCACTCATGAGAAAGGAACTCAAACCAAAATATAATAATGAGGCCAAAATAAATAAAGATCCAGCACTGCAAAATAGCAATAGTGCAAATACTAATAATATTGTGCAGGAAATCTCCAAAATGGCAATTGCTCATTACTATGAATAAATACAGATAATACAGACTGCAAGTATTATAAAAAGTAATTCAGATATTGGCGTCAGATGATAATCACAACTGCAGAAATGTAGTCATATCATTAATAAATATAAACAGGCAGTCTTATAGAGGAGACATAGACTGTACATTAACACAAATGACAGTTTGGTATGTAGAGAACATCCATAATATATAAAAATCAGTAGCAGAGTCTTGATTGAAGCTAAACTCAAAGAAGCTTGGAGGTAGCTGGAGTGAATGTTATTTAATTCCTCACAATTTCATTTATGCGTGGAATTACATACAATTATGAAACACAGCTTTTACATAACTTTCTTGATAATTAATTTAAATAGACCTTTAGCCACAGTGAATTCTTCAGACTTTATAACTAATACTCTGTGAATGCATAGAAAAATTATACAGATAATAAAAGAAAATTATATAACATTAAATAAAATTTTAAAAATATTATATAAAAAAAAAAAGATAAATAATAAAATTAATAAAAAATAAAAAAATATAAAAATATATAAAAAAAAAAAAATTAAATTAATAAAAAATATATTAATAAAATATATAAAAATAATATTATAATCAAAATTTTAACAAACTCTACATCCTTTGAATTTGGTTTTATCAAAATCCTTTCACAAAATGTTCACACTTTTCGACTATCCTCCTCCTTTTTATCTATTCTGACTTAATCATGAACCTTGTCATTTAAGCCTGGTGGTATCTCTGCCTATTTCTGGCCTAATCACCTCATCTTTCCTCTGTCTAGCTAGGTTATAATGGCTAAGACCTACTAATTAATAATTAATAGACCTATCTGAATACTATGTCTAAAATTAGCTAATTAGACCCTGCACCTCTGTCTGGCTTATAAAGGCCAAGGCATTAGATGATATAAGGATCTCTCCATTATTAAATTAATCTGATATGATAAATTAAGGGGTTATATTAGTAATATATAATAAAAAGTAAATATTCAGGTAATAAATGAAATAAAAACAGTATCTTAAGCAGGGACTATTAAAGGTTAAAGTAAAAAAACCAAAAAAAAAAAATACAAAAAATAAATCTCTAAATCAAACCAAAGCTAGGATGGTACTTTTAAAATAAATCTAACTTAGGTGTGTAAAATGAGACAACACTCATTACCAAAGATTTAAACATCATTTAATTAGATTTATCAATAGATTTGATATTGTTATTAATCAGTGGATACTGTAAACAATTTTAATACATCTTGATGATTTATAGTCGTGATATTATTAGCAATAGTTTATTTTACAACATCTATCAATGGATTAATAGAATAGAGGATATATTAAACAGGACCTGAAAACAGGAGGATTTGAATTTAAAAAGTATGAATGAAAAAAGAGTCACTTATTTTTGATATTAAGAATATTCAAAAATGTGTTTTAGTGTGTGTATTTTAAACATACATATATTTGTTATTATTTTGTTTTATATATTTTTTTAATATTTTATTTGTATATTTTTTATGTATTTTACATATATTCATATATTTTTTATTTTTTTATAAAAATTATATAATTCTTATTTTTTAGGCATAATATAATTAAACAAATTGTGAAATGTTTTTAAATTCTAAAATTATGTATCTAAGTATGAGCAATAAAGTCTGAAGAAGTTTGTTCTGAAGAAAAGTCTTGTTCTGTTGCTGTTCTTCTCTAGCTTGTTTTTTTGTTTTACTGTTGCCAGACTTTGAACTTATCGTCCAGAGGAGTAAATGTTACCAGTGGATATAATATGAACGAAACGAATGAACTGGAGTTTGTTATGAGTATCCATATCGGACAGGGTCACGTTTCATGGTGATATATCTGCTCTGCTTGTTTTTGGTTTGTTCCGGACTCTGTGTGTGTTGTGCTGTGCTGCCTTTTGCTGTGTTACTTGTTACAATTTCATTTATGTTTCAAACAGGTATTTGTGAACGCTCCAAGAAATTAAAGTATCTTTAACTCTAAATGTTCAAGTTACTGCTCTTCTTTGGCTATTTACTAAATAGAATGCTAAAAAACTTTTTGTGTATTCATTTCATTGCAAATGATGTCTATACTATTTCTAATAAATCACACTATGATAAGTATTGGAAGGGATAGAGAAGAAGGGAGTGGAGAATAAATGAAAAGTGTAATTGGGGTAAATGGGCCTTAAGTACATGAACTTAATTAAATAATTGCAGGTAAGGAGAGATGAGCATCATGAGTTCAGCTCATGACATATACACAGCCTGTTTAGTAGAATTTGGACATTAATGTGGATAATGAAGAGTCAACAGGAGTGCAGTTGCTACGAAGTGGGTGATAGTTTCAAAACTTAGACATGCAGGGGGGAAGACATGTTACTTTGCAAATTTAGGACCTTCTGTCTATTATCCATTACTGCATTATTATTAAGTAAGGTATGCATATGGAGTACTAAAAGAAATGAGAGACAGAATGTCAGCAGAATAAAATCAGATTTCAACTGAATTATACCAACGTCTTGGGAAAACTCCCAAACTACTTAATAACTGATGCAGCATACAGTGATAGCTACATTAGGGATTAACTTGACAATTTTGTTGCAGCATACTTTGAGCATATGGCACACAAAGATTTAGAAAGTTATGAACAAAATATTCAGCAGGAAAGTAAAAGAATAACTTGATATGTGGTGATTTACTGTATACCTTTAACATGCATATTAAGTGGACCCCATAATATAATAACTGCTATCTTAATATTGTTTTTGTTTTTATCTTTATTATGGAAATTGTTTTATACATGTATGCTTATGCATGAGGGGGGAGTGGGATGGAAGAGTTGGATAAGTTTATATTTATCATTTAAGCTTTATGGCATATTATTGACCCTGAAAGCAACTTTAACTGATTATCTAGTCACTACAATTTCATGAATGTAAAACGTTACATCTAATATATATAGTTATTTAAAAGCTCAAATGTTCTTCCTATTTTTTGTCACTTTTTCCCTCAATTCTCTCACACTCCTATTAATTCACAAGCTTTTAGCTATGTTACAATTATAGTGGTTGAACATAATGCATGCATATTCTCATAAGAAATACTTCTAATAATATCACAATGATACTCTAAAAGATCAGTTTATCTTATTTTGTAAATACACAGTACCATGATAACACACTTTATAAAAATTGATTATATTTCTATTATATATTTTCTCCACTTAGTTTAATGGAATTGTAGTATTGATAAAATATTATTCTAACCTTAGAGGTGTAACTTGTGTGATTTTCTCTTTGCTGTCGCTTAGTAATATAATATGATTTGATTTCCAGCAGATATTTCTTATATTGTTTTCAAGAAAACTAAATAGATGAGGTATCACATATAGATAATTCTCTCAAAAGAGCATTAATCAATATTAGGACAACTTTATTGTCCAAATCAGAAGAATCCCAGCTTACATAACACAATTAAAAGAATTTAAAGAATTCTTAAACCAAGAAATACAAAACTTCATAACCACAAACATGTCTCCCAACATTCTAGATATATATACATGGGATGCTTTAAAAGGATATCTATATGGGCAAATTAACAGATGGTATTTCAATGAAAGGGAAACGTGGGATAAAGAATAAAAATTAATACAAGACAAACTAGATCAGTTGCAAATTAAGAATAAAGACAATCTTAGCAAAAAAAGTATTAGGGATGAAATAAACAAGCTGAAAAATGAATATAGTGAAATCTTACATCACAAAACAAAGATATGCTTAGAGAAATATAAATTTGTGGCCGACTCATTAAAACCTAAATATCTAAGCAATCTTAAAAACAAGAAAAAAGATTGAATAAAAATAATCATATTAAAGAGTTATATTTAGATAAGAAAAAAAGATAGTATCCAATTCACATGATATAATAGATGAATTCAAAGACAACTTTAGCAAAATTAATCAGAATACAATTAAAATTGAACACAAAGATAAAATTAAAGAATATATTAATAAAAATATTAATACTAAATTTAATAAACAACAAACACAAATTATAGATAAACAAATAATATTTTCAGAAATCCAATCTCAGATTAGTAAGCGTAAACAAAATAAAGCTCCTTGAAATGATGGAATCACACCAGAACTATATAAAATTATGCCCAAAAGTGCTATTACTGTACTTCACAATGTATATACAAAAGCCCAGAATGAATCAATAATTCCCCCCTTCTTGGAAATATACATTTATTCCTATTTCTACATCCAATAAAGATCCAAAATATTGTAATTCCTATGGGCCTATCTCTTTGTTGGATGTAGACTACAAAACGTTTATGAATATATATATATATATATATATATATATATATATATATATATATATATATATACAAATAGACTTAGAAATGTCTTAACACATTTAATAGAAGAAGACCAAACAGGTTTTATAGTAAATCGAAATAAATTTGACAATATTAAAAGAACGCTAGCATTAATTGACTACTCTCAAAGAAAGAAAAAAGAACTATCATTAATAAGCTTAGACATAAGCTTGGTTTTTGATTCTGTAAATTGGGATTATTTATTTATTTTACTAGATTGTCTAAATTTCTCAAAAAATGTTATAAATGTATTAGATTGTTTATATAAAGGGGCACTTGCATACATTAAACTTGGTAAATCCATATCATCTAAAATTCCTATAGTAAAAGGAACTAAACAAGGATGCCCATATGGGTCTATATTAGAAACCCAAAAAGGCTAAATCCCGAATGAATGTACATCAACACATAAAGGTCAATGTACATATAAAGCAAAACATGTAAATGGAAAAAATCAAAACGCCGAACGTGTTTTGTAATCAAAACGCTTCAAACAGGTAAGCAAAATAAAAAATAAACATTAATTTAATACACGTTTCAGGGGGCAAGCCCCCCTGCACCCCCACACACCCCTACTTAAATATACCAACTCTGAGACTGCACTACAGTGAGGACCTTATCCCCACCATCACACTGCTGGCTAAAAGGCATGTTCGGCGTTTTGAATTTCACCGTTTACGTGTTTTTGTGTCAATGTATATACATTCAACATTTAGCCTTTTCGTGTTTCTAATATTTAACCTGCCCACTTTCACCTCTGCTATTTAACTTGATAATGGAACCATGGGCAAATGAAATAAGAAAAAATAAGAACATAGAGGGTTTGGATATCAACATGGAAACATCTGCTAAAATACAGCTTTTTGCTGTTGATGTTCTTATTACCTCAAAAGGAAATGATTCCTTTATAACATCTCTATTCAATTCCATAGAGATCTTCCAAAAAAAGTCAGGTCTAACCTTCAATGAGGATAAAATGTAAATTCTACCCATTTATTCAAACAAAAATACAAAAAAGGGCAATAATCAGAAATTTAAAATCTAAATGTGAACAAATTACATATTTAGGAATTATATTAGCTAAAGACATCAAGTCCATAATTCAGCTAAATTATAATAAATGTTTTGAAAACATCCAAGCACTTATATCAAGATAGAGCTCGATTTTCTTTACAACAGAAGAAAGACTAACTATAATTAAAATTATAATTCTCCCCAAGATTTTATATGTCATTCAATCTATTATATTACTACCCAACAAATCTTTAATAAAAATAAATAAATACAATGTTGTTAAAATTTTTCTGGACTCCCAAACACCAGGAATAGCCTACAAATATAATTTTAGTAATTGGAATAGAGGTGGTATTGTTTTCCCAGATTTAAATATGTATTCAATCTCCTCTATAATGAAAACCATATCCAAATTAATAGATACTTCTTACTCAGCTAAATGGAAAATTATTGGGAATTAATACGTACAGATTTCATTAAAAAAACCTCAACCTTACAAAATGGAACTTTTAAATAATCCCATGTTGTGGATTTTAAAAGATTACTTTACTACTCATGTTACATTAAAACATCAAACAAACTATTCTTTAATATCTTAACTTTTAGAAACTTTATATATAATCATCCCATTTACAAATAATGGATTTTTCTTTATATTCCCTATTGCATATATCCAATAAGTTTTGTAAGCATCTGACACAAATAAAAACATTCTATTCAAACAGAAACAATTAAAATTCTGGTTTCAAATGATTTCTGATGGAAAAGTTAAAAGCATGGATTTAAATATACAAGAATTTGAGCTGGACAAATCTTTATGGCTGGATATACAAACCAAACTCTTAGACATTTTTTGATAAATAAACTTGATTTAACGCCATCTGCAGTCAGACGGGACTGTCCTATCTTGTTAAACTATCTGGAATTAACTTTACAACATAAAATCTTATATAAAGGTAGACTTTCTTATATATATATATATATATATATATATATATATATATATATATATATGAGAAGAAATATTGAATTGCCCAGAAAGCTTCTGGAACTACTTACTTACAATCAATAGAGAGCCTCCAAATGAGTATGATTAAATAAATATACTAAAATCAGGGTCTATATTACATAATCAAAGAGACACTTCTTCGAATATGTAATCATCGACCCATAAACACCGAAATGCGAAAACCACGAATGGCCAAAACCACGAAATTTTTCCTAGGGAAAAAATTCACGGGGTCATAGAAACAAGACAAACACTTCAAATGTAATTTAAGTGGGGGGCTTCACCCCCACACCCCCCAACGTGGAGGGCTATGCTCCCCACCCTAACTAAATATACCAACTCCGAGATCGCTCTATGTTGGGGTAAGGGGAAACTCCAGGAACGGCCAACTGATTTTTTTCCCTAGGAAAAAAATGTGGTTTTGGCCATTCACAATTTTTGTATTTCGGTGTTTAGGGGTCAATGATTACATATTCAAAGAAGTGTCTCTTCAATTGTGTAATATAGACCCCTAGAATCAGTGGGTAAAACAACTTCTTCTCTTAAATGGAAACTATTCACCTGGAGATTCTTATATATATCATTCTATACACCTCAAATTATGAATAAAATCAATAAAAAAGAAAACATGCAATAGATGTAAGTCTAGGATAAATATAGATTGGGCTCATATGTTTTATGACTGTTATGAACTGAAAGTATATTGGGAGCAAGTTAATCATTTTCTACAAGCTTTGTTTACAGATAATTTTATTTTAAACAGACTTATGGTCCTTTTTAACACACCCATACCTAATTGTATTAAAATACTTTTGTTGTTGTTTGCTAAGAATATGATTAATTGGTTTTGTTAACATATATTGTTAATTTTTTTTATTTTTTTTAGAATGATTGTATATATATATATATATATATATATATATATATATATATATATATATATATATATATACATATCAATAAAACTGTTTTGAAAAAAAAAAAGAAAATTTACCCCAAGACTGCCCCTTGCACTAATAATGGACACAGGCAGATTGTAAATGCTTTATCCCATGCATGGGTCCCTTCAAATTATCTATAGTATGATCCCTTTATTCTCACTAGGGGTAATATAAAGTTGTCCACCAAGGGATTGGTAAAGCCAAAGCTAACACCAAATGTATACCTAAATTTGAGCACCAAAAGGGAATGTGGCTACCCTTACAATAGCCTGCAAGGACAGCTCACCTAGCACTTATCTATTATTCTATTAATTATTTTTGGAGACATCTTTTGTGTTGTGTAGTTACAAGGAGTTCTGTTTTGGTACTGTTCTTATTCATGGTATGTTTGTCTCTATTTGTTGATGTCATTTAAGGAAGAGGCTTGGGGTACCACTGTTATTCCAGTGATATGCAGTTATACCTCTCCTTCCTCCAAGAGTATATGCTTGTACTGAAGTTCCTTGAAGGCAGCCTGAACGTATACATGATGAAAAGTCATGTAACTGCCTCTAGAGGAGAAATATGTCAGTGAGTGAAACTTGCAACTGTCTTTCAGCAGAGCGTATAGAAAACTGAATTAAGCTGGCTTGAATGTGTTTGTGATTATTTATGTACATATTTTATTTTGCATTTGTTAACCAGGATTATCTGGTCATGAGAACTCATTTTCAGTGAAAGTCTGGGGAGAAAAACTCAGCGTGACAACTAGTAATAACAATATACTCCACATGACATGTAACAATAACAATATTGTCTTCAAATAGAACATATAGAAAAAGGAATTAAGTTGGTTTGAATGTGGTTATTTTAGTTTGCATTTGTTAAGTGGGATTGTCTGACTGGGGATGAAAATCCCTTTTCTGAGGAGGCCTGGTGATAAAAGCTCCACAAGACAAATAACAATATGCTTTACTGACATTACATGCAAATAGCAGTGGTAATATATATATATATATATATATATATATATATATATATATATATATATATATATATATATATAAATGAATATACAAGCTGCATAAAAGAACAAAACATATAGAATTCTTGGGTGGAATTCAATAAAGCCAACATGGAGTGATTCTCCATGTAGGCATAGTGTTACAGCCCAAACACGTAACATGGCTGCCGAATGATCCAGGAAACAGGGCAGAAGGGTGTGCATGAGCATGCGGACACAGAGGTGTCCTCGGAATTCAAATCACCTCATAAGCTGGAGAAAACCATGCAAATGAGGTTGATTTGTGATACAACAAGCAGAAAGGCACAAATGTAGGTGCTGTGTTGGTGTAGGGAATATATGAGGATAGAAACTGTGTATTGGGCTATAAATTTTAAACAGGGGCTGAAAAAGCCTAAAACAAAGGGTAGATATGGTACCGTAGGCATGCAAATGGCCAAAACTATGACCAGTGATTCCAGAAAGAAATGCAAATCATTAAAAAATAATTTTATATATTTTTAATGCATATATTACATTTCTGTGGCATGCAGCGATACACAAACATGCCATTATGGAATAAAAAAGTGCAAAAAAGTGAAAAGTAGAAATTTGCAAATATATTGCATTTTAGTGTCCAGCATGCAGAGTATTACAGTGGCAGGTGTCAGTGGTTGCTATGGATGTGGGCCCTGGAGTAGTGAAGTATCCAGGGTATACTCAATTAGCTGTATGTAAATGAGCTGAGCTTACTGAATAGCAAAAAGGGTTACAGTGCCCACAGATACAACCCATGGTAAGGCTAGAACCATGTAGGTAGTGGTAGAACAGGTAACTGACATCAAAATGGGGTGTGTCACAGCATGTTAAAGCAAATTGGAGCTCAGCAGCACCTGTTTGCACTCAACTAAGCACAGCTAAGCAGGGGGATGTCTGATGCTGCTGAGCATGTTTTAGCTAGTTTAAGAAAAGCTGAACAAGTCCGTGGTTGGGGGAGTGTCAAAACTGCTGAGCATTGGTTACACAAGTGCCGCAGGTTTGTGTGGAGTGTCGCACTGCTTAGTAGTGAAAGAAATAAGAAAAAAAAAATAGCCTGTGAAAGCCAATAAGGTAGAAATGACTGATAAGCCCTGGTCAACAAACACTGGCTCATTCAAACCCCAATGATATACCTATCAGGTGGAATGCAGCATAATGAGCCAATCACACAGGCTGCAACTACAGCACACCACTATAAAGTATGCATACACCCTACAATCTGATTTTCACACATAGTCTGCACCATTGGAGTACACACATGGGAATTTTAACTGAAAAATGCTAGGTGTTGCTGCTGCTCTGCTTTATCTGTATGTGCTTGAGGCTGAGATCAGTGAAGATGATAATGCTGACAATAGGTCCAGACTGAAAAGAAGAAGAGTGTTCAGGCCCAGGGTGACCTTCCAGGGGCTACATGAGCTGGAGATTGTAGAGTTGAGCTCTGCCACCCTCAACTCAGACCCAGAGCCAACAGAGGGGAAACCATCCCAGTGGAAATAAAGGTATGCATACCCTTAAAATATTACCTACAGGCACTTTTCAAAGACCAACTGAGGACATAATGGGGATCTCACAGGCATCTGCATCCAGAGTACTCCACCAGTTCCTGGATGCCATGCAAGCACATGCCAATGAGCACATTTATTTTCCCCATCCTCCTGAGGAGAGGGTCCATAATATTCATCTCTTCCACCATGTAACACACTACTCTGTGGTACTAGGTGCCATAGACTGCACTAATGTGCACATCAAAGCACCACCCAGCCAAGAGGGTAGGGTCTACATCAACGGCAAGGGGTATCACTCCATCAACTGCCAGGTCATGTGCAATGCCCGGGGCATTATCATGAATGTGTGTGCTGGCAGCCCTGGCAGCTATCATGACTCCCACATCTGGCATGCCTCACAGCTGTACCAGACATTTGCAAGTGGGGACATCCCATATGACATCTACTGGGGGATGCTCGCTATGCACTGGAACTGTGGATGATTACACCTATCAGAAATGCACATGCACCTTCTGAAGAATGCCATAATGAGGCACACACACAAACTAGGAGCATCATAGAGAGTGTGTTTGGGCTGCTCAAGTCATGGTTCCATTGCCTTGATATATCTGGTGAAGCCTTGCAGTACTCTACAGCCACATGTGCACACATGTTCACAGTATGTGTCTTGCTACACAATATGATCCTGCAGAAACAGCTGTGGCAGGAACATCACAGGGAAGGGACACACAGCCTTCCACCAGTGCCAAAGTCCCTACACCCACAGGGGGACTCAGAGGAGGAATCCCCTGAGCCTATCCCTGTAGGCAGATGTAGGCATGCCCAGTACGCCATGGCCTTGGCAAAGAGGCAACACATAGCACATGCACTGACAACCTAGGGACCTAGGGACAGACACCTCACTATGACTCACATACATAGTAAAAAGGATGCCAGCCACATCACACAACCTGTACTTTACCATTACTAGGCTGTGTACCGCATGTACCCCACAGATTCAGACTTGAAGCACTGTTCTCTCAACTACTACAGGCACAAGTAAGTCACTCTTCTTTACAACAAATGACTGGTGTAGTAGACTGTGGTAGCATATGGATGGACCTGCCGCATGTATCCAAGGGAATGGAGTGGGCTACTGGGATAGCCATAGACTACTGACAGTTATGTGGGACAACAGGAACCCTCAGTCCAATACTGGCCACCCCACAGTATGCAATAGGCCCCAAGCCAGCAAAACCCACTGCACTATGCAAGGGAATTACAAACACTGGGGTCATAGGAGTGATGCTTGGTTGTCAGTGCTAGTGTCCCCTATCCCCAATACTCCTTCACAACTGCAGTAACAGCATGTTTGCAAGATAATACCAGCAGACCACACAATCCCTGTGCTGTCCCAATCAACCTGGTGACATGTACCCATTTTCTAATATGCAGGGCTCAATGTGCTATGTATGTTTGTGTTTGATAGCATCAAGAGGTAAACTGCACTGTCTGTTGGCTGTTGTGACTTAGTGGGCTAAGTACATTACCATGGTTGATAGGGTACATGGTCCAAGACTGTCTGTGACTAATCTTTTGCATGGGAGCCACACCTATGGTAGGAGTCCTACAGGATGTCCATATGTCAGTATTAGTACTGCAAGAAAGCTGGACAAAGCCACAGGCAAGGGAGGGACTGTGGGCCACAGATATAGACAGTACACAGCTCTGAGTAACCTAGATGGTGGCTAGTAGAACAGCAGGTTGTAACAAGTCAGTGTAGCACCTGTATATATAGGCTGTCACATAACTGTGTCAGTACTTACAACAAGTCAGTGGGCACCATCCATACCCCACAGATGTGCAGGGTTTCGCAGAATGTCCACATTTATGCCACATATATCTGTTCTGTTTGTCATAACATTGCAATTGTCTGGCAAACTATTGGCAAATCAATAATGGCTGCTGTGAGAAAATAATGACAGACAGTTCAGATGCAGACTTCATGCCCATCAGAAAATGCATGCTAATACAAAACCACCTACTAATTGTCTATGTTTGTAAGAGCGATATTAAATTCATATCTCCATGGTTGGGACTGTGTCCCACCATTATATGTGGCCCTGTCCAGATTTTTGGCAATAAGACTTTGAGAGGTATGAACAACATGTAGCCTTATAATAACCATACAACATAAACCGTCTGAGGACCAGAGCAGATGTATGGTGCACAATGCTGGGCAACCTGCAAAGCAGAGACAGTCAGAGGTGTGAAGTCCATAATCCTGTGTGTGGTGTTACATCTCTTACCCCAGTCACAGCATACCTACAACTACATAGAGCAGCAACTGTGGACAAAGCCAGGAATTGGAGCAGGGCAGGACAAAGGCCTACAATTAAGGGGAAGGAGGAACTCCTGCCCAGTCAAATGTAGAAAGTGCAGAATAGAACAGTTTGTGCAGTAACATGGGTTCCCTGCAGTGTATGGAGTCAGTAACCAAAATATCTGTTAACAGTTCATAACATCAAGCTATAATGATCTGCCACTGACATACAAAGAAATCACAGTGCTATATAAAATGTACCAGACATATTATGCAAAACTCTGTTCAGTCCAATACACTCTGTACACACCCTAGGTATTGGACAGATAGTATGGACAGCACAGAGCCAGGAAATCCCTCAGGCATTATATTAGGGAGGTGCTGGACTGTTTCATCAGGTTCAGCAAACAATTGGCTGTAGCACACAAAATCCTGGACTGGAATACAGGTAGATCAGGCCTGGAGTAACATTGTAAGTAGTGATAGTCATACTGGGCAAACTCCTGTGCTTAGCTAATTTTAGCCCATGTCTGAAGCCACATCTGACTATAGAACTGTGATGCCCATATACCTCTGTGCATACAGACAGCTAGGTATACCTTAATTGTCTCTCTCTATCCCCATCAGATATGATTACCCTTATCTATCTGTATGTGGTACATATAAGATATATGTGGAGAGCGAGAGAGAGAGAGAGACAATAAGAGAGAGACAGAGAGAGAGAGAGAGAGAGAGAGAGAGACTCAGAAAGGCATAAAGTGATGTAGTGCTGCAGCCAATCATACAACAACTGTAACCAGTGGCATGTGCAAATAGTACAGTGAGCTCTAATGTGTAATAGTAGGTCGATAGGGGGTTCTTATCTCACATCAGCCACCTTGTGTGTGTTTGTGTACATATTCTATATACAGCAGCATTTACATGCCCATGCTTAACAGGACTTATGTCTGTGTAATTGTCCCTCATTTTATGGCCCTGTGGACTACTGTCCTCCACAAAAGTGGCCTCCCTGTCAGCAGCTACTGATGTCATCCACCCTAACAGCAGTGGCAGACCCTAGCCAACTGCATAATCTTTGTGGTACATATGATAACTACATAGCATTATAATGTATACAGCTACATAGGTAATGGTTCTAATCCCAGCAACAGCAACCCAGTGAGTGTCTGTAGGTATATCCCCTTGCTGTTGTGTTTATTTCTTGCCTATATGTGTGTGCAATGCCAATATATTTTAAAGTCTGTGCCTATCTGTGAAATCCCCATTGGCTTATTTTACAGGGCCTGCTGATGTCATCCACTTTAGATGCACAGTTACACACTTTCCAGATACATAAGTTCTGTGGACCATGCGATAAGTATGCATTGCTATAGTGTATACAGCTAGATAGGTAGTGGTTCTAATCTCAGCAACGGCAAATCTATGTGTGTGTGTAAATAAATCCCCCTGATGCTGTGTGTGTGCAATGCCAATACATTTTAAGGCCTGTTCCACCCTGTAAATCCCCCCATTGGATTACTTTACAGGGCCTGCAGGTGTAATCCACCTTAAATGCACAGTTAGACACTCTCTAGGTACATAAGCTCGGTGGCGCATGCAATAAGTATGCAGCACTATAGTACACACAACTAGATAGGTAGGGGTTCTCATCTCTAAATTGGCAACTGTATGAGTATATGTATATCTCCTTGTAGCATTGTGTCTGTCTCCTTGTAGCATTGTGTCTGTCTTCCCTGTGTTTGCGTATAATGGTTATACCATTTTAAGGGCCTGTGCAAACATGTTAACCCCTCCTTCATTTACAACCTTTACAGCACATGCAGATGTCATCCACCTGAATAGTACTGTGCAATGCTACAAAGGCATATAAGCTCTGTGGCACATGCAATATGGATGTAGTACTATAGTATGTACAACTAGACAGGTATGTGTTCTACCCTCAACAAGGGCAGTTCATGAGTGTGTGTGTGCGTGTGTGTGTGTGTGTGTGTGTGTGTGTGTGTGTGTGTGTGTGTGTGTGTGTGTGTGTGTGCGCGTGTGCATGCACATGTGCAAATGTACGTATATCCCCTTACAGCATGTGACTGTGTTAGGCCTAACACCTGTCCCACCATACAGGTTGCAGTCCATGTTTGGCCAGGTGTGTCCTGTGAAAACAACTAAAACAATAAATAAGTCCCAAGAGTGTAGGCTAACAAACATTTCCTACACGTGTGCAATAGTTGCATAAACCTGTCATTTTACATCAGAAACACCTGAATGTTCAGAGACATAGCATAACCTAGGGAAATGCTTCAAAAATAAGATGCCATATTGGCAGACTAAGAGAAGTCCTGTCCTTTGCACTTGTCGTGGGTATGGTTTGTCCTGACAACTGTCACAATACTACAAAAAGTATCCGACATTGGGCGTTTGTAAAGAATTGTCCAACAGTGGGCATTTGTTAAGGTGGCAACCTTACTCTGCAATGCTTATGTGTGTGCAATATGTATAAATGTAAAGAACCTGTGGGCAGCCAGTGCCCCTACATAACCCACATGTATCTAGTCATGAATGCTAACTGCCACTACCAACATACAGAGGTACTGACTAAGGCTGTGGTGACTGTAAGTTGTGTATTGTCTGCCACTGACCCACCAAATGATGTTAACACACTGCAACAGGGTCTTACATCAGGCACAGACTGGTGCCAAGGTCCTGGCCTCAAACTAAATGTAAAAAATAGTACCATCAAACCATACAGCAAGAACACAGCCCCACTGTTTGCCACATCACTGGCAACTCCATATACACACAACCTGTATTGATAGACTTGGGTACTCAGTTTGATAACAATGTTGCATTCAACCATCATGTAGTGGCAGTGGTGAGAAAGGTCTTGTACATGGTGAAAGTCATAGGTAAAGGGAGTGTTTCCAGAAAAAAGGTGGACATTACCTCTGTATAGTCCTCAGCCAGTACAACAATACTTTAGTACAATGGCTCGTTTGATATGCACCTATCCAGACATCTGCAACAACTTGAAAGGCCATGGTAATACCCACAAAAGATAATCCATGCCCTCCAACACCTGTCCCATGCAGACATCCACTAATCAGTAGTGCCCCACTCAGTATCAGACAGGTTGCCCAGAGGTGGGCTGTGGCATGCCTACAACCCAGTGTTGGACCCTGCCCTTCAACAGCTGCCCCATATATGTGAGTCTGCTTCCCCGTGCATTACCAGCACAACAGGCCTGAATCTGATAGGCAACATCAACAAAACCTGGCGGACAGACAATTTTGTCTCCCAGGGGCTACCCTGTCTCAGGAATGCACTTCCCAGACATGTCAAACACAGCACCATGCAGACCATCATCGATGGGATGCCACAAATGTGTCCCACAGTCCCACCTGTGTCCCTCAATGACAGGAGCAACAGGTGCTGACTGATGATTCTGTTGGGGATAAACTAATGGCTAGGCTTGTAAGGGCCTCAGGGTTAATAGCCTAATAATCCTGTATCATCCTAGGTATATCAGTTATGACCCTGTGTGCTGTGACAGACTGTGTTGTTAAGTGTCCACTCCCATCACTAACATCTACTGTGGTGTGTCCTCTATGGGCGGCATACCAGTAGCATGTCATACATCCACAGGTGTATGGCGACAGTCCTGCAACATCTGTGTGACACAATTACAGACAGCACTGCAAACATGTTGTAGGGTAGCCTCGTTGTGGGTGTCCAGCATCCACAGTACACAGATGTTTGCAGAATACATACATGTGCTTGATATATGTGGACTTTCTGTCAGACAAATGTGGATGTCTGGAAATCAGTTAGACAATATGTAATGGTTATTTTCAGCCTGTGGTGAATCTGGCTGTCACAGGCCAGACACCTCAGAAAACAGTTATGGTACTTTAATATCTGTTACTGTATTCATTCCCTCATGTTGCATGTTCAATATGTACACTCAGTTGCTGAGTGTGAGCCTCTGTCCTGCCACCACTATTGGCTATAACCAGCTGTCCTGCTGTAGGAGGTCAACAGGTATGCTAGCCATATCTCTCTGGTGATGATATACATGTGTTGAGTACACAGTGATCTAGCCAGAGTACATCAGGAACAGTTAGGGACACCTGAACAATGTTTGAACTATGCCCGTGTGGCATTCACAGCATGAGAGGAGCAGACTGACAGTATATCATGTGATATGGCAGCTGCATCCACCACTACTGACTGTTACTATTGTCTAATACACAATCCAGTTGCATTCATACATGAGCTGACCATTTCTGAGGGAACTCAAGGACCAGAGCTGTGATCTATGTCACAGCAGACAGAGCCAAAAGGGAAGTCTGTAGCTGCTGGAAAGCTGACTAACAGTGACATGTCATTCCAAGATATTTACCACAGACCTCTGTTGTGGTAATCCCTATTTTCCATGCCTGCATTCCCCAACTGCATCCAATTACATGGGGAATACAATTACATACCTGGTATAGTGCTGTTCTCCTATATGTGCAGAAATCCTGAGGTAGAATGCTAGGATAGTGGAGTCTGTCATCACAAAGAAAGTCACAAACCTATGTACCATAGGCAGAAGCTTGCCTTTTGTAGATAATGCTCATGAACAGCTGATTGCCTGTGCACCAATCTGTGGCTCAGACTTGCTAAGTCCATTCAGAGCAACTGGGTTGCATTGTAATTAGCCAAAGGCATGGCAACACAGTGCTGTATTTGAGACCTTCATGTAGGCCTTGACCCTTTTCCTGGTCTGTGAGAAGGACATTATTGAAGTGTGGGGACTACAGCATCACAGAGGGTAGGTTGAAATACTGTCCATGGTTTGGATTTATGTGGTATATCCACAGTTTTGCATGCTATGTTTGGCCATTGTGAACAGGCTTTCTGATTATGTGGCAATTTACTGTTTAACAATGTGGACTGAGGTCAGTAAGGAGACAGACAGATCTGTATGTCATATGTCATTTGCATCAGAATATGCATGCTGCTGCAGTAGCCACTGGTCTATCAGCTGTGTATGTTTTTAGGAGAAGACTTTGACACATGTCCCTGTCAGCTGACCACCCCCCCACCCCTTTATATGTTGGTGTTGTGTGGATTCCCTGCTCTAGGTGTTTGGGGGGGTATGGTAGGTCTGTAGCAGGTAGCTGAACATACTGATGCATATGTTGCAGGCTGCAGCTGCTGCATTTTGCCCAGGAGCCATACTGGGGATTGCAAACACATTGTGGGATAGCAAGCTGTATAGGTGAGTGAGGGAGCAGTGTCAGCTCTGTTGTCATAGCATAGTCAGGGTGAGGGTACCCATAACAGTCCATGTGAGGCATGTGCCTCTGGTATATATGTTATGTAATAGTGCCATCTAGAGAGTGGTAGGCAACATTTAAGACACCTATACATATTTGTGAAGTGTGTTCCAATCTACAGGCATGTGAGGTGCTAACATGGGTTGCAGTGACTGCAGAAGCAGAAAAAAGTTTGTCTTAAAATTTCACGGCTCAGTCATTTAATTGTTCTGACAACCATGTACTTGCCATGTGACACACTGGAATGGAAGCCAAGAGTGTGAGTGGACAAATGTTACTGTGTACTAGTTGGTGTCTGTATCACAGTCCCAAGTACATTGTCATTTGCCCCATTATATGTACAAGCAGTGTGTCACTTGCAATAAGGATATGTTTATGGAAGCACATGTTAATCCTTAGAGCTGGGTGGCCTAGTGCGGTAATGCACTATGCTGTAGTTGACAGGGTCCTGGGTTTGAAAGTTGGCAGAGGCTGATTATTTTTCTGATGTGCATAACTGATAAAGAGGTTTATGGAAACACCAAATTGCCTTCAAATCTGAGTGGCCTAGTGAGCTACTATGCCATATTTAGCAGGGCCCTGGGTTTGAGATTTACCAGGGTGACAATTTTGCTGATGTGCAGAACAGGGTCAGACAGACAGAAGGTGATTAAAGCAGTTTTAAACAGCTTTAAGTGGGTTTGCATGATGCAATGCGATGCCAAGATGCAGTTAGCCCCACTTAAACCTGTGCTATTTCCAAAAAAGAAAAGAAAAAGGGGTGATAAGAAAGTGGTGAAATGGGGGCAAGCAGGGGGAAAAATAATATGAAAGGCAGTTAGGGATGTGCAGGATGGGTGTAGGAAGGGACAATACCTCTCCATTTCTTCTACAGCAACAGCTGTGCATGTTGTAGACAATTTGGAATTTGGAGCCTCACATCCCAGAGGAAGGGATGTGGGAAACATAACTTTGTTGATTAATTGCTGTGATAATTGATTAATTTGTGGGAGTGTAGGTGTGGGAAAATGGAGAGCTATGTAAGCTGCAATATCTTTTTTGTGGGACAGATGCCCTTGTTTTTTAAGAAGACAGTGGGATGTTGAGGAACGGATATAGGTACACGTGGGGAGGTAAGTTGGGTAGGAGAGGTAGCATTTGCAAACAGACAAGACAGCATTCAAGGGTTGTGTATGGCACATGGGGGTAAACACCTTGGATGTGGAGGGTATTGTGGAATCGGAGGACCAAATGCCCACAGACAGAAGCAGTGGGACTGAGCTCCCCACCCATGGGCAGTCATCACTGCTCCTTCATGGCCTCAAAGATGGCTGTGCTGGGGGCTAGACTCTGGGGTCAGCCTGCCCTTCCAGGTGTGCCAGTCTGCCCTTGATCTGGTGTAGTCGATTGTTCATATCATGCTGAAGAATCCTGCGTATCACCCCTGGAGCTGTTGTCAGGTGACCACTCCCTCTCCGCACCCGTGCCTGGGGAGACTGGCCCCCATCTCCTGAGGTGGTTACACCCATGGGTGGTGCAGGACCAGCACAGAGGGAGCTCCATGTTGGGTCCCAGACATGCTGAGACCCTGTGCCACAGCCAGATGAGGTGGGGTAGGTGGGTCCGCAGGTGCTATGGTGTTGAGGATTTTGTCAAAGTGTATTGGTTAGTCATGCACAGAACATTTAAATGGTAGTTAAAACAGCATAGATGGATGTTCTAATTAACCCAGAACAATAAAATTGCATAGCATACAGAACACAACAATAAATGGGATAACAGTCAGTATTGTAACAGTATGCCAGTAACAGTTAAGGCAAAGGGCCAACAACATTGGTATTTCAACAAGGTATGTTAGTATGCAACCATTGTAATATGTAACAATAATTAAACAGAAGGCCCAACATAAGGTTTTGAGAACAACATATGTGAAATGGAAACCATACTCATAATATAACAATAATAATTTGTGATGCAGATAAGGGATGGGGGGAGAGAGAGAGACAGAGACATTCCATTAACAACAGTATAGGCTTATATTTATTGCAACAGTGCTGTTCTATATCTACAGGTCTGCCCTCACTTTTATGTCTACAACTGCCATATATCTTCTATAGCATGTACATACCTCTCTAGCTATCTGCATGGGACAGTATGGATCAAGCTGTAACACCTACAGGTACACTACTAGACAGGACTATTACATGTCAGGGGGAAATATATGACTACCAAGGTGTACTGTGCACTGATGCTGTGTGAGTGTGCTACTGACATACTTTGACTGGATGTTAAATCTGTGTCCAAGGGTTTTGGCAACAGTGATCACTATCCGTGACAGCATAACACTTGAGAGACATGTATCGTGCATAGTACAGAGAGTTTACACATATCCTGCAGTCCTTGGCAAGCGTGGGGTTAGATTATCAGCAGACATTCCCAGACACATCAGGCATACAGCTGTAACAACAATAAACAGTTTTATTTGTCTTATTAACTTGAAATAGTAGTGTATTGTGGGCATTTAATTTAATACATTCATATCACCTTGCTAAGCAATGCTGTTTACACACTAGTGCATATGGAGACACAAATGAGTATACCATTGGAACAGCTAGGGCAGACAATTTATTTACCTGTAATTCCTGTGGGGAGAACATTTGTTAACAATACATAACTGTTTCTATACATATTCAGTAGTACTTGTCCCTGGATTCGAACTTCGGTCTGTGTGTGGAAAAATGAAAAGCATACATATCATTTAGCAAACTGAGCTGCTGAGCCACTGGTTTGCATTGAATGACTGATATGTGCCTACAGCCTGGTAAAAAATTATGACCTGGTAGTGTAGGTAGAGTGTCACACAAGACTGCAGTGACACTTGAACACACATGCATGAGATGCATGTATGACAGAGATAATAGGTGAACTGTGTATCACTACTTTGAATGCAGGTGTACACATTTAACCCCTAGTGGATGGGAATATGTATGATGTGTACAGACCATATTGGAGTGCTGGGTTGGCTACTTGACCTATATACAGTTGCAGATGGTGTATTTGCAGTCTACAGCTAGTACAGCTTCACACTTGCCTACATCAGCATAACTGCATTCAGGAATGTATATAGCTGAAATGCCAAGGTTAACACAAGACAACTCTGAGGGAAATACACTATGCTATTACTATTCAAGGTTCATATATTATAGTGTAGAACAAATATCATAATGCAGTTTATCCACATCTAAACTTCAGCAAAACAGTTCTTTATCGGCCAACCTTCAGTCATTTCATTTCATGGCATTATACCCATGTTTACTTCACAGCACTTGTAATACACAATTTCTTGACAAACAGCTCAAAATACACACATCTGGCACAAGAAACCTTTATTGAGGGTCACATGAAACAATTAACAGTCTTTTTATTCTTGAACACTTTACATAATGCAGGCATTGAAAGACAGCTATTATTCCACACTGTATGCATTACTAACTTTATTTCCTTAAAATTCTGACTGCAGATGTAATTTATTTCCTGAAATTTATGATTGCAGATGATTTATTCCCATCACATTATGAATCCAGTTGTACTTTACTACCAGAATATCACTGTTAATACAGTATACACCTGTTATTCCTTAACATTATTAATGCAGTAGTAAATTGCTTTCCTTAACATTATCAGGTGTCATGCTTTCATGTATATTGAACTCTACCTGACATTACTCACGTATATCAGTCCAGGTCTATGAACACATTCATTGCAGTACACTCAAAACAGAATATACCTACTGGCAGCTACTACTGTACTCTTTCTTAATTATATTAGTATATATTGCAGGATATATCTGTACTCATCACACTCTCAGTGCAACCTGGCCATACACTCTGCATGGGCCACCAGGTTGCAAGCTCTCTCCTCTGAAGCTGTGGAGAGAGAAACACACCATTATACATACCTGTCTATCAGATATTCATATTAGACTTTGGTAAATCAATGATTCCTATACTTACAAACTTGTGGGGCATTGTTGTCCCAAGGATATTGGATCCACTTGGCCAAGACTTTCCCCTTCCTATGCTTCAGGTTGTCGTCGTGGTGATGCACCTACTCACCAGTGTGGGGGGATGCCAGTTGCAGTGGTGAGGTCGCATGCCAACTGGTACAAGGCCTCAGATTTGTATTTGGACCCCTGGTACTGCCCTGCAACAGCCAGATATCATGGTCTTTTAGAAGGAGCCCAACCATGACCCTGGACTCCAACATGCCCCACCACTGTGCCCAGTAGCATGCACCCTCTCCAACCCCTGCCATAGTTCTTGCACAGATCAAAGTCCAACAGGTTCTGGCTGTATTCCCATCCATTCAGCTTAAATAAAGCTGTTTTCCTTCCCTTTGCCACCATTGGACCATTTTTAAAAATGCTAAGCGATGCTTAGCACTGAGCAAATCTGCTAAGCTTAGCTAAGCAATACTTAAGTTGGCAAATGGTTAGCAGTGCCCAAACCAGCTAAGCGGAGCTGCGCATTGCTAAATACTGCTAAAATGGGTCCTGTTTAAGCATTGCTTGGCTTGGCTTAGCAAAGCTTAGCAGAGCTAAATAAAAAAAAATATTGAAAGTAATTGTTCAGTAATGATACTTTATTATTATGTGTATCTATTTTACTTTATATCTCTAGCCTTATGCATTTTAATTACATTATCTTGGAGTGTGACTTTAATGTATTGGACACTTGTGTGTAACTGGGACTTTTATCCACAGGTCTCCATGGAAAATGGGCTTCTGGTCCAGCTAGACTAACCCCTTTAACAAATGTCAGTGTATACATCATTAAAAAATATATATTTTTATAACATTTTCCCATCTCATGTAAAAGCTGAATGGCCTGTCTGTGAATTCAAACTGTGCATCTACTGCACACAAGGCCATGATTCTAACCATTCAGTTACCAAGGATATGGCAGTTGCAGCTATATATTTTTATATAGCTCTCAGTTACATTTAAGCACTGCTGAGCACCACACCATGCAGACCTGCTAAGCTATGCTTAAACTTGACCTTCCCTAAATAATTAAATGCATCATGTTTCTATATTTAGATGTGTGGCACGTGTCTATTACAAAGTGCTGTGCAAACACACCACACACACACGCACGCACACACACACAAAAAAAAAACAATTACTTAAATGTGTTCCACTTTATTATTTAAGTGCCATCCGGCATCATCTGTGGACACAGTAACACTCCCCTACACTGATTCTGTAACCGTGTTACATGGCTCTCTCTCAGTAGCACACCTTCATTAATATGCAAGGCATGCCAGTGTATGACTTATACTATTCCTACACAGAGTTTATTAAATCTGGGGGTATGTCTTTATGCATGTACAGAAAACTAACATGTATATTTACATTGTAGCTCTTCATGTTGCATTTAATAAAGTCCATGCAAAAGAAAAAAATGTTCACTAAATCTTGAAGATTTACTATAACAAACTGACTTCGTAGTTGTGCACACTTATATAGTATTTGTACTACAATAGGGGTAGAGCTGGGAGTCTAGAATCAGGTTAAATTTAAGGTGGGGTTGCTGTTAAGTTCCTCCATAGAGTTAGACATAATGTTAGAACAAATTAGTACATTGGGGTCCATATGGATAAAAATGCACAGCAAGTTCCACATTCTGCCATTGTTGGTAACTAGCCAATGCTTGGAAAAATAAAATTAATTTATCCATATCTTCAAACCACAGGTGCCAATTAACACCAAAGTGGTAGCTACTTTGAAACTGGTAATGTTTCTCTAGTATCTCTAGACAGAAAAAAATGCAAGCTGCTCTAGCAGTCTGTGCATGGGGGGTGTACAAGCTTAACAAGTATATAGTCAACTGCTAATGACCTACATAGTCAAAGAGATGGATACGAATGGCAAGCATCTGTCACTAAAGTGGAATGAAATGGTGATCTGGATCATAGATGAAGGTGATGGGATTTAATAATTGATGGACGATTGCAGAATAAACAGTGAGGAAAAAAAACAATACTTATTTCTTTTTATTTGTTAACCAGATAAGTGGGCTAGTTCTAAGGCCTTTTCAGCTATGACCCGGCCTGAGAGAGAAACAACAGAAAATATCACAAACAGATGTAGAGATACATAGTACTAATGCAATGCATAATATTCAAATAATACAAATAAAGTACTTAGCAATTTAGTTACAGAAATGCAAATGGTTGACAATAGTGTACACTTGAATATAAACTGACGTGTTGTTAAAGAAAGTTGTAGTGAATCTCTTGATCTGAAATGCTGTTAACCAGAGTATGTGAAATATTTAACTTATTTTCAGCAAGGAGCAGTTCCTTTAATTTGTTTGGAAGTTTAGAAGAGGTTGCACCTATCTCAAATCCAAGGACAGGTTGTTTCAACAGGTGAATGCAGTATAAAAGAATACTTTTTCTTCAGCTGCATATTTGAAGAAGGGTCTTTTAAGTAACATCACTTTGTCATTAGTGTCTCTAAGTGATAGAAGTTTTGGCTGTTGTTTTAGAAGGTATTTGTGGGCATTTATGTTTAATGACTAGCTTGAACAGAAAGGTAAACAACAGGAAAAGTGCTCCCTTTTATACCTGTTCAAATGTTCTATTGTCCATATTTATGCATTGCCATCTCATGGAGTCACAGGAAGCCAATTAACAATTAAAAGAGGAAGGCAGGGATGAGTTTGGGTATCTCAGAGAGAGAGATGAAATGCCATACTATTGACTGTGATTTGTGGTGGTATTGCATTACTGAATGAGTTTATTGCCACAATAGGTTGAGCATACTCTTTTTCTGGGATTAATACATTTTTGCCAATAACCATACGTGATTCTGGGGATAGAGTTGATAATATATAGTGGAGTTTCAATTCCATGAAAATTCTATTATTTTATTAATCCCAAGCTCAGTGTAGTGATTAAATGATTGTGTTGGGGTTAGATTTAAGCCAAAGTATGAATGCTGTAACACATGTGAAAAAGGGTTATTTAGTAGGTCAATTATAGAGATTTAGCAAGGCTGTTAAGATTTTTGTTAGTACTACAAATCATACAGGCACTATTTTGAGTTGTTAGCAAGCTGATTCTTAGAAATTCAGTGCTATAGAATAGCAAAATTGTCTTGTAGCTTTGTTTGCAAGTAAGTGGCTTGTCAATTTAACTTTAGGATAAACAAGTCACCAAAGTTAGATGTTGCATGTAAAATACATTATTTATGTTTCATATATATATGTGTGTGTGTGTGTGTGTGTGTGTGTGTGTGTGTGTGTGTGTGTGTGTGTGTGTGAGATATGACATCATGATCACAAGGCAACCAATTTTTTATAAGGAACTGATGGATTTTGTTTTAATATAGCACTTGTGGAAGCATTAGTGAAAATTTTGTGTGAATAATTGTGACTAATAATGTTCATGTTACATATGGTGTTCAGAGCCACCTTTTTTAAAGACCTAAAACAAGTGACCATGGCATAGCAATTCTTTAGATCAGTCAGGAAAATATAGTGAGATTAGTTAAGTACTGTTATTCTGTACCTGTATAAATCTATTCATTTGTGTTATTTTAATATTTCCTGTGAATGAAACTCTGATGTTTATTGTAAATTGATATTCTGTATTTTCATGTTCTTTTAACATTTATTATTAAATATATTTAAACATTTCATTGTGGATGGTCTTTTCGAGAATATTTTAACCTTTGAGGGTACTCATATCTATTTGGTGACTTTATGGCCACTCCTGAAAGCCTTACTGCATTGCTCACACACTATCATTTGTATTAATATTAATTTCACTCAGTATACTTGGGTACCTTTGTAAACGCCTTAGAGAAGGCTAGCTTTGGAGTGCCTGGTGACAGTAACTACCTTGTAGTGTGGGCAGAAGGGGCATTGCTATTAAATCTGTGCCAGCCTTTACCAGGTGTGTGTGTGTGTGTGTGTGTGTGTGTGTGTGTGTGTGTGTGTGTGTGTGTGTGTGTGTGTGTGTGTGTGTGTGTGTGTGTAAATCAAATCTTCAAGAGTGTGTGTGTCAGCTGCTTAGAGTAGGGACGCAAAGCACTGGTTTCACAGAGAGAGTGATGGAGGACTTGGCTTGGACACTCAGCTGAGGACTCAACTCTATAGGTGTGCCAGTGGAGAGTAATATTGGGGACCTGGAGAGAGGGAGACAGAGAAACCCAGACCCCAGACTGAATGTGTTCCTTGTGTGCTCTTAAGGGAAACTGTGCTTGATGCAGAGAGCTGCATCTGGAAATACTGTGTGTATCTATTTTTGTTCCAAGTGAACATCCCTCTGCAGTGTCAGTGGTAAGGATTCAGGCTCATTGATTACTGGCCCAGAGAGGGGATGTCACAATTATGATCTCGGAGTTGGTATCTATAAGTAGCATGAGGTGTAAAGGGTGCAGAGCCCCCTCTGCATATATGATTGCAGTCAATGTTATGTGATTGTAGCTTCTAGGTTCAATGTTTAGTGCAACAGTGTTGCCAGTATTCAAAGTTTTGAATTTATTCTCTGCCCTGTGGCTACCCACACTCAAAACATTGGGTCAGTGAACTATCATCTTGTTTATTTTACCCATTACTCTACTGGCCACTACCCTTTCATTTTATTGTCTCTGACTAACCTCATTAATTATGCAAACCCTCCCATTCTAGACCCTTACTGGAGTACCCTGACAGCTGCTACTCTTCATTTTTCCTTATAATTACCACTAATTGGTTTATATCTTCTCCACTCTCATTGTTTTTCCCATTATAGTCAATGCACCTTACAGGACTGTCCTAAACTCCCTTATGACTGGTTTATTAGGACATCAGATACCCATGGTGATTAGGCTAATTGTTTCTGTGCTTGACTACTCATTCTATCATCTCAGTCTTCACTCATTATACCCTACCTTCCCCCAACTCTCTTAATAGTCAGCAGTTCATTGTTGATCCTTGGTTCCATTTTTCAAACTTTTTTCATTCTAGCTCTTATATGAATGAATTTCAGCAGTATCCTCTTTGCACCAGTGAGAATACTTCATGGGTAGATACTAGGCTTGCAGTCCAGGTAACCATTGAGAAACCTAGCCCAATTTCATAGCTGGCCACTGCCAGGCTATCCAATACTGTACTTTGTGTCTGTAAGGTAGACACTCTGATTGCTGAATGGTTGCTTTTCATATGTAATTAGAAGTGTTCTGGTGTCCTGTTCTAATCATTAAGAAAACAGAAATGATCTGTAAGCAGAGTTTAAAAAATTATTCAAACATCTAAAGAACTCCCCTGAGACAGATAAAAGTGCTTACTGTAAATTAAACAAAATGTACTCACTTGCTTCCATTCTGAATCTTCTTGAGGTACAGCAAACCTTTTGAGTGTGTGTGTGTGTGTGTGTGTGTGTGTGTGTGTGTGTGTGTGTGTGTGTGTGTGTGTGTGTGTGTGTGTGTGTGTGTGTGTATCTATAAATGTCATATGAGTTATTGCTGCACATATTTTTATTGCGTGCTGAGACAGTGGTGATTTTCATTGGTGGTAGAGTTTGTCGCATTATGTAATTGTTGAAGTTTATTATATTGATCATTACATGATTAAAGGGGTTTTTGCACTTTTTCTAGTTTGCAGGACCTTGGAGTTAGTATATTTAATTTCCAGAGTAATTGTTTTTTCCTTTGTTTTTGGTAATTACAACTGCATCTTATTGGTTTACATTTACGATTACTTTTTTTGATGATTTTAGTGGCAATTAATGGTAATCACCAATGAGTTTTTTTGATGTTTTGTGTTTCAATGAAACTCATAGGTGATTATTCATTATTAACTCATATATATATATATATATATATATATATATATATATATATATATATATATATATTTATAAAATCTATATATAAATATTGCACGGACACACACACACACACACACACACACACACACACACACACACACACATTAGATATAGGCACAATTTATAAATGGTGAGTTCAGGACTGTCCTAGAAAGAATGAATACAAGGAAGATTCTGACTTTTGATTAAGTACTTTACCTCCTGAAACATTCCATTTTTTTCACAGGGTAGTAGAATTTAATTTATAGCATTAAATTCAAAACCATTTGTGGAACAATACTCACTGATGTCTTTAAAAATAGATTTATTCTGATTGTTTTTACATCAGAAATGTTGAGTCTGACTGTGTCAGAGTCATAGTAAGATAAAGCTTTTACTATGGACCAGGCACCCTGGGTTCGACTACTGGCTTAAGCATCTGGCGAGAATGGGCAAGCATCTGGGTAGAATGGGCAAGCATATTCATGCAGAAGGAATCTGCCTGCAGCCAGGGGCACTGCTGGTTGAGACAGAGAGTGCATCATCTTGATATATCGGAAGAATTCCTATCAAGGAAGATGGGGGGCATAAGCTCGGTGACATGGGTAGTGACACCATTCTGGTATTGTCCAATTATAGAAATCTTTCTACAAAATAGTATTCCCTGGAGTCACATGTCCAGTGCTCACTCCTCGGCTCTCACCAATATGCTCTAGAGGAGACAGTTGTCTAAGATATTACAGACTGAACAGATTGCACTTTTCCTGGAGGGGATCACCCAACTGCAGGGTCAAAGAAAATTCAGTCTCTTCCTTCTTAGCAGGAACAAATGGGCTCCTCTTGTGAACTGGACAAATGCAAATGATAACCTGGAAATGAGAAACAGAGCCTAAAAAAAGAAAGAAAGAAATTATGATACCTCCAAAGCAACATTTGTCATTTAGCTACCAAACTATAACTACACAATTTTATACCTGAGATAAATACCTCAAAATGAGTAACCGCAAGAGAAACCAATGAAATCTTTCATGTCTGATCATTTGAAGGTTGCACCAAAGTCCTTATGCTCTCTGTTCAACCGCACAGTATTACCTAAGCCAGTTTAATGACTGTAAGATTCATTCTAATATTTATCAGGCTGCTACAGTTACTGGAGTGAGGTATAGTACCAAATTCTTTAGTTCTGTTCAGATAACATAGGACAGACTAATAATTCCTTAAGTCTGTCAGTTAGTGTGGTAAAAGTTCAACATGATTCAGACATCATAATTTTCCATTTACAGAACCAAACAGATCCTGTTTCATTTGTACTGAGTGCCCCATTTACAGAGACCTTAAAGCTTTGATTATTCACCATCCTGCACAGGATGTACATTAGTCTTAAGAGAAAAGCAACACGTATATCCATCATAACAGTTTCACCTGTGCATGTTTCCATACCTCAGACATGTAGCTATAAGCTATTGATTTCCAGTGTCAAAAGAAGTCTGTCTTTGAAACTGAAGTTTTTTATACTTTCCTTGTGCATCTAAATCACCAGTGCATGTTTCTATATCTCAAACATGTAGCTGTAAGTTATTGATTTCCAGTGTCAGAAGAAATCTGTCTTTGAAACTGAAGATTTTTTATGTATTCCTTGTGCAGCTGACTTACCTGTGTATGTTTCTGTATCTCAGGATTGTAGCTATAAGTTATTGATTTCCAGTGTCAAAAGAATACTGTCTTTGAAACTCAAAAAGAATTGCCTATGTTATGTTATCTTGGCGCATAAAACTAATATAGTCTGTCCATCTTTTTAGAACACTCCTAATCATCTCTACAGACTTTCCACCCTTACAGACATGAAGTAAATTATACCTTCTCTGTAGAGGGAATAATATTGATAATATTTTCAGGACTATATTAGTATTGGTAGCATTGTCTTTGTTAGTAAAACACAGTTCTTCTTATTCATGCTTTAACCTTCTGATGTAATTAAAAAGTTCTTATCATGATTAAGTTTTTACCAAGTCTTTATATTTGTCATGGTTTTTCCTTCAGTCTTGAATTTGATGACTGCAGCAACAAAGGATAAAAAGGCCTAGAAAACGTCAGTCTGGGGTCTCATGTATACTTCTCGTACACAATCATGACATTGATAGGGGACTATGTGCCTTATTTAATTTGCAATTCTACCAGACTATTTATCCATATTTCTGTACGTCTTCTCCTTGATCAGAATACATGAGACCTATCTGTTCAACTGTGCATTATTCTAAAGAAGTCTTTGAAACATAACTTATAGTCCTTATCTCTTAGTTGAGACAGAAGTTATTATTTACTCCTGCATAATACTCTTTTTAGAATTTCCAGCATTTAGAAATGTCATTAATGATATTATAGTGGTAAACAGATTTATGTCCCAAGAGATTTGCTGAAACCCATTTTGTAGAGATAAATAGGCCACAAAGGTTAAGATCCAGAGACATTATAACTAATCTTGAAGCTTAGCATTCTCAGAATTAGTTATAATAGCTGGCTTAAGAGCATAACACTTTGCATGCATGATTAGGGGTATTTATCACACCATGTAAGAACTGCTGTCAGTCTTGGGCTTTTCTATCTATTCATGCTGCCTACATGGCCTTCAGTGAAACAATTGGTGAATGACTTTGCCATACCTCTATTATTAATAGTCATACTATCAAACAATACAGTACATTGGGAGCCATAAAACTGAGACCTGATAATTCATAAATGCACTGTCTACTACATAAATCTTCAACAACTCAAAGCATTCATAAAATACAATATTAAATGCATACATACAGGCCCACAAAATATTTTTCCTATTGGGCTGCACCCCCCAGCACTTCAATATTGGTCCTTGTCCCTGCAACTCTGATCTCTTACAAATGAGCTCTGAGGTTGTGCAAATTCAAATTAAAAGGAAAGGTCTAAGTAACAATGCAACCCTTCCCTTTACTCAGAGTTGTACGGCACTGCAGTCAGTGAGTACACAGATGTGTTTCATAATACCTTTTCTGAAACTGAGGGCCAAAAAATATTGCTCATTAAAAGTCTGCTAATTCACTGAAACAGGAATAATTCACAAAATTTTTACAAAATGAAATGGATAAATAATTGGGTAACCAGTGCAGCAATCAGAGTCAGCTGTTAAAGTAATTATTTCTGGTTTAAAGTATTTATGCCTCACACTAGTTACAACTACAGCTAGTGAAGGTCACCTGCCCACCTTACTAACACTTGCTAACCCTAACCCTAGCCTTAATCCTAACCCTAACCCTACATCATATCTTTCAAAATTCTTCTATAACACTGCCACTTTTCAGACAAATTAGGCCTGTGTGGTGGAGTTTAGGTGATCCAGTCACAAAAGACAGAACAAAAGCCACATTGAATTTAGTACTATGTTGAGCTTTTAAACAGTAGTATAGAACCTAATATAAGAGTATATGTATTGTTATTCTAGTGAGATCGTTGTACTAACCTATGTTTTCTTGTTCCTTCAGCATTTACTTGAAGCATGATTCTGAGCAAATCAATTAACCAGACAGTGCTCCTGGGTCACTCCTGAAAGCAGGCTTGTTCCTATCAGGCTAATTTTGTTAACAAATAAATAAAATAAAGTGCTGTAATATTTACCCTTTGAACAATCTATCCAAAAACAACTGGAAGAGGTATAGTGACTCCTTACTAGAAAAAATCAGAGGGCTGGAACACCTGAATTATTTACAAAGTTCCATTGAATGGCAACTCATCAGAAAAAAAAAACTATTGAACATTAAATGAACTTCCCGATTGCATTAGACTGTTGTGAAGCAAATAATATCAGGGGTATATCCCTCTACCCGAGGAACTGTCAATCTCAGAGTTAGTGTATATAATTAGCAGTATATATAAATAGCTTGGTGATGTGGGGGGTGTAGCCCTCCACATGAGGTTGTAGGGGGACAAAACACTTTATTTTGTAATGCATGCTGCAAAGATTAGTCTTAGTGCATGTGCTGTAGTGTGTTGATATATTTTTGTTAATGTGTCAATGTTAAGCATGTTAATATTTCTGTGGATCAACTATCAGTAGTATATCTCCATCTCTCTCTCTCTCTCTATATATATATATATATATATATATATATATATATATATATATATATATATATATATATATATATATATATGTGTGTGTGTGTGTGTGTGTGTGTGTGTGTATAGGTTCATAGCTCATAAGTAAGTACTAGGCTATCTGCCCTTGTGGGCTATTTTAAGCCTTGTCAATTTCCCTCAAAGGTGAGAAGCAAACCCTGTACCTTGTGTTTGTAAGGTAAACAAGTTTGCTGTTAGAGCAACCCCCAAACTATATATTTACATTTACAGAATCATAGGTTCATTGGTAAGTACTAGGCTAGCTGCCCTTGCAGGCCATTTTAAGCATAGCCAGTTTCCCATTTGGTACTCGAATTAACCTATCAAATTTGGTCAGAGATTGTCCTTGCCCATCCCATTGTTGATAATTATATATTACTTCTAATGAAAAAAATGGGAGCATACCATAGATAATTTGAGGGGACCCATGCACGAGATAAAGCATTTAGGAGTTGCTTCTGTCCATTAGTACAGAGGACAGTCATGGGGAAAATGTTCTGTTTCCCATCCAAACATCCAAGATGCACTTGAATATGGGCAGGGTTGAGCTTTGTTTTACGTGGATGGGGAATCTGTTCTAGGACAGCAGTATCCTCTATGAGATATACCTGTCCCTCTAAACTATTCTGAGATGTTGCAGGAGAGGTGTGGATCCCTAAATCAAGTATTTTTGATGCAATTTGACTTGTTGATGTGCAGTAAATCCATCAGCACTGGGTCAGAGGAAACCTTGTATGCCAGACAACGTTCACCTCTTACCAATCGGTAGGATACTGAGTATAGTGACAGGGCTTTCATAGGCTCATATGGTAATAGGAAGTTACAAGGCTAATGGCCCTATGGTGCTTATAAGCCTAGCCAAGTTCTGCCTTTGTTTCCATGATCAGCACCTATTACCCCTGTCCAAGAGAGACACAGGTGGAACTCCCAGGGTGAATTTATGGTTACCCATCCAATCATCCAGATTGCACTTGAAGAGGACCAAAGAGGTGTTCTGCTTTACATGAATTGGGAATCTGTTCCATAGGTGTGATAGCCACTGGGAGACAAATCTGTTACTCCAGCAGGTTCTATTAATGTCACATACCAGGTTAAGGTCTTTAGAGTGAGTAACCTGTGAGCTATTGGACTTACAGATATGCAGCATTTCCAGTAAAGCAGAGTCAGAGATTGCCTTATACGCAAGGCAGAGATTGCCTCTGAGTAGTCTGTATGAAATGGAATAAAGTGACAGTGATTTCAGCCGATCCACATAGGGTAGATGGTGAAGACTTTGAAGTCTCCTTGTCAGGAACCTTTGTGGTCTCTCCAATTGCTGCAGGTGCTTGGAAAGATACATACCAAAAGGGGCTGTGTACTCAATTAATGGCCTGATGAGAGAAGAGTACAGGGAGGTTATAACTTCTTTTTTTCTGAAGGCAATACGCTTACTTATGAGATAAGCAATATAGAATGCCCTCCTTACCACTGTGGAGATATGGTGATCAAAGGTAAGGTTGCTGTCAACCTGTGTGCCCAGGTCTCTCAGCACTGAATGTATGCTTAGGGTGTTTCTATTGATCTGGAGGTTAGCCAGAACATCGCTCATACCAAAAGGGCTGATAATACATTTGTTGCATTGAGTTTAAGCCCGTGACTTTGGCACCAATCATTTGTTACTGTAAGACCCTCTTGTAGGATGTTGACATCATTTGGGGATTCTATGACCACTCCCATAGTTGCAGTCATCAACAAACTTTGTAAGCCACAGACCTTAGTTTTTGCTTGTAATTCGGAGAAATAGATTCTGAACAGTAGAGGTCCCAGGACTGATCCTTGTGGAACACCACTGCTTACGGGTCTGCTGTTGAAGGTGGTTTCCCCTATTTTGACTGTATGGGTTTATTGATGAGCCATTTAGCGACCCAGCTAATGATATAAGGGCTGATATCTAGCTGGATGAGTTTGTCAATAATTCCTGGTTGGGGAATAGTGTCAAAAGCCTTGGGCAAGTCCAAGTAGGCTGTATGCACAGTTTTTCCCCCATCATGGGCACTGGTGACTGTCTCAAAGAAGTCCACCAGGTTTGACAGGCATGATCTGTCTTCGACAAATCCAAACTGAGTAAGGTCAAGTGTTTGGAGATTACCTATATCCTTGATGATAAGGTCTATGATGATTCACTCCATGGCCTTGCAGATAAGGCTTGTCATGCTATTAGGTCTATAGTTCCTGGGTTCAGCGGAAGCACCACCTTTGTGCAAGAGGATAACGGTGACCATCGTCTATTCAGCTGGGATGAAGCCAATGCTTAGACTATGATTGAAAAGAGTACCCAGTGGTGTTGTTAGTTCTCTTTGGAGCCAGTGAGGATAATAGATATACCCCCGGATTCACGAATCCTCTGTGTAAGACTTAATAAGTCTTTCGGAGTCTGCAGTTGAACGGTATGACATCAGCGTGACATGAATATTCATGAGAGCATGCTGACTCAACCGTAACTCTTACATGGACCGAGTATGAAAGCAGGGGGCATGTCCGACTGCTGAGCAGTCTAAATGTCCATGCCCCTGCAAGTGTAGTAAAAGCAAAATGTCAACACACAAGAGCAAGTTCGCTCAAATGTACTTACACCCAACACCACACTCCCTGACACTGTAAACCCCCATCACAGTTATAAAAAGCAAAATATTTATTATTTTTTTTTTAAATCCACGATATAGCTGCCCGTATTTGTGCATGTGTATGCGGGTGTGCCCATTGCTTAGCTATAGTTAGCAATTCTGACATGGAAGAGCATAAGAAAGAATGTTTATGCAAATCACACCAAATTGCAATAGCGTAATGGTAGAGCGTATGCACAAAGAGGAGGCATTCTCGGTTTGAGTCCCACCACTCCCCTTCTTATTTATGTTTTAAATCAGTATTTGAAATAATACCAGACATATATATGATGAAAATATTATTAAAAGCAGTGAAATGGCCAATGTATCAGTGAACAAAATATATATTTTTAAAGGATCCAGATATATAATAGCCTGCTGTTAAGCAACGCTTTACCCAGCTAAACAGAGGTGCCCATAGTTTAATAGAGCTTTACCCAGCTAAACAGAGGGGCCCATAGTTTAATAGCTCTTTACCCAGCTAAACAGAGTTGCCCATAGTTTAATAGCACTTTACCCAGCTAAACAGAGTTGCCCATAGTTTAATAGCACTTTACCCCAAGCAATGTGTTTGCGCAGATGTGCGCTCTGCGCCAACCTGGGCACCGTAGGGCACCGGGGAGCAATGTCGAGCTAAGTTGCTTAAACACAGCCACACCCCCTAGCCTGTCTAGACAGTATTTATTTTTTATTTTTTTTTTTTATTTTACATTTGTTAACCAGGCTAGTCTAGCTGGATTAATGTCCATTTTCAGTAGAGGCCCGAGGAGAAAAGCTCCACTATAAGCACTAACAGTACATACAAGACTAAAAATACACAATATGAAGGATACAAGATATACTTATTAAACAGTGTCATATAAAGTTTGACAAAATCCATAAGTTATTCAATAGATAGTACCATAGATAGTATAGGGAAAAACATTTTCAGCACTGTCCTTACAGGGAGAGGCACAGGGTTTAAGGAAGAAAAGAAAGAGAGTGGTGAGAAGTATAGCATAAAAGGATTAATCAGGATTGCTGCAGGGACATAACCAATGGATTTTCAGATGTTTTCTGAGATTTTGTTTAAAAAGAGGGAGAGAGGGAAGTAAGGTAAGCTCTATAGGTAGTTGGTTCCATAGTTTAACTACAGTATTCCAGAACAAGGAATCACCTGCTTTGTTGTTGGACTTTGTTGTGGTTGCTTGAAGTTTGCTGGAGGAGCGTAGTGAGTCAAGGTTTTTGTAGGGGATGATGAGGTCAGAGAGTATAGGAGTATTGTTAGAATGGTAAAATAGCTTGTGGGCAATGGTAAGTTGAGTATATGCCAGGAGATTATGCAATTCTAGCCAGCCTAGTTGCATTAGGGTCAGACAGTGATGGGTTCTAAAGGGATTACCAGTAGCAAAACGGGCAATACTATTGTAGGAGTAAGTTAGTTTGCTAAGGTTAGTTTTTTTAGGTTAGAGTAAATGGGTGAGGTGTAAAGAAGTGTTGATATTAAGTGTGAGTGAGCAATTTTGGTTCTAGCTGATTGTGTTAGGAAGGGTTTGATTTTATATAAGGAGCCCAGTTTTCTGTTAAGAGATTTTATGGTGTTATTAATATGGTTGTCAAAGTTAAGGTTGTTATCAATAGTTATTCCTAGCAGTTTGGTGGTGGAGTCTGGTGATATGAGGGTACCGCTGGTAGAACTGATTGAGAAGTCGACTGGGGAAGACTTACTGGTAGGAGTAAAGAGTAGGAGTTTTGTTTTCTTAGCATTAAGAAGGAGGCAATGCTTTAAGAACCAGGTCTCAATTGTATTAAATACCTTCTGAGTCAGAGAGAGTAGATTTGTTGGGGAGTTAGCTGAGCATATGATTGTTGAATCATCTGCATATTGTATGCAGGTAGCTTGAGGAATTGCTAAATGCAGGTCATTAATGAATAATGAAAAAAGGAGGGGTCCTAGAATGGAGCCCTGAGGGACTCCAAGGGTGACTGGCAGGAGGGATGAAATGTCCTGCTCCCAGAGAACTGCTTGTTGTCTATTGTTAAGGTAGGACTTGAACCATTGGACAGCGAGAGTATCGAGGGAAAGGGACTCTAGAATGTTAATTAGAAGGGTATGGTTAACCATATCAAAAGCTTTTGAGAGATCAACAAAGAGTGCAGATGAGAGGATATTATTGTTACGATTTTTATTAATGGTATCTGTGAAGGATAAGAGGGCAGTAGTGGTGCTATGAAATGGCCTAAAGCCATGTTGACAATTGGCGAGAATGTTATGTTGGGTTAAGTGGTCTAGAAGCTGATAGTGAATACACTTCTCCATAATTTTAGCTAGGGGGGGATAAAAGGGCTATAGGCCGATAGTCAGAGTAATCTTTTGAGCTGCCACCTTTATGTAGAGGTATGATATGAGAGATTTTCCAGATTTCTGGGATATATCCCTCTGTAATAGTTCTATTAATAAGGATGGATATTGGGTATGCAATAGCTTTGGCTGCTTTTTGTAGGTATTCAGATGGTAACTGGTTGGCAGAAGGAGTGCAAGGCTTAAGCTTTTGGATGAATTTGAGGATGAGATCTGTAGGGATGGGTTGTAATTTAAATGTTGGAAAAGGGCCAGGACTGATGGTATGAGGTTTTGAGTTATCAGGGGTTAGTTGACTGGCAAGTGACTGTATGGTCTCAGTGAAGAAAGTATTGAAGGTATTTGCAATTTGGATGGAGGAATTATAATCAGATCCTAGTGGGGTAGGGGTACAAGAGTGGCCTGGGAGTAAGAGACGATTCATTCCTGACCAGAATTTCTGTGAGTTATTATGGTGAATGTCCTGCAAGTTACAGTAGTAGTTCTTTTTATCAGTAAGTATGGCCTTTTTAGTAATATTTCTAAGCTGCCTAAAGTTTTGTTGGTCAGAGAGAGTTTTGGAAGCTCTCCATTTAGCCCATAGTTTGTTTCTGAGTAACATTTTTGTCTAGTTTCCTTAGTGAGCCATGGGGCTGGTTTGGTTTTCGTTCTGATGGAGCGTTTTAGAGCATGCCTGTCAAGGATACTTAAGAATTTGGAGTTGAAGTATTTATCAGCCTCATCAAGTGGCAGGATTTTTAAATCCTTCCAATCGCAGGCACTTAGTTCATTTTGAAATAGTACTTAGCTGAAGTATTTGTTGGTCCGTGATATCCTATATGTGGGGGAGGTTAGAAAAATTATTTTTCTTCCTTATAATGTAGGTCAAACAGTGGTAGCTTATGTCATCAGGCAGAGTTCCAGTTGTATAAGTTAATTTAAGATTGTTCGTAAGAATCCAATCTAAGGTTGTTTCTTTTTTATTTGGTTTGTTGATTCTGGTAGTAAAAGTAATTGTTTGAATAAAGCCATGAAGATTTATATGAGTAGTGGGGTTTTCAATATTTACAGTTTTCCAGTCGGTGTTGAAGTCACCTAATATAATAGTTTCTTGTGGATAAGTAGAGGAAATCCAGCTAAGGATATCCTCAATAGTATTACTATTGTTGCCTGGAAGAAGGTAGATGCAGATGATATACATTGATTTGATAGAGTTGATTTGAAATTTGGAGATAAGGATTTCAGCATTAGTATCATATGGTGGGTTATAAGGTAAAGAGGTGATGTTTAGTCCATCTTTAAATAAGATTGCTATTCCCCCACATTTTCTTTTATTACGGTCTTGTCTTAATATATTATATCCTGGGGGAATGATTACATTGTCTCTAGTATGAGGTTTTAACCAAGTTTCTGTGAGGCAGAGGATGTCGAATGAGTAAATATCTAGCAGGGCATGGATGTGGGCTATTTTGTTATTAATACTTTGTATATTAAGATGTCCTATAAGGAAAGAATTAGGAGGTCTGGAGAGGTTAATAAGGGGTGCTGAGTTGAGGTAGGTGGTATTGCTTAAGCTGCTGTTGTTTGGACCTGCGTTAGGGTGAATGTCGCCATCTTTTAAGGAGGGATGTTTAAGTCATAGAGTAGGGTTGCCAGTATGGTTTATTTGATATTTACTTTGTTTGCTCTATGTTTGTAGTATTTAATATGTGAGAGTCTATGTAATCTGGATAGGAGGAAGCTAGGATTGGAAGTGATATTTATTTGAGTATGTGTGTAGGTAAGAGTGAATGTAGCAGTTTGTTTTGGAGAGTAAGTTAATTGGTTAAAGGATGAATGTTCAAAGAGGGTGAGGATATAAACAGAGGTAAGGACAGATATACATGCTGTTAGGAGAATTAGTTTGGTTACTAAAGGTTTAATTACTTTAGGCATAGTTTAAAGTTAAAATAATAGTATGGGTTAGTGGGGGTGGAGTAGCTGAGATATAATAAGAAGTAAAGTTGGAGTGGAAAATATAGAAAGGTTAATAGAGTGGAAGGATAATTAAGTGGGAGGTATTTGCAGTAGCTATTGGTAATTGACTGACAAGAAATAGTATAGGAAGGTATGAGTATGTAAGTAAGTGAGGATGGGTGATGCTGTTTATGTGTAGTGTGGTGATAGGTAAGTAGGATTGGTGTAGGGGAGAGAGGGAGTGGTCTAGTTAGTTTAAATGTAGGAGCAGTGGTGGTGGGTGGGAATTGGGGGTAGGGTAGGGGAGGGGAGCGGAGTGAGCCCGAGGGCTTAATGGAGCGTAGAGTAACAGAGTGGGATTCAGCAGATAAGTAATCAGTAAAGCAGAAAAACTATGCACCTTCAATGCCTTAAAAAGGTAAGAAAGACTATATGTGTAAATTATAATTAGCTAAGACTACAAGGGATGTTTAGCTGTCTGGTAATTAGCAGAGTAGGGCAAAGAATTATGTGAAAGCACAGCTTTGAAGGGACTTAAGAATAGTGGGTCAGCTTGCAATAAATAGCCTTACAGTCTAGTGTCTGTAGGGTAATACTTTTGAATTATTTCCTTGGGGAGCTAGCTTGGTAAGTATGTATGCTATAGTTACTGATTCTAGGACTACTTGTTATGCAGTAGGGCTGGGGGGGAATATAAGTAGGTCAGAGGCAGTGATTCTCATGCCCTGTGTTTTGCTGTCATCTAGTGGTATAGAAGGGAACACTGCAGTTAGTTTACTTGGCAGGGACAATATTTAAAGGGGAGGAAAAGCCACGGGGAAGGTCCACGGGTGTGCTAGCCCTTTCACTTAGTTTAAAAAGGCACTCACTCTAGATGAGTTCAGTACAGGCCCCAACTACCAAGTAGCTTATGCCTTGGCTGTGATGCAGTATTAAAATAAAAGAATGACAAAGTTCGAACCCAGGACTCTGTGCATCAGAAGCAAAGTACAGAACCACTAAGTCATGACAACATTGGGGAAGCATCCACTGTTAACATTCATATACTTACGAATGATAGTTTAACCATTACTAAGCAGGTCTGCAGACAGCCGAGAAGTTTACAAAACGGCCAATCACAAAAAAGTGTGGGAAATGCAGCATATTTAAGCCCCACAGGCGGGAATACATGCCATAACTGATTGTAGCTCACATCTGCAGTTAGAATGTCTGGTGTTGGAGAGGGAACACGCTTCCTAGCGCAACATTGGGGCATCGAGGAGTCCAAATACATGGTTTGGCTCCTTGTCCACCGTCGTGAGACAAGACTCCTGCAGGGCCAGTTTCAAGGGACGGAGTACAAGGCAGAGGCTTGGAACCAGTCAGCTCATGACCTTACCAGTGCCACAGGCGTTCCACGGACTGGTGAGCAGGTCCATCACCACCATGCAGACCTGGATATGAAAGCAAGACCACCTGAACCAGTGGATACAGGAGGCCCGTGGGATGCAGGATGCCCCACAACTGAGTATGTAGCCATGGAACGCAGTATGTAAGAATTCGTAATGGAGTATGTATAATGGATAGGTATGTCTCAATATCCCTTCATTTACTTTACAGCTGCAGGTGACCGTGCTACGAATCAGCAAGCCTATGCTGATAGGCTGCTAAGGCTGCACCGCCAGGCAGGTTAGTGATTATTCTGCATGTATTGTTATATAAAATATGGGAGAGAGCATGAAAGAAAGTGTTGTAGTCCAATAAAACAGCCATAAAATTGCCTGAATAAGTCCTCTGCATGTACTGTCAGATAAAAACATCAGAGAGACAGAAAAAGAGAGTAGTAACCCATTAAGAAAGGTAACATATGTCTGGAATAATATCTCTGCAGGCACTGTCATATAACATAAGTGAGTGAGCCTGAAAAAACATTGTTCTAACCTATTAATAAAGGTATAATATGTCTTGAACATGTCTGCCATATACACCGTTAAAACAAATAAAGGAGTGAGCCTGTGGAAAAGTGTGTAATGTCATTAATAAAGGTCTAAATCCCAGAGTGTGTCTGTGTCACAGAGTCTGAAATGTTGTTGTACCCTTGCATTATACAAATAGTACTGTTTGAAAAGGTGCTGGCAACCCAGAGTTATGCAATCCCATATAAAGTGGGTGATGGAAGTGCTAGTAGCTGTGAAACATATATACAGTCCACAATAGTCAGTTACTGGCTGGCATGAATAAGTAAACCTGGCACACGTGTAGCATGTAATTTTTCACCAGAAATGTGAGTGTGTGTCAAGAAATGCAAGGTTCTGTACAAATCGAAGTGAAAATGTCATGTGAAAACATCCCAGATATGTAGATAAAGAAATATAAATGCAATCAAGAAATATGTAGCAGTAACGTCTGCATCCTGGACAGTTAGTATGTCAGATATAGGTCAGGCATATACTGAACTAGCCAAACCCATGACACAACCTAATGTATGGTGGCAAGTGTAATAATACAGGTAGGGGATATACACTTGCAGTCACTAGGAATGTAGTGTAGACTAAAAGGTCATTATAAGATGTTAACTGAGTTTTTTTCTACACCCTACTGTATGTGCATAAACCATGCAATTCCACACCTCAATGGGTATGTGTAATCTTAAATATTTGTTGGGACATATGTCCTATTGTTCTATAAATATTTGCATTTACATTACTGCATGTGCCCTGTTTAAACACCACAATCATGGTGGCCTGTTGCTACCAAACATCCCTGCATGCTGTTGGAATAACCACTGTGGTTCAATATATGAATGAGTTATGCTTGCTGTACAACTGTTGTACCCTTGGTGTGTTGAGTTAATGGGAATATTATTGCATGCTGTCACAACTAATCTGGAATGCTGTTTTGCTTATGTTGTAATTAAACACGCCTAATCACAGAACGTATGGGAAGGCCGGTCCCAGCGGACCCACCTGTCCCTCCTCAGCCGGCGAGTGCACCTGGCACCAGCAGGTCTGGTGCCCAGCCCAGGCTCCTCTCCTCCGTTGGTCCTGTGCCACCTTCAGGTGGAAGTGCTGCAGGGGATGGGGCTTGTCCCCCGTGCAAGCGTGGGTGGAGAAGGGCCACCTGTCACCCTTTGAAGGGTCCGGGCTGTGGTGCGTAGGGAGATCCAGCTTTCAGTCGCTGATCCCCTACACCAGCTTGAGGTGAGAGTGGTGCATCTCTCAGGTGAGCATGCCTGTCCTACTCAGCCCCCAGCACAGCCACCCTCGGGGCTGTGAAGGTGCAATGGTGACTGCCCATGGGTGGGGATCTCAGTTCCACTGTTACCATCTGTGTGCTCATGGGCTTGCGATTT
>NC_056746.1:875405345-875567845 GCF_019279795.1 Protopterus annectens | reverse complement strand
TGCTCACACATATCATTTAATTGTCTTCCAGGGTTATGGCTCATCAACATAATCCATCGTATACACCTGCAGAGAAGCAGGAAATTCAGAACAGCATGGTGCAGCACTATAACCTGCTTTTTTCTAGGGCCAGCCAGCACCAGCATGAGCGTACTGCACTGTGGCAAGACCTTGTTCACCGGGTAAATGACATAGGCATGCATAACCGGATATATGAGCAGGTACGCCATCACTGCAGTGATTTAATTAGACATGTCCAGCGGTGTGCATCTGATATCCATAGGCAACAGCTTGCCACAGGTGGTGGGGCGGCCATACATCCTCCCCTCACCAGAGTGGAGGAGCTGCTCCTAAGCGTGGTGGCTCCTTCCCTACAGCAGCAACAGCATCACACATGTGTCATCATGGAGGCCGGAGCCACCCAGCAGGATTACATGGAGTGTGCAGGTAATATGCCCTAGCTGTAGACTACCATTACCTGTATTGATAGAATATGCATATGTAAGATGTGTACTGTGTGTTTAGCAGTTGGGCTGCCTATCATGTGCATTACTGATATTTGGAATAGTATCCGTACACCTGTGACTGTTGACTGTTGTTCCACTGTAGTTTAGCACACTCACAGTAGCAATGCCACAGTTGTGGCCACTGACAAACTGTGTCATATTCTTGTAGGTCCCTTTGGTGTGACAGCAGGGCAGATGATACATGCTGGTGAGTGTGTTAACACTTCAATATTGGTAATGAAATTTGCATGTCATAGGTGAGGTGTAGGCCATGTAAACGTAACACACCTACACATAATGCATGCTGTGCATGTTTGCTGTGAGACATCAGTCATCTCAGTAAAGTCAGTAGCTGCCTCAATCACATGCAATGCACAGTGCAGCAGACACAATTGTGGCAACATTGTACTGCAAATTGGATATGCATAGTTGCTACAGCTGAACACAACAGAACACATTTATCATACGCAGTACACGAAACATGCTACATTTGGCATTATCAGACACCCACTGTAAGGTCACACTTTAGTATCCCACATGTCATGCACACACACATGATGTACCTCAGGGGTAGAGGCCTATCATGGGGCTGTGCAACACTCTGCAACACATAACACAGTCATGTTAGGCAATGCTCCCTATTGGGCACCTCACACACCCATGTACAAGGTGGCTGTGTAATTGTGAACGTAGCCAGAGCACTGCAGTTCAGGTACAGCATGCTAGGCAGTGGTCTTGCACACATTAGTAGCCATGAGTGACCACAAGATACATGTTGATGATGGCACATGGTACTACACCCCATCCAGTTACAGTGACCACAGTACTACTCATAGCAGTCATTGCTTTGCACCTCATTGTTGTGTGTGTGCAAACATATGCACCTATACACAATATGCATAGCATGTTGTGTGTGTGTTAACATATGCCAGTATACACAATATGCACAGCAGTTGCCATCCAAAGTGTCACATATATGTCCTGGAATGCTAGTGGGTGTATAGGTCACTTGACACACATTGGGTATGTGTGGTGTTTAATGTTGCAGTCGTGTAGCATGCCATGCCATGTCTGGCACCGACATATCTGCAATATGTCCCACACTCACCATAACCACTGTACACTGGCCATGTCAAGCATTGGGGTTCCTTCACGTCAACATGCACCACACATCCCGTGTGTGTACATAGCATGCATGTGCTACACCCATGCCAACTATTATCTGCTATGGACACAGACACTGTACTTAGACATGGATATCTATGTGTCACACAGATAACACATGCAGCCATGGCATGTATACTTGTGAGTGATGGTGCACAGGGCATTGCAGAGCTGATAATACCTGCACAGCAATGTTGTGTCCATGTATACATTTTGTTCCAGGGTGTAGCCAATCACTGAACAACTACACAGTTGCATCAAAGCCATGTATATTGCCATTAAATAGGGGCATCTACACTTGCACTGCATGGTCTTGTGCAACACATATTCTGCATGCTGACACGTGTGTGGTGACTGTTTACCTTGTGATACTGACACCCACCTTCACCCACTATAGAGTATGTTTTGGATTGCTGGTGTGTGTGTGTATGTGCTGTAGTGAGGAGTGTATTAGTGTTCATGTGTGCATGTGTTCATGTTTGCACGTGTTTATGTGTGCATGTGTATGTGTGCATGTTTGCACGTGTTCATGTGTGCACGTGTTCCTGTGTGCACATGCCCATGTGTGCATATGTTCCTGTGTGCACGTGTGCATGTGTGCATGTGTTCATGTGTGCATGTGTGCATGTGTTCATGTGTGCATGTGTTCATGTGTGCATGTGTGCATGTGTGCATGTGTTCATGTGCAGACCGTAAAGTGTGTTTCCTGTCTTCCTCTCACAGGTGCTGAGTTAGGGCTGGCAGCAAGCAGCAGGGAACCTGAAGCCACTGCCACGAATAGTGGTGATGATGAGACATGTAATTTGGCACAGGAAGGTTTGACAGGGTCGGTCGCTGGTCCGTCAATCGACAGTACACAGCGTTCAACCCCATCTATGCGCACACTCATACTGTCAATACATCCCTCACCACCAATGGCCATAGGCGAGGGACAGCATACAGTTGGCATTGACCAGGAGAGTGTGGTACCCATGGCACTTGCATCCCCTCACAGCAGCCATAGCCGTATTCCTGGAATGGTACCACATAGGCAGAGGTCCAGGGGTTCTCTGGGGAGCACCGCTGGTCGTATTGCCCCTGGCAGGCATGCCCTCACAGGTCTTATGACGTGCAGTATGTTCCGGGCTGTAATGCAGGCTCAGGCACGTATGGAACAGTACACCAGGCAGGGACTTAGGGCACAGAGGGCACATTACACCACTATCAATGACAGCATTCGTGACCTTGCCGGTTCATTCTGGACTTACACCGAGGTCATTGATAGATGTTGGGGGGAGACATTAGATGCCCTCCACAATATGTCTTCCATGAGCCAGGACCATGCGGGATGGTTGCGACGTTGACGCGGATGCATGCCAGCAACAGCAACAGCTGGCAGTGGTCGCGGATGGCCCAGAGTTCACAGCCACTCCTGTAGTGGCAGTACCAGCCCCAGCAATGCTGGGGCTGGCCTGTCCATTGACCATCCCAGTAGACCACGTGCACGTGGCTCTGACATGTCCCAGCAGGGACATGGGTCCAGTCATCATACCTCTGCCTCTGATGACAGTACCCAGTCAGGGTTGGTACCTGATACTGTCCGTAGCACCCCTGCCAGGCACAGGTACTGTGTCCATGGCCGGAGACAGTGATCTGTACAGCCTAGCAGGTACAGTCTGTGGCTGTCCCACAAACTACCATATATGGCAGCCACATGGTGGAGCTGTGTGCATGCAGACACACACACATTAACCAAACAACTAGGGCTCACACATACACACACACATTACATCAACATTGGCCCATGCTGTACTGTTGTCCCTCACACACACACACACACACACACACACACACACACACACACACACACACACACACACACACACACACACAGACATGTCGATTGGATGGGTCAATGTCAGGCTCTGGCAAACAACAAAACGCCCTGTGCATATGATGATACCTGTGTCGCCTCCTGTCATCTGTAACATTGACAGAGGAACAGGCTAACATGGTGCTGATGCACAGGGTGACATTATAGCAGTGTAGCAATATTAGCAAGTTGTCAACAGGAAAGTGTAATGACATCCTTGTAGGTATATCTGAGCAGACATTATGCATCAAAGCTCTGATTGTCAATGTAGCATTGTTTACACAACTGTTAGGTCTGAGTATGTATTGTCCACCCATGTGCCACTTGGCTGAAGTGTAATGTGTTGCCAGCATGTGTTAGTGAGTGGACAGTACGTGTGTGATGTGTGCAGTACAGATTAGCAAGTGTACATCTGTGAACATGGTGGGTGTGCACTGTCTGCATGTACGTGCATAGTGGACACATGGGATGTGGCATACCCTGTTGTACACATTGTTAACATCTCATAGTATCTTTCAATGGACAGTATGCATTCTACTACAGTTATGTACCAACATGGGTAGACATGTGTATATGACATGGGTTGACACCATGCTGTGGGTGATACTGTTAATATCTGTCAATGATTTGCGGTCTGGTAGTATACACAACCTCAACAGCATGACTATAAGCAATCATTGGATGATGTCCTGACAAATGACACACAGTCGTAGGGAACTCAGTAACAGTTGGATCCTTCCGGTGCTACACTATAACACTGACCAGTGGTAATGACCGCCACCCATTCCTGTGACCACACCTGTTTGGCATATAGCCCCCTTAGGTACATGCAAACACACTAGGGATGTGTCCATCCATATCTGGAAATGTATGCATTGGCCTACAATGCATTCCCTGGATGGGACGCATATCCTACACAAGGGTATAATACAGACAGATACCTGTTGTCTGATACATGCTGTATAGCAGTAAGCTGACTATGGCATAGTCATCCTCATGTACTATACATACTATCCCATCAGTACCACACAGGTGGTAGCCCTCAACATGTATGTTGGGTACCAATGTGTACATACGGCCACATGTTATGTCATGTGCCCCTTGGTATCTACATATCCATATGTATTGTGGAGTCCCAAGGTGTATCACATAAGACATTAGAGGCCTGAGTGCATATCCACAAGGCAGTTGTACACCTATAAAGACTGTCCATTATTGGCAGTCGTTGTTGTGTATGAACATGTCTGACATATACCCCAGGCATATACCCTCACTCACACTACTCTTAGGTAACTGTCATGGATGTGTGTGGCACAGATGACCTTAGCCACAGATCACGACAATGGACTGTCTTGTCACATACATACATATGTGACCTACTATCTGAGAAGCAGCGGTACAACCTGTCAATGGAAACAAATTTATTCATGTAGTATGCAGGCTTCACACCTATGTACTGATTGGGGGGACATGTACACATATATTTTTGCACCGCAGATACCTGATGTGTGCAATGCACTTACTGTTGCAATCATAATATGTCATACCATAGTAAAAGCAACCCCCATTGACCAACAGTGACACACACACACAGTCAGTGTTTGTAGGATTCAAACCCCTACCTAGCTATGTTATGATACTAGAGAGAGATACATTAACAGGGTGCGCTATTTGTTTTACTGGGTGGCTTCACTTCTCCTGCTGTATTTATAGGATGGTGACATCATCAGTCTTTCCAAAGAGGAATGTACCTCTTTCAGTGTGTTTTCCCAGTCTCCAAAAAGGGCACGCCTTTCAAAGACAATTGCAGACACACACACAGTCAGCATTTGCAGGATTCAAACCCCTACCTAACTATGTTATGACACTAGAGAGATGCATTAACACGGCACACTATTTGCTTTATTAGCTAGTTTTTCTTCTCCTGCTGTATTTATAGGATGGTGACATCATCAGTCTTTCCAAAGAGGAATGTACCTCTTTCAGTGTGTTTTCCCAGTCTCCAAAAAGGGCACTCCTTTCAAAGACAATTGCACACATACACACAACCCACCCACACACAGTCAGCATTTGTAGGATTCAAACAACTACCTAACTATGTAATGATACTAGAGAGAGATGCATTAATACAGTGCACTATTTGTTTTACTGGGTGGCTTCACTTCTCCTGCTGTATTTATAGGATGGTGACATCATCAGTCTTTCCAAAGAGGAATGTACCTCTTTCAGTGTGTTTTCCCAGTCTCCAAAAAGGGCACTCTTTTCAAAGACAACTGCACACACCCCATCCATACAGTCAGCATTTGTAGGATTCAAACCCCTACCTAACTATGTTAAGATACTTGAGAGAGATGCATCAACATGGCGCACTATTTGCTTTACTGGGTGGTTTCACTTCTCCTGCTGTATTTATAGGATGGTGACATCATCAGTCTTTCCAAAGAGGAATGTACCTCTTTTAGTGTGTTTTCCCAGTCTCCAAAAAGGGCACTCCTTTCAAAGACAATTGCAGACATACAAACACCCCACTCACAATCAGCATTTGCAGGATTCAAACCCCTACCTAACTATGTTAAGATACTAGAGAGAGATGCATTAACACGGCACGCTATTTGCTTCACTGGGTGGTTGCACTTCCCCTGCTGTATTTATAGGATGGTGACATCATCAGACTGGACATGGTAATGTGTGTACACTTTGTTTTATGCCATTCCAGGAATGGTCCATGTGGGTCGTCGGGTGTCAACAGCTTGAACAGGAACTCATAATCCTTACCTTGTGTGATCTATCTGTGGACACATTGACATTCCTTCATATGTCAACACATATTTATACACAGCTTGTTGGTTTTGTGGGTACTACATGTGTCTGGGATGTTGATAATGGGCTATTCAAAGTCTATGTGAGACATGTGTAGCTGTGTTCAGTGATGTATGTCCTGGGTGGCTGCCTTGCAAACAGTCTAGCATGTTTGGGAACCACATGAACGTACTACAGTTAGTGGGGTTGTATGTATGGCAGCTTCCAATAGCTCTGTTTATGACTTCAACCATGATGGACTACATGGCCTTGCAGATCAGACTTCATAGGCGTACTGGACTGTACTTACCATGGTGTGTTGTGCACCAACACTTGTGTGGAGTGCCATATGTTGCTGTAACACATTCAACGGTTCCACATCCTGTGTAGGGGGGAGGCTCAGCTGACTGTTCAGGTGCAGGATCTGTTTGTTCTGTAGTTTATGCATGACACATATTGTGAATCAATGTATTCCACTTGCTGCCATGCTTTTGGCATTGGGGGTAGCTGTTCATCCATTCTACATGTGATATCTCCTGGTATGTTGATATGGACTATCGTCAGTGGGAGGTGGGTCTGTATATATGGGCCTGTCTGTCAGGATGTCGGCATTGTTAGTCAGGTACAGCTGGCCCTGACTCATGACATATATGGGTGTACATTGCTATATATGACATAGCTGTCGAAGGTGTCATAATTCAGTCTGGACTTCTTCTCAGCTACTCTTTACAGAACACCAATGAACCTGAGCACTAATCCCTGTTATACTCTTTTACACACTTGACACCCTGCTGATCCTTTGTGATCTGGCTACAGTGTATGCCATCATAATATCCTGGCATGTCCAGGGGTCGGTTTCGTGTGTACTCTCCAGTCCAGCTGGTGAATATTGTGATGTTGACACAATGTCACATCTGCCTCATGTACACAGACAACCCTCTCCTCCTCCCAACAAACTCAGCTATATGTGTGAGATGCACTTATAGAGACATACAGGGTGCTGAACTCTCTCGACCCATGACTGGCACAGTCTATCAGATGGTGAAGGTAACCACACACAACACATATCAGTCTCACATATCCTCTGCGACAGCATTCAAACCACATTATCACACATAGACATACTCAGATGCTGTGAATTAACTCTGCCTAAGCAGTAGAGACCTCCACAGCAGGCACACACACAACTGCTACCCCACTACAATACCCACATATCACATAGTTCACAATGTCAGTGTGCCACACAGTCACTGCCCTTCAGGCTAGACAACTCACCTAGTGCACTTGTAATTGTGACACTTATTTTCAGACACACTTTACATACCACTCACCAGCCCAAACATGGGAATAGTCACTTTGGGCTGTCTGTCGGGTGCCAGGATCTGCCACATAACACATGCAGTCAGGTCACTCCAAAACAAGTACAGGACTGGCACCATCATTGTCCATGCTGGTGCATAAAACATCAGACGTTACTCCCTAGACCACATGACATGGTACATGGAGGAACACTCTGATCATGTAGCCCAGGCCAGTATTACCCTGACCTTGTCTAGCATCTTACACCCACCAATTATGATGTCAAAGTATACAGACAAACATATCACGTTTAACAGTTGGCTAACAAATTGGTGTCATTCATAGGGGTACAGTGTCTGTCAGCCTGTGGTGACATGCTCGACATGCCACATAGCTTCAGTATGGGCAGCTTGCACCTGTCACGCTTGGACCTTCAAATGCTGGCTAAGGCTCTTGCTACTACCATAGTGCATTTGTTGAGCAGGGCTCAATAGACAAACCCACCTTCATAGGCATTACAGGTTATATGACACTAAGGGCAATGCTGCTCAACACCAGATGTTTTTCCCTCCTATTGCAGCCACTCAGGACTCTCCTCAGTATGGATGATAGTGATATCTGTGCACTAACAGACACCTAGTTCAGGCTCACATATGCACACCAGCACTACCAGGTTATGTTTCATACCATGCTTTCTGGCCACAGGACTTGGAACGGACAACACAACTAGCGGGGGTATCCATATACATCACAGATACACACACCTCCGGGTTAGTAGCACTGCACAAAGCATCACAGACCATACATATACAACTACCATTGTGCAGAACTGCCTTTCAGTTTGTTGCCTGCTACTGACCACCCTCCCATACTCAGGAACCACACTCGACATTCCTGGAAACAGTGGGGAATATGGAGGTCTCCACAAACAACATTATATTGGGTGACTTCAAATACACTAATATTGACTGGGGATACTACTCAAGCCCCAACACCCTCTCCCTACAGTCACTACAATTTGTTAATTCATATGCTATGGCACAACCAGTCACCACAGCCACAAGGGGGAATACATATTGGACCTGATCATCACCAACATGGGGACTCTATGTTCCACACCAGCGATATACCCCTCATTGGTAAGGTCAGAACATACATATATCTCACTGGACATACATATACACTCCACACACCCATCCTGGGTATTCTTGGTGAACTTCTCATGAGCCAACATCTCACTTCACCAAAGCAAGGTGGTATCCTTCAGAGACCCTGAGACAGTGGCAAATACGGCTCCGACTGCTGAATCCTTTACATACACATTCTATGGACACCTAGTGGACTGCATGGATTGTGCTATTCCAAATAACAACAGGACTCACTCCTCCAGTGGCAGGGGACCTGTCTGGTAGACCCCAGCCATTAATAAGCTGTTCAACATCAGGAGGAAGCTACTACATGATAGAGCACAATCCCAGACAGGGAAAGCATCTGTGATCTGTACTAGCAGACAGCTACAATCACTCATGAACTTATCTAAGGGCTGCTTCTCACGGACAATTGCACCAGACATGTAGGACTGTCACAAGGCCTTCTTCAGTTATGTCAGGAACCTGGGTGGACACTCACTGATATGCTGTGTGTTACTGCATACTGACTAAACTTACCCTGAACCCACTGGCATTGCCAATATCCTGGCAAACAGGTTCAGTGCAGATGTCTCCCCCCATCCCCCCTAGGGAGCAGCTATCCATCCCAACAGAGTGTAATCTCCCTGACATCACACAGTAATAGGTGAGTGCTGCCCTCCCCAAAGCATACATCACAGCATCTATGGGACCAGATGGTGTCCCGGCATGCATCTTGCACGAGCTTCATGACAGACGTAACCTTCACATTACATCACTGTGCAATATCAGAGTTACTACAGGATATGTACCCATGGAATGGCGTACAGCAACAGTGGTCCCACTACACAGAGTTGGTGCCACAACGGACCACAGACAATATTGCCCTATAAGCCTAACTAGCCTGTTCTGCAACACTATGGAGCGTATTGTCATGGGTCTCTTACACATACACATCGGGAACCTACAGACACTGTGTCCTACACATTTCAGCATTGTTGTGGGCAGATCTTGCCTCTTGAACATGTTTGTATTCTTTACACGGTTAACAGGTCCATCGACATAGGGACAGTTGTCCACACAGCCTACCTGAATCTTGCAAACCCCTTCCACACAATAACCCACTGGGCCATTATGCATAGGCTCACCAGTGTCGATATGGAAACATATCTCATATGGTGGATTGCTACCTCGATCAGGGTTAGCACCCTCATGGTCAGAATTGCAGGTGCCATGTCTGACTATACACCAGTTACATGTGGCATTCCACACGGCTTGGTCCTGGGACCTCTCTTGTTCAGTATATATTTGTCTGACGTACAGGCTACCATAGGGGGAATATGGCTGACCTTGTTTGCACTTGACTGCAAACTGGGTGCCATAATTAACTCTCCGGCTGCCACATGCATACTCAAACAGGGTCTCACAGAGATGGATGACTGTTGCCTGAGCCACGGCCTACAGCTAAATGCCATTGGTTGCATAGTCATCCCCTTTGGGAATAGCAACATGACCACACATTACCACATTGGTAGTGCTCCATTACATACGGTAGGAGTTGTTAGGTGATCGGGGACAGGACTTGTTTGTACTGTCGACTTTGACATTCACGTTGCCAAAGTGGTTGGACAGACCTTCTATATAAGCCACCTTATCCCATATGGTTTCACATGTAGATCGAGTGAGGTCATTGTGCCCCTATACTCACCACAACCATGCTTGGTTACAATGCCACATTTGGGGTGTACCTTACCCAACACCTGCAGCAACTGTACTGGCCACAGAAGTTCCTCACCAGGCAGATGTAGGGACTCACACGGATGACCTACTCAGTTCGGATGCAGTAACTCCAGCTATACTCAGTCACTTACCACCTACTCAGATATGATGTGTGCCTGTTGTTTACATAAATACCCAACCCAGAATTACTGGACATACTCCACCTCAGGATATCTGACTCCCTTGGAGCTACACACTCCAGGGACATATACCTCAGCACAGATGTTAATTGGACATGCTGGAGGGACAGATTCTTATCCCAGGGCCTCCACTCACTCCAGATTGTGATCACAGTTTCACATAGGCAGAGCCACCCACTGACCACCTACAGGGGACATCTTGACGGCTGTATGGGTGATCGTATGTTTACCCCTGGGATATCTTGTGTGTCCCTGCTAGACAGAGATGTACATGGACTATCTTGTGTGACCTACTATTCACTGGCACAGTGTAGTAATCTGACAGGGTTGCAAAAGCCAAACACACTCTGGCTAGGCTTGTACATGCCCTAGGGCAGATAGCCTAGTATCAACCTCTGAACCTATACTTATGTTTGGAATGCACAATATTTATTGCTGATACTGTTTGCAGGTCTTTATCGACTTTGCTTTCCCAGTTTCTATGAACAACTTAGGTATCTGCAGAACATATTTGATTATGACAGGGTTCCACTATATTATATATGTGTCTGTTGTCATGTAACTGTGTGCACAGGGTGGATTGCTGGATAGTGAGAGGTTCCTGGGTTTACACATGCATGCAGCTGCCAGATATGTATGGCCCACTGCTGTACTCAGACATGGCCTAAGTGTGTGAGCATGCCCAGTGTGACCTTTCAGTATGTTGCGATCTGAGGTCCACTACATTTGTGGATGTGTGTGAACATGACCAATATTAACATTTGTACTGTGTGTGTGTGTTGGAAGTCAAGTTCTGTTCTTACTGCAGGACACATCTTTGCGTCATAACTCAACAGGGATTATGCTGTGCCTGCAGGGTTTCAATGAGATACTTTGCATAGACCTACCAACATTCCTTCATACTGGCTGACCACTGCAATACTGTCATGGTATAGTGGTTCAGTACTTTAACTATAGTGCACAGTATCCTGGGTTCGAGGCCCATCACTGCTTTATATTTTCATACTGAGCAGACAAGACTGCTTAAGGGCCAGTTAAGCAAATATGAGCATGTTGGCTTTTGTTCAGCTATGCCCTACTTAGACCAGGCTTGTCCAACATTGCTGAATATTCACCAACTTTGCTGGACGTTGCCCAATATTACTCAACATTGACCACAGTTGCACTAGTTGGTGTGTGCAATTCTGTTTGCAGAAACTACATGGTGGTAAATGCTGTTTAGCACTGCTTTACATTGCTTAACACATGGCAATCATGCCTCAGGTGGTGCTGCAGGGCTGCCTATGTTGGATGCACATACTACACTCCTTGTACATGTTTGAAAGCAGGTTATGTCAACTTAGGCATCCCTTTTACTATATGTGCGAGTCAGAGAGAGGTATCATTTCCAGAGTTCCTACTGAGCCAGTGTATGTGCTATGCATTGCCTCTTTGCCAAGGCCAAAGCATACTGGGCACGCCTCCTTCTGCCTACTGGGGCAGGCTCAGGTTGTTCCTCCTCTGAGTCACCCTGTGCCTGTGCAGGCCTTGGCAATGGTGGGGGGCTGTTTGGCCCTGCCCCATGCTGGTCCTGCTGCAGCTGTTTTCGCAGGATCATATTATGTAGCATAGCACATACCATGACAATTTGGGTACATGTAGTTGGTGAGTACTGCAAGGCTTCACCAGATGTGTCCAGGCACCGGAACCGTGACTTGAGCAGCCCAAACACACGCTTGATTACATTTCATGTTTGTGCGTGTGCCTCATTATGGCATTCCTGTTCAGGTGTGTATGCATTTCTGATGGGTGTCATCAGCCATGGCTCCAGTGCATAGCCAGCATCCCCCACTAGGTGACCATGTGGGATGTCCCCACTGGCAAATGTCTGGTACAGCTGTGTCAGATGCCAGATATGGGAATCATGGTAGTTTCCAGGGCAGCCAGCACACACATTCAGTATTATGCCCTGGGCATCACACATGACCTGGCAGTTGATGGAGGGGAAGCCCTTGCGGTTGAAGTAGACCCGACCCCGCTCACCGGCTGGTGCTTTGATGGGTATGTGCATGCAGTCTATTGCACCCACTACCTCAGGGTATTCCACTATATACTGGAAGAGATGCATATTGCTGGCCAATACCTCATGGGAATTGGGGAAATATACATGATCACTGACATGTGCTGACATGGCATCCAGGAACTGGTGCAGTACCCTGGATGCTGATGCCTGTGATATCCCCATCATATCACCAGTTGGTCTCTGGAAGGTACCTGTTGTTAATATTCTTAGGCCAACACATACCTTGGTTTCCACTGGGATGGGTACCCCTCTGTTGGTTCTGTGTGTGAGGCATGGCCTGCACAGCTCAACAATTTGCTGCAGGAGGTCTCTGTCCACTCTATAGCACTCCACTATCTCCTGCTCATGTAGTCCCTGGTAGGTTACCCTGGGCCTGTACACTCTTCTCTGTCTCCTCACTGTGGGTTGTCCAGCAGCATTTCCATTGTCACCACCCTCAGCATGTTGCATATGTCACCTTATAACAGCAATGGCAGCCCCTAACATTTCTTTGTCTCAGTAAAGCTTTTTCAGTTTTCACTTCTATTAGCTTACTGCAGTGTCTCTTGTGAGAAACATCATGGACTTGTTGTTTGCAGAGTTTTAAGTGCTAGGCTGGGCTGGGCTAGTGTACTGCCTGTGTAATTGCCTGATTCTGATTGTTTTCACCTGCTAGCTCTGCTAGTACTCTCTGGTAGCTTCCTACTATTTGTTGTGCTTCCTATTTCCTTTCAATTTCCTCGAGGGGGCAGCGCCGCGCACACAAGCGCAAACATGCTCAGAGCAGCTCACATGCACACACACATGCTTACACGGACTACAACTTGCTTATTCGGGATAAAACGCGTGCACACCAGCCTAAACACGCTTACAACACTTTAAACTGCCTTATACATGCTTACTCCGGCTTAAACACGTGCACTCACGCTTACACGGGCACACATTGTCTTACTCGGGTTTACAGGCACGCACACGCACGCATACCCACTCAGCAAGAAACTTTGGTGTTATTCATGGCATACACCTTCCATTTCTTGACTTTACCTAGCCTACCTGTTGACACACCTCTTTCAATGATGTGTAAATGACAGCTGACACATGCCACTCTGTTCCAATGAGCTTCCCTTCTTTCATACATACCCCATTCGTGATGTCACCTATCTTCTACTCTGTTACTCCCCTTGTCCTACTCCTACACTCCACTGACTGTGCTCATTTGCTATGTAAACCTACGATTCACTATCTTAACTCTACTTTGCATAGGATTGCTTACTAATGCTTGGTTACATCTCTTAGACTGTGCTTCCCCCCTTAGCAACCTCTACTCAGTGGACATGTTGTCTTCAGCCTGCCATTCCCTTGCATTGTAAATTAACAATTTACATAAAATCCACATTTGTGGGTTTTAATTTTAATTTTTCTGGTTTTTAGAGCACAGCCTGTTTGTGTGGCGCTGAGCTATGCTTAAACATCGGAAATCGGAGAAAAAAAATAAATTATTATTTTTTTCTTATTGCATAGGGAAACATTGCCATTGGCCATATATTTGGCCATTGGCATGCTTCCTGCACTGGATGCAACCTTTATTTGGAGCTGTCATTTCTCCATTTTGCTATTTACAGAACGGTACTCAGTTGTCAACTGAGTACATTTCTGCAGATAACACTGCTCTTACTCGGACAGGTTCAGGTTTCCTGAATTGCAAATCTACCTCATTTGCATGCCTTTCGCCTGCAATTGAGGTAATTTGCATAACCAGGCCCTGTCTGTGTAAGAGCTGTTTTAGGCGCTCTCTTGCACGCCCCTGCAGGCTGTTCCTGGATCTCTCGTCGGACATGATGGCTGCATGGAGTCTTACTCTACTCTTAGACTCCGTGCAAGCCATCGTGAATCTGGCCCATAGTTATCTGTGCTGCCAGTCATGCCAGCACAGCTAACTATATCTGTGCTGGCATGACTGGCTGAAGTTTTGTAAATACTTGTAAATAATTGTAAATTATCCTGTGTTATATGTCAGGGTGGCTAGCTATAATTTTGTAAATAAGTTTATGTTTTTTGATTATTACTTTGATTTATGTAAGATGTTTGAATCAAACACTGTTCTTCTGGATGACCAAATGTATATGTTTTTTAAAAAGGAATTCTGAATGTAGGTTATGACAGTCAGCTGATCTAGATATAATGTCATCATGTGCCAGAATTGAAAGGAATAGAATCTCCACAGCAGCTGTTTTGTTTACTTTGTAAAGTCTGATATGAGAGAGTGGAATTCTCATAACAGCTTTCTGTGACTTTTAAAAAAGTCTGCTATAAAAGCAGGTTCTGTTTCAGTTAAAGTATTTGTTTTAGTTGTTCAGTTGTTGTTCAGTTGTCATTTGTTTTCCAGATCAGTAGTTATCACTCAGTTTGTTGTCCAGAGCTGTTCAGCAATAATAGTAGGAGTTGTTATTCCAGTCACTGAGGACCAGACAACAGCCTGAAGAGTGGGCATGCATTCTTATCTTACCTGGCAGAAGTAAGAGTATCATCTTGCCTTGCTGAGTTAATTAGATTAGACAGGGGCCATTAATATTTAGATTGTTAGTGGACAATAGTTGTAAAATCTATCCTACAGTGTTATTTTCATAATTCACGTGTGTGAAAAATCTGTGGTTTATTAGAATCAGTTATTCAGTGTATACATGCCTTAAATCATTTTATTTATTATTAAATATTTTAGCACCTTTTGTTGTGTCTGGTTATTTAGAAAATATTTTTAGTAATCTTAGAGAGTTTATGCTTATTGTGATAACACACAGGACCATTCTGAAAAGCCTTACTGCTTGGATTACATGCTGCCATTTATATCAATATTCATTTTACTCAATATAATTGAATACCCCTTTTGAAGGGCAATGCGGTATTTGATTGGTGGCAGCTGTTACCTTGTAATTTGGGAAAGAGGCCAGTCTTTCCCAAGCGTGTTTGTATGTTAGAATATCAAATATTTAAGAGTGAGTGTGTCAAATACCTGGAATTGGGACACAGTGTTCTGCAGTGGTTAGTGTGAAGACTTGTTTGGGGACCTGGAGTGAAGCATATAGTCCAGTCCCAGGTTTAGACCCTGTTCCTGGTGTACTCTTGGGGAAACTGTGTATTTCTATCCCTGCTTTCAGTGATGCTCCCTTACCAGAGACAGTGGTAAGGGCTGAGGCTCTTTGGTTACTGCCCTGGGTTTAAGTGAGGTCGTTGCATTATTTGGTGGCTGCAGTGGAATTTTAATTGAGCTTTAGGAGACTGTGGGTAGTTGTCACTGAGGTGTTCACTCTCAATAGCCACAAGATAAGCATACAGAGTTTCATTTCACAACAGTTCTAATTATTTTTTAGTCAGTTTAGTCTGGGACAGCAGGCAAAGATGTCAGTAGAGGATTATAGCAAGCTGACCAGGAACTAGATGGCCAAAGTCTGCAAAGCCAAAGGCTGGTGCATGTCAAACTGACTAAGGAAGCAATGATTTCAGCCTTAGTCTCAGCCGCAGAGCACACCAGCAGCTAGGAGGATATCCAGTCTGGGACTGTGGATAAGCAGCCTTCCAAGACAAGACAGTGTAGCTTTTTTTTTCAGAGGACTTAAAAAATGCCTTTGGAGTTAAAGAGACTCTAACTGGAAGCTGAGGAGAGACAGCATCAACAAGAACTGTAAGCCAAATATTTGGAGACAGAGAAGAGACAGCATCAGTATGAACTGCAATGTTTGGAGATGGAAGCTAAAGAAAATGAGAGGCAGAGACAGCATGAAAAGGAGCTTCTAACCCTTTGACAGGGTCATGAAGGTAATGGGGTAGGGAATGACTGAACCCAGAAGCCATAAAGGTCAGTAAACGTTTCCCTCAGTACAGGGAGGGAGGTGACTTTGATAGTTTTATTTATATATTTGAGAGGGTATGTAAATAATATAATGTTGAACAAGGGGTCTGGGTATGGTTCCTGACCCCCCTTACTCCATGGTAGAGCTGTTAATGCAATTGCTAAACTGTCTGATATTGATTGTTAGACTTACAACCATGTAAAACAATGTTTACTTGATTGCTTAAAATTAACTCCTGAATTGTATAGAAAAAAGTTTTATGAACATAGATGCAAGGAAGATGAAAGTGTATGTGATTACATTGCTGATTTAAGTACTTACTTTCACAGGTGGGTGAGTGGGTGTCAGGTCACCATTTTTGAAGGAGTGGCAGACCTTTTCATGAGGGAACAAGTTCTCAGCACTTTGCCTGAGGACATGATGATCTGGTTGGCAGACCAAGAGTGTAACTCTGCAAATGAGTTGAGGAGAACATGGGATCTCTACTTGGCAAGTAGGACATAGGACACCAATGCATAAGAAAAGGATACCCAGTGCTGCACATGGACATAAGGGAACTCATGAGGAGCAGCTTAAACCACTCCAACAGAGTACACCAGTAACAGGGGAAGCCACTAGTTCAAGCACATGGTCAGGGTCAGGGATTAAATGTTTCCAATGTAATCAGGGGGCAATGTAGTATACAAATGTCCATTGAAGCAAGGTAAGAAACAAAAGCTGAGGGAGCCAACAAGTGAGAATGACAGAATTCCAGGGATACGTTGCCTGGAAACAACAAAGGTGCCAAATTATACCAAAATGTGTATCCTATTTTAGTGGATGAAAGACAGACCACTGCTAAGAGAGACACAGCTGCTGATATAACCATTGTGAGTTTTGCAGTGGTTAAGGAGGTGCAGTATTTGCCTGGGCAGTCCACACCAGTCAGAGCTTTGGGTGGGACCCCATTCCAAATACCTTTTGCCAGGGTTCGTCTTCACTGGGAGTGTGGAAAGGGAAACAATCAGGTTGGTATGTTTGAGGATGTTCCTGCATATGTCTTAATAGGGAATTATTTTCATAGTGTAGTACCTTGAGTGCATGCAGTGACATGCAGTCAAGCTTGGAGACAGGCACATAGGTCTGGTAGCATGGAGAAGACCCAGACAGATCCTATATCTGAAGCTGGGGCTGGTGATGTGGTTACCTCAGGGAGGGAGCTAATTTGCAGCAGTAAGCCTGAAGGTGGACCAAAGCTGCTGGTAGGTACTGGTGTTCCCATGGATATGGTGACTGCAAGGATAGAGGTGAGTGGTGGTATCTAGGCTGACAGTAATTCACCGTTGGCAGAAGATACTGGGCTTCCTGTGGATGGGGAGTTGGGCACAAAAGTACAGTTGAGACAAGCTCAACATATGGACCCTACCTTATGAGGCTTGAGGGAGGTAGCTAAGGAGGTACCTGGTGCTCAAGAAAAAGGGGAGTCTGTATGCTGGAATGGAGAGTGGACCCCTGAGGGAGGGCAACAGCATGAGGTAATACAGCAGTTGGCAGAGCTCAGAGCCTACCATCTGGCACCTCTAGCCATAGCCTATGATATTTCTTTTGCAGATAACAAAGGATTACTGTACAGAGAATGGACTCCTGAGGGAGGGATAGATAGTGAGGTAATACAGCAGTTGGTTGTGCCTAGAGCCTACTGTCTGGCACCTCTAGCCATAGCCCATCACATTCTTTTTGTAGGTCATATGGACATAAAGTGTACCAGGGTATGCATTATGTAAAAATTTTATTGGCCTGGGATTGCAAAAGATGTAACAGGGTACTGCAGGACCTATTAGCAATGCCAAAAGAGAGTCAGGGACATAAGTTGTACCATGTTAACATGATGAAACCTTATCATGAAAGGGAGGCCCTGGTGTTGTGTATTCACAATGAATGGCAGGAGGATTCTGAGTTGGATCTGGTGACTGACCTTCTTAGTGAAGCTTGGACTGACACTTCTATGGGAGAGGTAGCAGTATCTCAGTGGCTATCCCTATTCAGGTTAAAGAAATTACAAGCAGTGTTACAGGAATTTGGGGGCATGTTGACCGGGAAACCTGGGTGTACTCACCTAGTGCAGCACCACATTGATATAGGACCCCAAAGGCCTATCAAGCAAGCTCCTTACAGGGTGCCTGAGAGAGTCAAACAGACTTTGAAGAAGAGGTAAAGGAGATGTTGGAGCTGCGGGTAATCCAGGAGTCCAGTAGTCCTTGAGCTTCCCCAATAGTATTGGTACCAAAGAAAGATGGTAGTGTAAGATTCTGCATAGACTACAGAAAGTTAAATAGTTATACAGAGTCAGATGTGTACCCCATGCCTAGAACATATTAAGTTTTAGACCAGCTGGGTGGAGCTAAGTATTTGACCACTATTGATCTGACCAAAGGATACAGGCAGGTGTCCTTGACTCCCATTGCTAGACAGAGGTCGACTTTTGTAACACCTTTTGGATTATATGAGTTTACAAGATGCCCTTTGGGATGAAGAATGCCCCAGCAACCTTCCACAGGTTAGTAGATCATATCTTAGTAGGAGCAGGAGATTATGCTCTCACTTATTTGGACAATATTGCCATTTAGTCATTCCTGGCAAGAGCACCTTCAACATGTCAGGGAGGTCTTATGTAGATTAAAAAGGGCAGGGTTGATCATTAAGCCTAGTAAGTGTCAGGTGGGTATGGCAGAGGTCTCCTACCTAGGACATAGAGTATGGAATGGTAAGATTAGGCCAGAACCTACCAAATGGAAGCTACTCAGGTGTGGCCTGTTCCTGTTACCAAAAAGCAGGTGAGAGCTTTCCTATGGACAATGGGATACTATAGGAGATGTGTGCCCAGCTATAGTACAATAGCTGCATCCTTTACTGACCTAACAAGGAAAAACAAGCCAGATAAAGTAGTGTGGACCACAAATTGTTAGCGGGCATTCCAGAAGCTTAGAGGCTTTGGGAGGGCCCCCTGTGTTAGCCAGTCCAGATTACAGAAAGGAATTTGTTGAACATGTGGATGCTTCAAATTATGGGGTGGGGGCTGTACTCAGCCAAGTTTCTTCAGAGGGAGCATCCCATTGCATACCTTGGCTGTAGGCTGCAACCCAGGGAGGAATGTTATACAGCTGTGGAGAAAGGATGCCTAGCCATAGTATGGACATTGAAAAGCTTCAGCCTTACCTATATGGAAGAAAATTCACTGTGGTTACAGACCATAACCCTTTAACATGGCTAAACAGAGTCAGTAAGCAAAATACCAAGTGGCTGAGGTGGAGCATAAGGCTACAGACATATGACATGACAGTGCAACACTATAGTGGGATCAATAATGCTAATGCAGATGGACTGTCAAGAAGGGGTATGGGTTGATACATTTTCAGTCAGCCCCATTTTTCTCAAGTGACAATTTTCTAGGGTCACTTGAAAATCTATCTTGAGTCTTCAAAGGGGATGAAATGTGAGGATACTAGATATTGTTACCTGTGCTAGCATGACTGGCTGAAGTTTTGCAAATACTTGTAAATAATTGCAAATTACCCTGTGTTATATATGCCAGCATGACTAGCTATAATTCTGTAAATAAGTTTATGTTTTTTGATTATTACTTTGATTTATGTAAGATGTTTGAATGAGTGTTCTTCTGGATGACAAAATGTACATGTTTCTATAATAAATATGTTACTATAGTTAGATAGAGTTTTTAAACAATCGTTGTGAAATCTATCCTACAGTGTTGTTTTCATAATTCCTGTGTGTGAAACTCTGTGGTTTATTAGAATCAGTTATTCGGTGTATACATGTTTTAAATCATTCTATTTATTACTTATTTTACTACCTTTTATTGTGGCTGGTTATTTAGAAAGTGCTTGTAATAACCTGAGAGCATTTATGCTTATTATGGTAACACAAGGACCACTCCAAAAAGCCTTACTGCTTGGATTACATGCTACCATTTATATCAATTTTTATTTTACCCAATATAATTGAACACCCCTTTTGAAGGGTATTGTAGCCTTTGACTGATGGCAGTCATTACCTTATAATTTGGGAAAGAGGACATAGCAGGTACATCTGTGCCAGTCTTTTCCAAGAGTGTTTGTATGTGTGAATATCAAATATTTAAGAGTGAGTGTGTCAAATACCTAGAACGGGGACATAGTGCTCTGCAGTGGTTAGTGTGAAAACTCATTTGGTGACCTGGTGTGAAGCATGTAGTCCAGTCTCAGGTTTGGAACCTGTTCCTGGTGTACTCTTAGGGGAAATTGTGTATTTATATCACTGCTTTCAGTGACACTGCCTTACCAGAGGCAGTGGTGAGGAGTGAGTCTCCTTAGTTACTGCCCTGGGTTTAAGTGGGGTCATCACAAAGCTCATGTAGGACGCAGCCTGGGATGTTATCAGGTCCCATAGATGCTGTGTTTTTGGCCTTAGAGAGGGTGTATAGGACCCGCTCTCTAGAGATACAAGGTGGGGTACAGGTGGAAAGAATGTCATGGGGTATGTGTGGTGGAGACAGGGGAGTGATGTTTTCATAGAACCTGTTGGCTAACAGGTTTGCTATGTCCAAAGGCTCAATGCAGGCTACAGATGTAACTAAAGAACACCTTATTGTTATCCTTAGTTTAGGATGCTAATTTGGATTCATAGTTTGCTTTGGAGGACTTCACAAGAAGTCTTATTTGTTTGTTTAAGCTGAGGAGGGAGTGTTTCCAGTTTAGGCAACACTCCCTCTTACTTTTGGACAACATTTTCTTCCTGTTATTGTAAAGCCTGTTAATGGCAGTTGTCCACCAAGTAGGTTTGCTTTTCCTTGAAGAGCTTGTTTTGGTCCTATCAGGTACAGCCACATCAATGTAGTTATGCAGAGTGTTTGGAAAAAGCATTGCTGTTGGACTCAGCATAGTTGCCAGTTCCATCTGAGGGGTGAGGTGCAGTGAACCTATTTATACCATCCCTTAGAAGGATATTATTTGCTTTGAAGAAGTTTTTTAGTTTAGTTGATGCTTGGGGGGTGGGGGTCAGGTGTGATAATTACTTTGAATGAGACTGATTTGCAGTTTGATCTGACAAGGGAAGACGTCAGAGTGGGGGTGCTACAGTGGTCCCCCATATTGGTAAGCACCAGATCCAGGATGTTGATGCCCCTAATTGGAGTGTCCATCAACTGGTCCAGGGCATTAGAGTTAATGAACTCAAAAAAACTTTGGGTAAGTAGTTTGAGCATGAGTAATTTGCCCAGTCAATGGCTGGGTAATTAAAATCACCTAGAACCATGGTGTTCAGATATATCTTAATGGATTCCAGTAGATCCAAATAGTCAGAGTGGGTGTCCTGATTCATGGAGGGGGGTCCTGTAATTGGCAATGACTTGAATATTTGTCCCACCAACAGTTAGCTGCACCTGAAGTGTCTCCAGGGAATCATACTGTTTAACCAATCTGGAGTTGTATCCATCTTTAATAAATATTGATATACCGCCTCCTTTAGTTTTCACGCCTTCCGTTCATGGTCTGAACGTGTGGTAGGAGGTGTAACCCAGTATGACTGGGGTGCTCTCCACAGCCATGAACCAGATCTCTGTGACTGCACAGATGTCAGAATCTTCCAAAGTGAGGACTGCTTCTAGTGAGTGCAGTTTCATGTTAAGACTCCTAATATTTAGCTGCATAACCTGGAAGTTGTTTTTTGATGAAATTTTTAGGTCAGGAATTTTGTCCTTGTGATATTGCCTAAAAAGGCACTATGGGGGTGGCAACAGCTTTTTCCAGTAGCCAAAATCCTGGAGGTGACAGATGAAGACCATCTCTGGCAGAGCATCAAGTTCTATCGATCATGTCATCCCAGGCTGACAGAAACTGGATCCCCTTAGAATGACACCAGAAACTAAGCCAATTATTAAAGTCAATGATTTTCTGTTTATATTTTGGTATCATCCTAGGCAAGGGTAATATGCTGCTCAAGACCAGGGACATACCTGCCTATGACACATAATCAGAGAGCTCAATCATGTCTCTCTTCATGTAGTCCAGTGAGGTACATCTCAAGTCATTCACACCAACATGTATTATGACCGAATCATAACTGTACTTGTAGTTGAGAGACTTGAGTGCCTGTGTGATTCTGATGAATCCTGGACTGTTATTGAAATCATTATCAAATATAATAGCCAATTAGTTAGTATATTAATATATATACTTGCGTAGTGATCTAGCAGTATGTTATGCTCTGGTTTTTGATCATAAGAAACAGAACTATTTCAAACATCATTTTGCCTTTTTTTCATTTTTTTGATGCTATAGAGACTTTTTCATCAGTGTTATCTTTTCAAATGTCTTCTTCAGCCTTGTTTAAAATACTAGGAAATGTGACAAATTAGTACAGGTTTTCTAGTGTGAAGGATTATGCTGGCATACACACACACACGCACGCACACACAGACACACAATACATACATACATATACCATACATGCAGACATACATACCTTTCAACCTCTGAACATTAAAAATCATAGCACTGACCTTAAATATCATAGCAGAGGGTTCAAAAGAGGAGCACTTTCTTAATTTTGGAACAGAAGGTGTTTAGATACTAGACACATACAGTAAGTGATGATAAATCTTACTTCAATTATTTATTAATATATACACCCTTGAACAGGTCTACCTTTATGAAGAAATTCATAAGAAAATCTATAAGTTTAGGAGGAGCAAGTCAAAAATCGTATATCATCGCAGTTGAGAGGTACACATACACACACACACACACACACACACACACACACACACACACACACACACACACACACACACACACTCAAACAGATTCTAAAAAATGGACAAAAAACAAGATAAGAACATTTCAACACTTGAAGCTTTATTACAGCATAAGGGCATGAATCAGGTGGAGAAAGGGTGAGGAAGAAGGGAGAGAGATGGAGGGGAGGTATATTGTTATATGCAATTAAAAGCAGACTAGATAAGCTAACTGCCTCCTTCAAGCAATCTTTTTTAGTTATTTGTGCTCTGAACCTTCATTCTGACCATCATCCTCTCTCCTCCCATCTGCCCTACCAATCTATTCATTCACCCCTCAATGAGAGTAGACCAGGAGCAGGGTAGTCACCTGTGGAGGATCAGGGTGCATATTAAGGCCTATGCCCTACTGCTCATGCCCAGGAACATGCTCAGGGCTAGGCATGCAGTGGGCATAAGTGAAAGTGTATCATTTGCTTCCACAAGTGACATAACCCTTCCCACCCTACTACCCCTCCCCTGAAAGTGAATGCAACTGTATGGTCTGTGGTATAAAACAAGACCATGCACCTCAGGCACATGTTCCACAACTTCCCCCTAAAGAGATGACAAGGCTGAGCTGCATCTTTGCCCTCTCTCTCACTTTCCACCTTCCCTCACTGTCTGCTGCAGCATGGTACCCAAGCTACTTATCAAACTTGGGTCACCTGGGTGCTAAGCAGGGTTTTACCCCTTGCTGTCAAGTCAAATGCTTGTTTAGGGTCTTCTTAAAGTTGTTAATATCTTGCTTCCTCCAAAGTGGCCAAGGTAGCAATTTCCACTGGAGTAGAAGTTTAAGAAGAAAGAAGCAAAACCTACAAGTCACTAGGAGATCCTTGACAACTTTAAGATAGATAAGACCCATGTCATTTAGGGCTAGGCACATGAATACCCAAACTTTTTAATAGACTGTAAACACTACTGTAAACTTGTGCAAGTATCACAACATAGGAGTGATATGCCCATCATAGAGAATTTCCTTCATTATTTTGGTTATGAAATTCCATATTAATGAGAGCTATCTAATGTTAGTAATAAGGAGGTATAGACAGCATGGCTATAACCCACCTGCCTACAATCCACTGCTGAATGATCCTAAAGTTGCAACTAAGGTGAAACAGTAGAATTGTGGTTATGAGTACTGCAAGCTGTTTCTTTAAGGAAATAGCACTTCACAGTCACTTAGGGGACTATATCTACTATTTACATGTGAAAGCTGAGAATGTTATCCATGGAATACTCTGAGGAAAGAAGTCTTGGCATAAAAGAAAATTATTACAGGTTTTATTCAAGGGAATAATCAAGAGTCTGGTAGGAACATCTCTGGCTGCACTGCATGACTTCTGTAGATTACAAGATGTTTCAAGATGCTGAAAACCTCATAGAGAAGGGGCCTCAACACAAATAAGTGGCCTGGAGTAGGCATTCAGCATTAGGCTCACAATGTCACTGCTTGGTGGCAGTCTTCAGTATAGGGGTGCAGTACTTTACACCCATAAGGGGAAAGCATCATGAGCCCCTGAGGTTTATATGAATTGTATGCCCCTTGCAAGGATTGAGATTAGGCCATTACATATACCCATTTGGCCAGGATATTGGCCAGTGTTCAAAGCACCCTCATGACTGCCTGAATGGATTCCTTTATGTACAGCCCTTGCCCCAGCACATTGCCTTCCCAGTGTGGAAGGAAATGAGTGCATCTGACTAGGGAAGGCTTTGTGATCATCAGACATGGTGGTAGAAATGACCTAAAAAAACTTTATAATACCTGTAATTGTTTTTTGTGTGTTAAAATTCAGTAAAAACTGTGAACTGTGGGAAAATGTATACAATGTGCAACTGTTTTACTACAGGATGAAGTAAAATGTAAAATATAAAGAAACTATATAGAAACTGAAATTTTCTATGGGGGAAGACAGAAGGACAAAAGTAAAACTCCATATAACACACACAAGAGCACACACAAGAGCACACACACACACACACACACACACACAAATGAAGACAAACAATCAAATCAAAAAAACTGAAAGCGCTTTCCGTTTTTGATCTATGTCAAACTTTTCAGACAAACAGCAGCAAATGATGTCATTCCTTATATAATTTCAAATTGTCAGCTGATGAACAATCTAATGATGTAATTTCCCAAAAAAAAATATAAAATGTATAAAAAAAATAATAAAAAAAAAAAATGTAAAAAATTTATAATATAAAAATCTAATTACACAATACAATATTACAAAACAATTCAAACTTGTAAAACATAATTCTAAATATTAATATTAATAATATTAATATTTACCATGTTTTTTCCTTTAAAGTAATTAATTGGAGTGATAGATGTTCTCTCATTGAGTTCTCTCCATGTATCAGATTGTGTCAATATTATGTCTCTTAATTCTTTCTTAATTAATAAAACTGGCCAAGCAAACTGGCCATTAATACTATCACTAATAGTATCATGATCTATAAGAAAAAAAATGAGAGATAATAATATCAATAATTAGAATAAGAAGAATGATTATATAATTTTATGCTTTCATATGTTTAAATGTTCAAACTCTACAACAATACAACCTCCTCTGGGTTTTGCTCTCGGTTTTGCTGTGCTGGTTGTTTAATTTGAGCAATTACACAATCGCTTTACTTTTACAATTGTATGTGTATCTAATTCTATGTCTCTGATCTTAAATTTGAAAGAAATTCTATTTTATGATTTTATTTACAGGCACCACATTTCACCATACCTCTGTTTTTTCTTTTTTTTTATATTTCCTAATCATAACATTCAATATTTCTTTAAATTTTCCTTTAAAAGATTTTTCTTATTTCTTGCTGTTGGGCACTGTGTTCAACAAGTCACACAAGTACATGTTCAATCTTTAACAAATTTTATAAATCTTACAAAAATGTGTGTATAACACACACACACACACCTTACACACAAACACACACACACACACACACACACACACACACACACACACACACACACACACACACACACACACACACAAAAATTAACTACAAATTAACATGGCTTGACTAACTGTTTCCTGTGAATTACTGTATTACCTCTTTCAGCTAGAACTTTCCATGGAATTTAGTAACTCTGGTGTGGAATGGGTTGTTTGGAATTTGAATCTGAGCTTACAGAAAGGAGGCAGGACCCCCTTCATCTAATACAAGAAAGCAAGGGGCATTTGTCTAAATAGGACAGTGTATATTTTCTTGTGATGTCTTGCTCCGTAAAACCCTATAAGAAATCTTCATGTGAGCTGTATCTATCCTGAAAAAGTTTTTAAATTCAGTACCAGTTACTCATTTCACAAGCTGGAGCTTACCTCTGAGAATGCATCATGGATTTCATGATCTTCTTCATGGACTGCAAATGACAGAAGTAAACAGCTTGTTTCTAAAAACAGTAAGCTCATATCGGTGGATATTATCTGCAAGTTTATGCATTTGCTAAATTGATTTAAAATGAGATCTAGCTAGAAAACAGTTATCTTTAGTTAGTATATTGTCAGAAAGAGCTTGTCACTTTATTTTATAAATGTCAACTCTCTATTTAGAGCTTTTTATTTTACATGTCTGTGTAACATTGTATCTGTCTGTATATTTAATTTTCACATTACATTGCCTAAGTTGTTAAATAAAGAATTGTATTATGTAATTTCAAAAATGTCTGGCTGGTGGCTATTTATTAATGTATCTAAAGGTAAGCACACCAGAATGGTGAATTTTAGGTTCACAGAGTGAGAAGTCTTGGCATCTCACTCTAAGACATTATCTGGTTTGGATTGCAGATATCCTCCATATCTTCACATTTGTTTTCAGTGTATAGTTACATTTCTTTCCATAATCACAAGACATGCAGTAGGTGGATTGTTGACTCTAAACTGTAAAAGATGTGTGTGTGTGTGTGTGTGTGTGTGTGTGTGTGTGTGTGTGTGTGTGTGTGTGTGTGTGTGTGTGTGTGTGTGTGTGTGTGTGTGTGTGTGTGTGCGTGTGTGTGCGTGCGTGTGTGTGTGTGTGCGTGTGTGTGTGTGTGTGTGTGTGAATGCAACAGCTTTAGCTAAGTTATAATTACTATGGTCAAGCTACAAGTGTAAGGTACTAGGCTGAAAGTGAGGTAGCTGAGTGTCTGGGAAAACTAGTGGTCAGAATGCAGCTCTCCAGCTGTTCAGTGTAAATATTATTTTGGTGTGGTTGGTTTGGGTCATAGTCCAAGGCAGTGGTGGTCATTTGCTCTAGAGTCATAGCAGTCTGCCTAATGGGTTTTATCCTTTGTATATAATACCTTAGAGCCCTTTGTATATCAACCAGTGCTGCATTTTTCCCTTTATTTTCCTGACTTGGATAAGAAACTGGAAGTTAAACGCATTTATTAAGGATAAATTAAAAAACAATATTAATTATTAAGAAAATATTTGTTCTTAAGACCAGCTTTTCTTAAAACATATTTTTCATTTTTGAAAGCTGTATAATACCCCCTGTGTATTACAGCCTGCAATTTAGGAAACCTTCTAGATGAAATAATAACTAACAGTGACAAAGACTTTCAGGACAGGAATTTCTTCAGAAGAATAAGTGGGTACAACTGGAGATAAAATCAGCTTTTCTAAAACCAATAAATCCTGAAGCAACCAAATATAAGGCAGGCAAAACACTTTCACTTCTCCTTGAATTAGGCAAAAAACTTTATTATTAAAAAGAGAGAGAAGCGCTTTTGTTTCAAATTAAAAATCCAAGAGACTTCATCAGATAAACTAACAGAGGCAAACCAAGATTTAAAACTAGTACTAGGAATGACTTCATTTCCTGCTAGCAATCATAGTTGAACATTTTAAAGTGACAGTGCCTAAATAAAGCAACAATTCCCCAGATAACAAATAAACATTCGACTGCTATTGATTGATTGCAAAAAGCTATCAGCTTCTACATGAACACCCCATGTCATAAAATGTATATAATAAATACATACATAATTAATCACAGCTTAAAAGTCCACTATAAAAGGTTCAGTGTACCTAAAATGACTATGACAACTGTATAGAATCATAAAACTCATTTATAAAAATAAATTCATTATAAAATTGAATAGATAGTGGATTAATATCAAACCTAATAAATATTATGGAAATGAAATATATTCAAAGCCAATTAATATGTATAAGTATATAAATAGATATAAATACATAAGTTATAAAAAATATATAAAAAATATATATAATAAATATATAACTTGAATCTAAATGCCCCTTTCATAACCAATGACTAGCACCTACTAAGTGCTTTTATTTTTAGTAAGCTGCTAATCGATACATTTTCATTCAAACCCAGCCAGTATACTGAGTTAAGTCAAAGCTGCCAGGAAAGCTCCATTTTCTCTAACAAGTATGGCCAAGCTCCACCCCGGGGTGCAGTCTTTATGGTGTCAAGCACAACAAATTTAAACTCATGTTGGGGAAATGAATATGTTTTGCCAATGCATTACATTCATAACCATCATGTATATTCCTCAGATGCTCCCCAATTCTACTTTTCAGTCTACGCTCGGTTTTGCCTACATAAAAACATGGGCAATAACAGCAAAGGGTGCAATAGACAACTCTCTCTGTTAAACAAGATAATTTTCCCTTAAACTAAATTTTCTTCCCATTTATCTCCACTACCTCAGTCTCTAAAATATTTTTACAAAACTTACACATACCACATTTGTGCATATATCCTTTATGTTACCTAATTTTATTATTTTCAAGCATATTCTTTAAACAATATCCTTTTTTATATACACAAATGGGAACATCTCCTAAAATATCCATCATTTCCTTATCATTTCTTATAAACTCCCAATTCTTAACCTAAATATTCTTTATAGTGGGTGCATCCCTATTGTATGTAGTTAAAAAAACTATTTTGATAAGATGTCCTAACACTAGAAGTATTTGTCTCCATAACATTTACAACAGTATCTTCCTGTGTATGTAATTCATCATCCATTTCATTCATAGGTTGTACTTCATCCATACCCCTGGTATTCAAAATGGGCAAAAAATTTACACTTTTTCTTTTATTTTTCACTTCCTCCATAATCTGATCTATTAATTTGCTTGGGTATCCCCTTTTAATAAACATCTGTTTAAGTATATTACATTCCTATATAAAGGTCTCCCATACAATAGTCATGCAGGCCACCCGGACAAACTGGCCCTTGACTAATGCTTGTTTCTGTTGGAACGGATGACAACTACGGAAATGAAGGAAACTATTAGAGTATGTACTTTTACGATAAATTTTAGCCAAAAACCTATTATTGACCTCATCTTTCGTTAGTAAAATATCCAAATATGGGATAGTCCTTTCACTTATAGTATATGTGAATTAAAAAAAAATTGTTGTACTATTGATATATTCTAAAAAGGTTATAACCATATCTTTTGGTCCTTCCTGTAAAATGAATATATCATCCAAATAGCGCATATAACATTTGCAGAATGGGAAATATTGAGACTGTTTAAGATATCGCTGTTCCCATTCTAACATAATAATATTGGCATATAGGCCACCACAAGAGGAACCTATTTCCACACCTTCATTTTGAAGGAAATACTCTCCTTCAAACAGGATAAAGTTATTCCTTAAATTTAGATCCAAAATCTGCTCATATAACTTGACTCCATCCTGTATAATGCTTTTGGACTTCAAATATTCACAAAAACATTGTATACCAATCTTGTGGGGTATCACACTGTAAAGATTAACAGCATCAATCGTAATAAGTAGATATTAATTTTTAAATTCAATAGCATCAATCTTCTTTAAAAATCCCATGAATCGAGGCAAATGTTGGGCTCATCCCATACAAATGTACTAAGCTCTTTATCCAGGTATTTAGCCAAAGGGTAAGTAATGGAGCCCCTAGCATCCACTATTGGCCTCATTGGTGGTTGACTCATATCTTTATGGATTTTCACAGCCCCGAAAATAGTCTGGGTAACTGGCTACTCTACTGACAAATAATGTAATTCATTAATAGAAATTAATCCATCTATAAACATGTCCTGTATGAAACCTTTTACTCTTCTATAAGCTCCATTCTTTTCATTTAAGGAGCTCGTAGTATAAGTATCAATGTTTAAAATCTCTAGCATCTTGTAATTGTAGTCAACCATATTCATAATGACTACTCCATCCCCTTTATCTGGCTTCATAATTATGACCCCTTTATTGTGGATCAGAAAACCAAGTTCAAACTCTTCATCATGATTTAAATTCCTATATATTCTATTCATACCATACTTATTATTAGAATTTCTACTAAATTCATGTAAATCAAGTTCACACACTCTTTCAAATAATGTCAGAGTCGGATGTATGGGCGGATTATAGGTGCTAGAGATTTTAAAAGGGTCCCTAATCGAATCAAGTTTATTAAACATAATATTAAGGTTCAATTTCCTAACATACTGTTTTAAGTCCATTAGAGTATGGTCCAGATTAATTGAGCGATCTGGTACAAAAGTGAAACCTTTAGCAAAGATGTCACACATGGTCACATCGGGAGTTAAATCAGAAAAATTATATACATTAAAATCATTTTCAGAATTATAATTCATTGTTAAAGGTAGTAAGAAATAACCACCCCTAACAGTATTAGTGTTCACATTTTCAGTATCAGGCATTTTTATCTCTATTTCCCCCTCCAGGAGTTCCTGCTGGTCCCCCTGTTGTTCGTTCTGCCCCTCCTCAATTGGTATGTGTTGAAATGACCTCTCCCCTGATGTTGTTGGATTCTCTGCTGGTTCATGATCTGCTCTGAATGCCTCAGGTGTGGATATTGTTCTTTGTCTAAAAAATCATTATCAAATGTGTCCAAGTCAATAACCCCATTGTTGTTCTGGTTAGCATTATTATAATGTCCAACTCCTCTCCTATTTTGTTGCCATTCCTGTGATGGTGGGGGTCGGGGGTATGCTGAATTGCTAGCATATTCTTTTTCATCCCTAGCCAGCTTCTTAATCTTTTTACTTTTTATTGTCAACATTTGTTCATTGATGGTACAAAATATACGACAATAATAAAGTTTACTGTTAGGGAAAGCAGGGTTCTGTATAATTAATGAATCCATTGCTGTGACTTCAATGTTTAAAGATTCTATCATTTTGTCATTATATTCAATTACCATCTGCATATACTCAAAACCAAACTTGTCAAAAAGTTCAAGAAGGTCTTTGTGAAAATCAGAGCCTGCCACTAGCCCTGTGGTATATGTTGAAATGACCTCACTCCTGATGTTGTTGGGTTTTCTGCTGGTTCATGCGCCACATCTGCAGGCCCTTTGGAACCATTCTTTGGTTCAAGCATTCTTTAAAAAACATGTTATCCATCTGTAACTTTTTTATCTTAAGAAGACAATGGTCAAGTTCATTAAGTTGGTCATGCAGGCTGGTATTATTACTTCTAGTATTTCTTAATAGGCTACAGTAATTTTTAAGCCATTCTGTTAGCATTGGTGTATTTAAAGTATTAACATTAGCTTCAATAACAGTCTTATTGCAGTCGTTTACATCATTTTGTCTTGTTTCCAGTCATAGAGAAGGAAATGAAGCAGTGAATGCTGCCAAATATCCTTCCCCTCTGTTATTTCCAATCCCTTGTACTGCTGTTAAATTATTTTGAGTAGAAGTACCTGGTGTAGGGTGGATAGTCATCTGGGAGAGAGACAATTGCTCTAAACGATCCAGCCTAGTCATCAGTTGTTGAATTAATATTGTCAAATTGGCGGAACAAGGCAACACTTCAGTTTTGGGTGATTTACAGTCACAAGTAAATGGACAACAAAATGGAGCTACAGGCTATTTGACAATATTAATTCAACAACTGATGACTTAGGTGGATCGTTTAGAGCAGACGTCTCTTTCCCAGAGGACTAACCACCTTACACCAAGTACTTCCACTCAAAATAATTTAATGGCAGTACAAGAGATTGGAATTAATGGAGAGGAAGGATATCTGGCAGCATTCACTGCTTCAGTTCCTTCTCTACGATTGGAAACAAGACAAAATGAGGTAAATGACTTTAATAAGACTGTTATGACCAACTTAATGAACTTGTTTTCTTAAGATAAAAAAGTTACAGATTGATAATATATTTTTCAAAGAATGCTTGAACCAAAGAATGGTTCCAAAGGGCCTGCGGATGTGGTGCTATCCCACAGGGCTAGTGGCAGGCTCTGATTTTCACAAAGACCTTCTTGAACTTTTTGACAAGTTTGGTTTTGAGTATATGCAGATGCTAATTGACTATAATGACAAAATGATAGAATCTTTAAACATTGAAGTCACAGCAATGGATAAATTAATTATACAGAACCCTGCTTTCCCTAACTGTAAATGTGATTATTGCCATATATTTCGTACCATCGATGAATAGATGCTGATAATAAAAAGTAAAAAGATGAAGAAGCTGGCTAGGGATGAAAAAGAATATGCTAGCAATTCAGCATACCCCTGACCCCCACCATCATAGGAATGGCAACAAAATAGGAGAGGAGTTGAACATTATAATAGCACTATCCAGAACGACAATGGGGTTATGGAATTGGACATATTTGATAATGATTTTTTAGATGAAGAACAATATCCACCCCTGAGGCATTCAGAGTGGATCATGAACCAGCAGAGAACCCAACAACATCAGGGGAGAGGTTGTTTCAACACATACTAATCGGGGAGGGGCAGAACAAACAACAGGGGGACCAGCAGGAACTCCTGGAGGGGGAGATAGACAATAATGCCTGATACTGAACATTTGAAAACTAATACTGTTAGGGGTGGTTATTTATTAACACCTTTAAGAATGAATTATAATTCTGAAAATGATTTTAATGTATATAATTCTTCTGATTTAACTCCCAATGTGACCATGTGTGACATCTTTCCTAAAGGTTTCACTTTTGTACCGGATCGCTCAATTAATCTGGTCCATACTCTGATGGACTTAAAACAGTATGTTAGGAAATTGAACCTTAATATTATGTTTAGTAAACTTGATCCGATTAGGGACCCTTTTAAAATCTCTAGCACCTATAATCCACCCATACATCCCATTCTGTGCTTTATTGAAAGAGTGTGTGAACTTGATTTATGTGAATTTAGTAGAAATTCTAATAATAAGTATGGTATGAATAGAATATATAGGAATTTAAATCATGATGAAGAGTTTGAACTTGGTTTTCTGATCCACAATAAAGGGGACAGAATTATGAAGCCGGATAAAGGGGGTGGAGTAGTCATTATGAATCTGGTTGACTACAATTACAAGATGCTAGCGATTTTAAACATTGATACTTATACTACGAGCTCCTTAAATGAAAAAAAATGGAACTTATAGAAGAATAAAAGGTTTCATACAGCACATGTTTATAGATGGATTATTTTTCTTCTTTCGGCTTTTCCCGGTTAGGGGTCACCACAGCAGATCACCTGTCTGCTCATGACTGGCAGTGGAGTTTTACAGTGTTGAGTTGCCAGTCTGGCTCCCAACCTTCCACAGAAGGCAAACACATGCATGCACTCACACCTAGGGCCAACTTAGAGTGTCCAGTCCACCTACAGCATGTCTTTGGGAGGAAACTGGAGCACCCAGAGGAAACCCATGCGACCACAGGGAGGACATGCAGACTCCACACAGAAGGTACCCCAGCCGAGAATTGAACCAGAGACCCTGTTGTTTTGAGGCAGCAACACTAACCACTGCACCACAGTGGCCGCACTATGTTTGTAGATGGATTAATTTCTTTTAATGAATTACATTATTTGTCAGTAGAGTAACCCAGTCACTGGGGATGCACAAGCCAGTGCATTTCTTTGTGCCAGTCCCAAGCCCAAATAAATGGGGAGGGTTGCATCAGGAAGGCCATCCGGCATAAAATTTTGCCAAATCATACATGTGGACAACAGTACAGATATGCATAGTGGATCGGTCAAGGCCCGGGTTAACAACGACCACCACCAGTACTGTTGGCCAACAGGGTGCTGGTAGAAATTGGGCTACTGTTGGCCAAAGGAGGAGAAGAGGGGGAAGGCATGCCCAAAGGCAGGTAAAGGCTTAGTAGTGAGAGTTGAAACTTTGAATGTTGGCAGTATGACTGGTATAAGGAGAGAGCTAGCTGATATAATGGACAGAAGGAAGGTTGGTATATTGTGTGTGCAAGAGACCAGATGGAAGAGGAGCAAGGCTAGGTGTATCGGAGGCAGGTTCAAATTGTTTTATCATGGTGTGGGTGGGAGGAGAAATGGCATTGGGGTTATCCTAAAGGAACAGTTTGCTAAGAGTGTTTTGGAGGTGAAAAGAGTGTTGGCTAGAGTGATGTTTATGAAGCTGGAAATTGATGAGGTAATGATGAATGTTGTTAATGCATATGCTCCACAAGTTGGGTGTGCGATGGATGAGAAAGAAAACTTTTGGAGTGAGTTGGATGAAGTGGTGATGACTGTACCCAAGGGTGAGAGAAGGGGGATTGGAGCAGATTTCAATGGGCATGTTGGTGGAGGGAACAGCGAGGATGAGGAAGTGATGGGTAGGTATGATGTTAAGCAAAGGAATGCAGAAGGTCAGATGGTAGTTGATTTTGTGAAAAGGGTGGACATGGCTGTGGTGAATATGTATTTTAACAAGAGGGAAGAGCATAGGGTGAAATACAAGAGTGGAGGAAGATGCACTCAGGTGGATTATATCTTATGTAGAAGGGCCAGTCTGAAGGAGATTGGAGACTGTAAAGTGGTGGCAGGGGAAAGTGTAGTTAGGCAGCATAGGATGGTGATTTGTAGGATGATATTGGTGATCAAGAAGAGGAGGAGGAATGTGAGGTCAGCACCAAGGACCAAATGGTAGAAATTGAAAAAGGGTAATTGTGATGTGGAGTTCAGAGTAGAGTTAAGGCAGGCACTGGGTGGCAGTGAAGAGTTACCAAATAGCTGGGTAACTACAGCAGAGGTAGTAAGGGAGATGGCTAGAAAGGCGCTTGGTGTGACATCTGGAAAGAGGAAGGAGGACAAGGAGACCTGGTGGTGGAATGAGGAAGCACAGGAGAGTATACAGAGAAAGAGTTTGGTGAAGAAGAAGTGGGATTGTCAGAGTGATGAAGAAAGTAGACAGGAGTATAAGGAGATGAGGTGCATGGCAAAGAGAGAGGTGGCAAAGGCTAATGATAAGGATTATGAAGAGTTGTATGAAAGGTTGGACACTAAGGAGGGAGAAAAGGACCTGTACTGATTGGCTAGACACAGGGACCAAGCTAGTAAAGATATGCAGCAGGTAACAGTGATAAAGGACAATGAGGGAAACGTGCTCACAAGTGAGGAGATTGTGTTGAGCAGATGGAAACAGTACTTTGAGGGGCTGATGAATGAAGAGAACGAGAGGGAGAGAAGGTTGGATGATGTGCAAATAGTGAATCATGAAGTGCAGTGGATTAGCAAGGAGGAAGCAAGGATAGCTATGAAGAGGATGAAGAATGGAAAGGCTGTTGGTCCAGATGACATACCTGTGGAAGCATGGAGGTGTTTAGGTGAAATGGTAGTGGAGTTTTTAACTAGATTGTTTAATGGAATCCTGGAAAGTGAGAGGATACCTGAGGAATGGAGAAAAAGTGTTTTGGTACCGATTTTTAAGAATAATGGTGATGTGCAGAGCTGTAGTAACTACAGAGGGATTAAACTTGATCAGTCACAGCATGAAGTTATGGGAAAGAGTAGTGGAAGATAGTTTAAGAAGGGAGGTTATGATTAGTGATCAACAGTATGGTTTTATGCCAGGAAAGAGCACTACAGATGCAATGTTTGCTCTAAGAGTGTTGATGGAGAAGTACAGAGAATGTCAGAAGGAGTTGCATTGTGTCTTTGTGGACTTAGAGAAAGCATATGGCAGGGTGCCCAGAGAGGAGTCATGGTATTGTATGAGGAAGTCGGGAGTGTCAGAGAAGTAAGAGTGGTACAGGATATGTTTGAGGGTAGTGTGACAGTGGTAAGGTCTGCGGTAGGAGTGACAGATGCGTTTAAGGTGGAGGTGGGATTACATCAAGGATCAGCTCTGAGCCCTTTCTTATTTACAATGGTGATGGATAGGTTGACAGACAAGATCAGACAGGAGACCCGTGGACTATGATGTTTGCAGATGACATTGTGATCTGTAGTGAGAGTAGGGAACAGGTGGAGGAGACCCTGGACAGGTGGAGATATGCCCTAGAGAGAACAGGAATGAAGGTCAGCAGGACTAAGACAGAAAATATGTGTGTGTGAATGAGAGGGAGGATAGAGGAATGGTGAGGATGCAGGGAGTAGAGGTGGCGCAGGTGGATGAATTTAAATACTTGGGATCAACAGTTCAGAGTAATGGTGAGTGTGGAAGAGAGGTGAAGAAGAGAGTACAGGCAGGATGGAGTGGGTGGAGAAGAGTGCCAGGAGTGATTTGTGACAGACGAGTACCAGTAAGAGTGAAAGGGAAGGTCTTCAAGAGGGTAGTGAGACCAGCAATGTTATATGGGTTGGAGATGGTGGCATTGACAAAAAGGCAGGAGTCAGAGCTGGAAGTGGCAGAGTTAAAGATGTTAAGATTTGCACTGGGTGTGACAAGGGTGGACAGGATTAGGAATAAGTATATTAGAGGGTCATCCAGGCTGGAAGGTTTAGAGACAAAGCCAGAGAGGCAAGATTCCATTGGTTTGGACATGTGTTGAGGAGGGATGCAGAGTATATTGGGAAAAAGATGCTAAGGATGAAGCTGCCAGGTAACAGGAAAAGAGGAAGGCCTAAGATAAAGTTTATGGATGTGGTGAGAGAGGACATGCAGGTGGTTGGTGTGACAGAGCAAGATGCAGCGGACAGGAAGAAATGGAAACAGATGATCCACTGTGGAGACCCCTAATGGGAGCAGACAAAAGAAGAAGAAGATTATTTGTCAGTAGAGTATCCAGTTACCCCGACTACTTTCAGGGCTCCAAAAATCCATGAAGATGTGATTCAACCACCAATAAGGCCAAAAGTGGGTGCTGGGGCTCCATTACTTATCCTTTGGCTAAATACGTGGATAAAGAGTTTAGTAAATTTATATGGGATGAGCCCAACATTTGCATTGATTCATGGGATTTTTAAAGAAGATTGATACTATTTAATTTAAAAATTAATATCTATGTATTATGATTGACGTTGTTAATCTTTACAGTGTGATACCCCAAGAAATTGGTATACAATGGTTTTGTGAAAATTTGCAGTCCAAAAGCATTATACAGAACAGAATCAACTTATATGAACTGATTTTGGATCTAATTTTAAGGAATAACTTTATCCTGTTTGAAGATGAGTATTTCCTTCAAAATAATGGTGTGGCAATGGGCTCCTCTTGTGGGGGCCTATATGCCAATATTATTTTGCGAAAATGGGAAAAGCAATATCTGAAAGAGTCTCAATATTTCCCATTCTGCAAATGTTATATGTGATATTTGGATGATATATCCATTTTATGGGAAGGACCAAAAGATATGATTATAACCTTCCTAGACTATATCAATAGTACAACAAATTTTTTGAAATTCACACATACTATAAGTGAAAGGACTATCCCATATTTGGATATTTTTACAAACCGAAGATGAGGTCAATAATAGGTTTTTGGCTAAAATTTATTATAAAAGTACATACTCTAATAGTTTCCTTCATTTCAGTAGTTATCATCCATTCCAACAGAAACAGGCAGTAGTCAAGGGCCAGTTTATCCGGGCGGCCCGGATGACTACTGTATGGGAAACCTTTATAGAGGAATGTAATATACTTAAACAGATGTTTATTAAAAGGGGATACTCAAGCAAATTAATAGATCAGATTATGGAGGAAGTGAAAAATTCAAGAAAAAGTGGACATTTTTTGCCCATTTTGAGTACCAGGGTATGGGTGAAATACAACCTATGAATGAAATGGATGATGAATTACATACACAGGAAGATGCTGTTGTAAATGTTATGGAGACAAACATGTCTAGTGTTAGGACATCTTATCAAAATAGTTTTTTTAATTACATACAATAGGGATGCACCCACTATAAAGAATATTTTGGTTAAGAATTGGGAGTTTATAACAAATGATTAGGAAATGAGGGAATGAGCTTTATAATGATTCTATACAGTTGTCATAGTCATTTTAGGTACACCAAACCTTTTATAGTGGACTTTTAAGCTGTGATTAATTATGTATGTATTTATTATACAAATTTTATGACATGGGGTGTTCATGTACAAGCTGATAGCTTTTTGTAATCAATCAATAGCAGTCGTTGAATGTTTATTTGTTATCTGGGGAATTGCTGCTTTATTTAGGCATTGTCACTTTAAAATGTTTAACTATGATTGCTAGCAGGAAATTAAGTCATTCCTAGTACTAGTTTTAAATCTTGGTTTGCCTGTGTTAGTTTATCTGATGAAGTCTCTTGGATTTTTAATTTGAGACAAAAGCGCTTATCTTTCTTTCTAATAATAAAGTTTATTGCCTACTACAAGGAGAAGTGAACGTGTTTTGCCTGCCTTCTGCTTGGTTGCTTCAGGATTAACTGGTTTTACTACTTTGGTTCATTTTCTAAAACAAAATTTAAATCCCATGCCATAGCCCCTGGATGCCTAGGAAGTCTTGAATATATAAATCCCTTTCCAAGTTATTTAACAAATGTGTTTGTTAATAAAGGATGTTTCTTATTGAAAAAAGCTGATACAGATGAAAGTCTTACCTTAATCCAAACTATAGTTGTGCAAGACTGCCATTAATGAATATTAAACACAACCAAGGCAATAATCCAGAAAAAGTGCCAGCAGTGAGGTAGTGGTAATAATATACTATATACTATCTCTACTACCTCATTGCTAGTTTTTGAAAGGTGTACCTGAGTAAGACAGCCTTGTATAGAAAAATTATACTTTATATTATACTACTTGATGAACTGATTGTCTTCATAAATAGAATTTTTCCTATACCATTTTGTATTGCTACTTTTCTTAACTGCTTTCAGAACAGACCAAACCTCATTAGAGAATAAGGGACTATTAGGTATTGAATTGCAGCGTCTCCACACCATTAGGGTGAGTGCTGTACTACTGGGGTGTGGAATTTCTCTTCCTTGATGGGAAAGAAGGGCTTAACCTATGCTAATTTAAATTACCCTAAAATAGGTTATATTTCCAAGAAAAAAACAATAAACATTCTTTGTTGGGAACAAGTACCTTGTACCCCCCACCTTTTAGATAGATAGATATATATAGATATACACATACAGCACCACATACACACACACACACACACACACACACACACACACACACACACACATATATATATATATATATATATATATATATATATATATATACACACACACACACACACACACACACACACACACACATACACAAAATCACGTTCGCATTTGCACAATAGCATGGAAAAGTAAACAGTATACAGTAGTATTTTACATTTTAAGGTCAATTTTATTTTTGACAGATCATAAGGAAAAAAATGAAGTAAAACCATTTCACTAAAACAAGACTTGACTAAGTAATGATAGTTGATAGATGATTGCTGGTAAGATGTATTCTCAAGGGGTCTGGTTTTGGCATTCAGTTTTGCAGAGTGAACTATAGTAGCCTTTGTCAGAATGCAATTATTAGCCACAGAGCTGTACCTAAGGGATTTAGTGCCCTGGGAATTTACCCAGACTTAAAAAAGTTCATCCCAAAGCTGAGGACTAAAAATGTCTTACCAAAGTTGAGGACCAAAACTTCTGGTTAGTGGGGGAATGTTTGGATTCATAGCAAACTACTATATCCACCAATGTTCTGCTTGATCAAAGGTGGTAGGAGTGGAATGTTGGACTCTAATAGTGGTTTCTTCTGGTTCCATCAATTTTTTTTACAAATGGATGTTCCTCATATGTAGTATTACCAAAGTAAGCATTAAAAAAGGGGGGAGATGAACCACAGTAAATTTATACAGTTCTGACCACTTTGAGTCTATTTCATAGTAAAACTGAAAAACTCTATCATGATTTGAATCATAACAATTTGGATAAAAATAGCCTTAAAACCCTTACAAATTTATTGGGTCACAGTAATAACTTTCATCTCTCAAGACGTCTTCATACTGTGTGAACAAGTCCAGAGGAATAAACGTGCTTACTATGCCCTAATAAAGTTATTATGGTTTTTAAGATTATTTTCCATATCGTTTATTTTTTTATTTTCAATTGCATGGGAAGCCAGAGTTTTATTGTTGGAGTTGCTGTTAGAAAAACTAAATCTTGTTATAAGGACAAAGATGTTGCATTTCTTCGTATACCAGAATCTGAAAAAGGTGAAGAATTTCTTACAATGCATAACCCATAGTTTCCAAAATCTGCATCTGAATCAGACAGTCATCAAGATTAGGATAGAGATGAACTCTTTGAAATCTCATGTGTTCAGATACTCTTGATTGGCATTTGAAAATATTCCGTTTGTATTTGAAAATGTAAAAGGCAAGAAAGCAAACCAAAAGTAATCACTGTTTATCATTAACTTCAAAAATGTCTTGTTAGACTTTAAAATGGAATGTGAAGGTAGGAATCCTAAAGATTCAGAGTCACTAGGCTGGTATCATGTTGTGGATATGATAACAGGGTCTGTATATTGATTTATTATCATCTTATTCAGGTACTTAATAGATCTGCAATGTTATCCTTCTTTAAGGAAAAAAACTTCAGTGAAACCCCTTGTTCCACTTCTGGACTTTATTCCATTACCTTCATAGCCATAAGATTTTGAAGCATTTATATTATAAAGGGACATTTGACTTTTTGAGTAAAAGTGATGGGAAACAGAAATGGCTTAATGTAAAACAGCATGGAGTTCCCCCTTTGATATCACCTTTGAGACCTAAGTCATTTGATGCTGTTAGATGAGACAGCTCTACAGAAACAGAATCTCTGCCTTCTATTTGCAATGGATATGAGATGGCAGAAAACAGTCAATGAGACATGACGATGCTCAACTTTGAGAAGAATGGTCTCTCTCTCTCTCACTCTGTTTCCTGTTTGGGGAGGGGGGGCACTGCTTGCTTCCCTTTTCTCCATATCTGTTTTTTTTTCTTTTGAAATTGTCTTTTGTTATGTGTCTGCTGCTGCTTCTGCACTGTTTGCCTTTTCGAAAGCAGCTAGCTTTTCAGTGGTTGTTTCTGTCATGTTTAGAAAATGGAGATTGACATTTTCTTAACATTTTGTATAATTTTACTCCTTTACTCCAGGTTTTGCAAAACTTTCTGAGACCTTATCAATCTTAGCTTTTACAACTTCTTATTGTCATCAGGAAGAGGTGGGGGTCCCTAACTATGGGTGTCTCCTAATACCAGTTCTAGAAGCAGTAGCTACAAAGCAAACAATGACAATATCATAACCATACTTAGTTATAAGAAAAACAACTAGTTTGCAGTTTGTGTCAGTTTTGAAATTCTTTTTGCCTTTTTGCTTGAAATCATAAGAGTGGTACTGAGCCATAATAATCCATCAGTTACCTAGTGTGGCAGAATGCAGACGTTTTCTACCAAAATGACAGAAAACCCTGCTTTTTTCTTCCATTGGTAGTGGCCTTAATGTAGGGTAGGTGCCTGGGCCTTTACATGATTCTAATTCAGTTGAAGCTGGGTCAGCCAGAAGATTTATATACAGGTAATGACATGACATACCTCTAGAACCTGTGCGGCTTCTTCAGAACAGGTGGCATAATGCCTGTCTGTTTCTTGTCCCACTTCAAAAATATTTCATTGAAGGAATCAGAAAAAGGTACAGCTACATGAGGCTTGTGCTTATGCCATTTTAAATATTTTATGTTCTTTTTGGGAGGAACCAGAAGCTAAAAATCATTAGCATCTTAATCTGTTGCACAACCATAGCTGATGACACCTGATCAGACTATACAAGGCCATGGATGTCTGCTTTGCTCTCAGTTTCAGATGAGGAAAAAGGAAATTTCCTTCTCTTCTTCTCAGTTGCTTTTCCTGAAGTAAAGGATTTTGGTTTTGCCCTGAAAACTGAATGCAGCCATTAGTACATGGGTTGCAATCTACGAGCACAGGTGGCTTTGATGTCAAGGGGATTTACGTATATTTCAGACATCTATAGTTCCAGGCAAATAGATGGGCATCTGCTCCCTGAAAAAGTTTAGTTCTTCTTTGGGCCTCTTCCCACCTGTTTGTGGTCCCTTGACATCCCCAGCAAAACACCTGTAAAGCAAGATGTTATGGGGAGCTGCTGAAGCATATTTTGTCTCCAAACCAAGTAAACAGAAATTCTAGGTTACAACTAGGGTAAATGGTAAACAACATCCACAGAAGCAAAAATTATTTTCATAGCTCAGTCTGGGTTCTCTCTCCCTCTTCTTCGTCTTTGTCTTTTCTTTGGCTTTCTAGTTTTGTGTCTGCCTCTGTATTTCTCTCCCTGTGTATGCCTCTCCCTCTTTTTCAGCCTATAAGAATTTGTTTCTAGGTGACACCATAGAGTTTGTATACCTTTTTGATTTTTTAGGACATATTCTACATTCCTCTTTGATTTTATCCTCTTGTACAGTTTTATATGCCAATGCAGCTTAAGAAGCTGTAAAAGTGATATTTATGGATATTAATATTCATTAAATGCTATTAAATATTTAGTTCTCTTTGCTAAGTCTTTTTATTGAATGAAGCAGAGTATGGACAAGATTTAGCACACAGACAAAAAGGCACTCAAGATGAATATCTTTAGGAAGAGGATGATGGCCTCTTAGGTAAGGTAATTTTCTAAAACCAAATCAGAAACTTTATTTACAACTTGATTTTGTTTATTAATTTATTAATTAAAAATTAATCAAGTAGAAAACTGACACAAGCTTCAAACTAGCACATGTAATCATCTATCAGTCTCACAGAATATTTCTTCTGTTGTAAGATGCAAAGCAGGACAGGTAAGTTTAATCACAAGCTTGACATTCTTAAGACTGAAGTATAACCATATCTATATAGGTGAGAAAGCAATAGAAACAATTCATTAAATAGTTGTAACTGTATTAAAATATGACATAAATAAGGTTTTAATACATACCTCTACAACATCTCCCTCCATCCCTTAATCCACAGCCACTTTTACAAATCTCTTAAGGTGTCCACCAAAACTTATGGCAAGTGATGCAGCAATAAAGCACACCTGAATCCCCAAGCAAACCACAATGTGGAAAGCACTGCAAAGTCAGTGCCATGAATCTCATGGTGTCCAATCACAGCCAAATTCCCCCCAGAATAACTTTGCAAATGTACAAGAGAGCCAACTAAACAATAGTGTTTAGGAAAACGGCTACAACGTAATTCAAAATTAAACACTATAGTTAGGATACCGAAGGAAATAGCTCACTCCAACCAGCAATAATACCACCAGTTTATTTTTTATATATAATTTCTTTGAAGAATCATTTTAAGTAGTATATCGAGGTATAAAAGTTTTATTTATATATTAGATTAATAGTATTGAGTATTATATGTGTTTGTGTATATATGAATTGTATGAGGTTTATAAGTGTATATTTGAGATATTAATTATATTTATAATATTATGGTTAGTACTTTTATCCAACTATCAGCTTATATGTTCAGACATGTGCAATGACAACCTATATATTATTGTATATGTTTAGTGTTAGCTAGAATATATAAATATGTGTCATATAGTAGATTTAGTATTTGTTGCAATTAGCATGTCCCTTTAAGTATTGAATATGTGTTTGGCGCCAAAAAACAGTTAAATAAGCCAACTAATCATTAATTGATTGATTCTGATGAAGTCTACATTGTAGTGGATGAAAGCGCTAGATCCGTTTTGCCGATGGAATATCTATGATTTTAAGCTTAATAAACTGGTGGTATTATTGCTGGTTGGAGTGAGCTATTTCCTTTGCTATCCTAACTATAGTGTTTAATTTTGAATTACGTTGTAGCTGTTTTCCTAAACACTATTGTTTAGTTGGTTCTGTGGTTGATATGGATACTCAGGAGGAAGCTGCCACCCACAAGTGTACACCTGGTGAGGAAGGAGAAGTGCAGAGACTTCAGTCGGAAGTTTCTTCTCTAAAGGGTGAAGCTACACGCCTTTTAGAATTTATGACACAGTTGGAGCCAAAACGGCAGATGTCGCAGATGCGGATAGGAGGGGCCAAACATTCTAGTGACAGCGACTTGGATATGGAGCTACCAAATGGGCAAAACAATCGAACAGTTGCTTCTACGGCAAGATCTTTGGTGGATATACAAAGAACTGATATGGAAAACAGTCGGTTTTCCAATAAAGATTTTACTTTTGATTTTTTATTATATAATATAGAGGATGAAGCACAACATATAGGAACTAAACCCAAACGTAATATGGCAGGGAGGACATATTCAGCAGCTGTTCACAACGGACATAACGATCAAGGTACTGTTAGACACATCTCTAGTCCTAGAGCTAGTGTCAGTAATGTTCAGGATAATAATGGTAAACAGGGACATAATGCTGATAAGTTGGACAATTTTATTTTAAAGGATGTATGTTTTGATAAAGTAAGCCAGGCAAATGGTGTGGAGGATAACTTGAGAGAATCAGTACCTGGCTCTTTAAAAGAACTAATTTATGTGTTTGGTAAATATTTAAATATGATAAAGGGAATAAAAATTGATAATGCTTACTTGAACAAATGTTTAGCATTAAAATTGGTCCCTAAGGGACTTCGAATTTTTAAAATGCCTATGGGAGTATGGCTTAATGATCAAGTATGTGATGAATTTAATACATTATTCAATCAGTTTGATTTCGAATATATGAAACTATTAATTAAGAAGAACAACGAGAAATTATGTGTATTAATAGATAAAGTGGAGAAATTGAATAATTCAATAACAAATTACTTACTGTTTGAACAATGGGAGAAATTGTATTTTAAACAATGCATGTTGGCTGATAAGAAAGCCCAGGATATATTTAAAAAAAGAGTAAAAAAATGAATAGGGACATCTCTGACTTTAAAGCAAACAAAGTATATCCATGGAAGAACAGGACGTGGAGTAGAGATGACGAGAAGGATAAGTTAGGATTACATGATGATTATGGGATGTATCGCTCTGTTGACGAGTATGGAAATTTTTATGGGGAAAAAAACAAAACCAAGGGGGGAATTGGAAAAAGAATTGGAAATGGAGGAAAAACAGACAGAGATGGGGACAGAGACAGTACAACAATCAGGTATGGAGAGATTATGTGTGACAGAGAATTATGAACGAACTAATATGTTGCATATTTTGACCAGTTTAAGTACTGGTAATGTTATATATGAGGGTAATCATGATGTCATTATTAACAGTAAAAACAATTTTAACATTTTTAACTATACTAGTTTAGTGTTAGAAGATGAGCATTTTAATTTATTTTCTAAAGGGATGAAGTTTATCCCTAAGAGGAAATTTAATGCAGTTGATTGTCTCACTGAGATCAAATTATTCCTCAGGAAAATTAATTTGGGTATTCATTTTAAAAACAAACTTGCTTCAGTAGGGAAGGATGAGTTAAAGAAAAAAGTGTATGTATACCCCCCACCCACCCCAATGTAGCCATTTATGAGAAAATTGTTTCCAATGAGATATATAAGCTGCAGAATGATGTAAGATATAAAAAAATGAAAAGTAATTTATCTTATGAAGAAATGCATCTGCTTCAATGATTTAAGAAAGATAAAAATATTAGGATTATGAAGCCCAATAAGGGGGGGGGAGTAGTTCTATATGACCAACAAGAATATATTAATAAAATAAGCTTGATTCTGTTGGAATCAGGGAACTACAAGACCGTATCTATTATTGAAATAAATATTGGGTATAGAAGGATAGAAATGTTTTTAGAAGAATTTCTATTAGACGGACATATATCAAGAGACACATATAAGTTTTTGTTAGTGGAATACCCTAGTCTGGCTACAGTAGTAGGGGTACCAAAAGTATATAAAAATTTAATGGATCCACCATTTCGTCTGATAATATCAGGGAGACATTCAAAAACTTTCCCACTGGGTGCAACTATAGACAAATGGCTTAAGCACGTCTATTTGAAGATCCCCCATTTAGTTAAGGACTCTTGGATGTTCCTAAGTAATTTAACCCCAGAACTTTGGAAAAAGGGAATTATTTTTATTACAGTAGATGTTATTGATCTTTACTCACATATTCCTAAGGAAGAAGGGTTGGAGAGCTTTTGTAACAGTATTAGACAATATTCAAATTTGGAACGGGACCAGATTAATCTAATTATGGAATTAATGTCTATAGTACTTGAGTATAATTACATTTATTTTGAAGGAGAACATTATAAACAAACTAGTGGAGTGGCAATGTGGGCCGCCTGTGCCCCTATATTTGCCAATCTAATTATGTTAGATTGGGAAATTGAAAAAATATTTAAGAGTGAATATTACAAGTACATTCGACACTACTCAAGATTTTTGGATGATATTTTCATCTTATGGGATGGACCGTTATATATTATTGACCTTTTTGTTGGGTATTTGAACGGTATGAGTCATTATTTAAAATTTACACATAGTTATAGTACTGAGGGTATAGCATATTTAGACACCTTTATTTCTAGTACTAATGATGGTTTTAAATCACGTATTTACAGGAAAAATACATTTTCTAATAACTACTTAGAGTATTCGAGCAATCATCCGTTTAAAACAAAGAAGAGGATCTTTAAGGGCCAATGTATATGGGCTGCAAGGATGACATCTACTTACGGTGAAATGATTGATGAGATGGAATTTATTTATGAATTGCGTAGAACCAGAGGGTACCCTATGAAATTATTGAATGAGACGAAAATGTATGTTGTTAAAGAATGGGGGAAAAATATTTACCTGTACTAGGAAAACAACTAGTTAATAATGGTACAGTAAATAAAGGGGAAGTTAATTATAACAAAGCGTGTATTTCAAAATATACCCCTCAAGTTCAACAAATAAGAGACATTGTAAGTAGACATTGGAATATTCTTACAGTTGATAAAGATATAAAAAATTTAGTAGGCGATACTCCATTATTTGTGTACAAAATGGGAACAAATATGAAGTTGATTTTTGAGAGAAGTTTAGGAATATGCGAAACACCTTAACGAAGAAAGGGAACTAGAAAATGTGGTAGCTGTGGACAGTGTTTTGTCTTATTAGAAAAAGAATATATAATATTGGAGAATATAAATAGGACTAAAGTATTTCCATAATGGAAACTGTAATACTAAAAATATTATATATATGGCTGAATGTGTAATCTGTCCAAGCTTCTATATAGGAATGACAGAAAGAATGTTTAAAAAAATAATTTATGATCATATGTATGCGATCAAGAAAAATGATAGTACTAATGCACTTTCTAGAAATGTAGCTAAATATGGGGGTAATCATGAATTTCGATTTGCCATATTGGAACAAATTAATAAGGCAAATCAAGGAGGCAATAATAAGGCCATCTTAGGGGAAAAATAAGTGAGATGGCAAATATTAACTGATGCTTCGACTACACCAGGTCTAAATGATTATATTACTATTAAACCCATACTACAGAGATGTATTTACATAAAGATACATGTTTTATGCTAATTATTTGGACCAATGGTACATATGGCATAAATTGTGAGTTTTTTATGAACATAATTCCGTATGTATATTTTTATATGTTTATTTAATATGTTTACATTGCATATATTTCTTTGATTCAAGTAGGCATAGTATTGCAGTTTTGCACATTATTTATATTATCAGTTTAAATGTTTTAATTATAGAGTCATTGACTTTATGCAAATATATTATTTGTATCCAGGTATATTTTTTATATATAATTTATTTGAGGAATCATTTTAAGTAGTATATCGAGGTATAAACGTTTTATTTATATATTATATTAATAGTATCGAGTATTATATGTGTTTGTGTATATATGAATTGTATGAGGTTTATAAGTGTATATTTGAGGTATTAATTATATTTATAATATTATGGTTAGTAGTTTTATCCAACTATCAGCTTATATGTTTAGACATGTGCAATGACTACCTATATATTATTGTATATGTTTAGTGTTAGCTAGAATATATAAATATGTCATGTAGTAGATTTAGTATTTGTTGCAATGAGCATGTCCCTTTAAGTTTTGAATATGTGTTTGGTGCCAAAAAAACAGTTAAATAAGCCAACTGATCATTAATTGATTAATTCTGATGAAGTCCACATTGTAGTGGATAAAAGCACTAGATCCATTTTGCTGATGGAATATCTATGATTTTAAGCTTAATAAACTGGTGGTATTATTGATGGTTGGAGTGAGCTATTTCCTTCGGTATCCTAACTATAGTGTTTAATTTTGAAATGTTCAAGAGAGCAATTTATTCAAACAGCAAATATCAGTTCATATAGGACACATCTGATGACATGTCTCAACAGCACTACAACCAGTCCTAGGAGATAAACAGAACACATCAGAGTACAAATGTTTATAAGCAATAACTGGCAAGTAAACACGGGATGTACTCCAGAGAACATCAGTCCAATCTAGTATGGTTCCAAAAACGTTCTGACAATGAGCCAAACTTCTTTCCATTGTAGATCTTTCGGCATATCCATTTTGACAAATATGGTTTGCAATAATAATTTTGTAAACAATCCAGCTGGATGCTGGAAGGGTATCTAAGGATCCTTTTCAGTAAAAAAATTAACAAGAACTTCACATACTGCCTCTACTAAACCTCCCAGCATCCTAACTCCAGCTAAAATGTGTACCAAATGAAAAAAACTGGGAAAAGAATAAAAAACCCAAGGGAGAAGCATTTAAACATTTTAAATGAGTTAAAACACAGAAAAGAAAAACAGACACAAGAAAGAAGCCTAGGTGCAGTATCCTCCTAGCACTCATCACCCTGACTAGAGAAACTATAGACTATTGCTCTCTGAATGGAACTGAGATGAAAGCACCCTTAAACAACTGAAATACTAAAGAAATCAAAGCTGTCACTCTGTTCTTAGGCAGAAAATAAACAGTAGTTGTATATATGATAAGAGATAACAAACAAGTGTCCATAAGGTTAACCTTTGCAAATGATAACTGAAATATCTTAAAAAAAAAACATTTTTTTAGTAATGACTGAACAACGTTTATCCAAGTGTTCCTATATAAAAAATTTGGACCCAAAAGGTAATCCCGAAATGCTAATACCAGAGGATGAAATAGTTATATCCCTGAGAAAATAAACATAACCTAAACCTGAACACTTTGCAATGTTGAGATGAAGCCCCACCATCATCTCTTAAAATCAAAACAACAAGATCTGTCCATTTTTCCACAAAAACGGTGAAGTCAACTGCATATGCCGCAAAAAAAGGAAGCGGATCCCCGAACCAGCTGCTCAAGGGGTATCCCTGTAGAATGCCACTCCTCTTGGGAAGTGACATCCCCTCCAATTGTTAACCACAAGGCAGCAAGATGGTATTAGAATAAACAGAATATAAAAAAGAAACAAACCTTGGACTGAAGCCATAACTTTGTAGGATAGCTAAAAGCTGGATATGGCACATGTTGTTGAAAGGCTTGACGATACGGCAAGATAGCATCAAAGCAAATGACAAAGGGGAAATCTCCCAGGCCAACTCCTTTAAATAAAGGAGCATCTATTGCAAGGGATAATCTGGTATGTCCTAAAAACCTGAGACCAAAAGATTCTGTAAAACAGCTCTAAGCTACAACTCCAAAATCATACAAATTATTTTATAATCGCTATTACACAACAAAATAGGACATCAGTTTGGCAGTGCTCTCTAATCCCCTTTTTTATAAACACATATCAAACCAATATGTAATGGGGTAATTCAAAACAAAACTTCAAAATACCATACATTACAAATATTACCAAAACAGACTTTTAAATAGCAGTTGCCTTCTGTGTGGAGTCTGCATGTCCTCCCCACGGTCGAGTGGCCTCTGAAAGACATGCGTGAATGGGCGTGCCTTCACTGAAGGTTGGGTGTCAGGCTGGCAACTCGGCACCATAAAAATCGACTGCCAGTCATTAGAGGACTAGAGTTCCACTGTGGCGACACCTAACTGGGAAAAGCCAAAAAGACAAACAACATGGTTTTATAAAAGGAATAAGGGTTTTACAGTTTGGAATGGCATCTCTGGAAAAAATAAAAATTCATCAGGATTTCACAAGAAAAAAAGCAAGTGCTAAATGGCATGAGTTAAAGGGCACCTTATTTGTGAATAACTTACCAGTAACATACAGACTGCGCCCTGACTACCAAATGACCATACATGTAGAAAACCCTGCTGATCACTTTACCAGGTAACAGCTACACAAAGTAAAGCATCACCCTTATCAAGCAACCATACGGAGCACCCTAAACTTGAAAACTAAAAACTTCAATAACCATTTCTGCAGGGGGATGGTGGGTAACCTTTCACCCCCCCCAAAAAAAATCTACACACACACACACACACACACACACACACACATATATATATATATATATATATATATATATATATATATATATATATATAAATATTTATATAAAGCACACTGAGCATGTGTGGGAAGGTGGATAACCCTTATTATGTTACTTTCATATTTGATGATGGTACTACTGAACAAAACTGCTGTCATAATTTAGCAGAACATCCATTACACCCACTTTTGTCATCATTCACACCGTGACACCACAATGTCATGCCAGCATTTTGTGTGCTACACAATGGTCAAGGTATGACAGATCACTCTACCAAGAATTCCTGCATTGTGTTGTACATGCCAGAAAGTAAATGGCATGTCCACTTAAGGCCTACAATAGTCCCCTGGAAAATGACATGGTGAATGGGCTTGGCTTCTAAGGCCACTGAATGTGGCAAAGCTCCTTGTGGGTGCAGTAAAGAAAGTAATATTTTCTTTTATCTGTTGTATAAGTACCACAAGGCACACCATCAATGATTATGGACTCTTATCAGTGTCTACAAAATACAGTGGATGCCTGACAGCCTTCCCAGGGGGGTGTCTGATTCTAGTGGTATACCCTGCTCTGGGGAGCAGTGCAAACACTACTACAGTAACCTGAGGATACACCATCCTGACCTTCTTGTCCCTAGGGATGAAGAAGTCAGCGTTAGGTCAGCCAAGATGTATTGTAAGTATTGGTATTCATATATTAGTTATCTTATCATATGTTCGTAGGTGTTTACTAGGCTAATGACCACAAGGGCCTTTTTAAGCCTAGCCATGCATCCCAAATCTCTGACAAGTTCTGATACCCTTGATAAGTGTAAGAAGGAGCTTGGGAGATGAACCATTTACAGGTTACCTGTTTGCATCAGAAACATAGATGCCAAACTAGGGATTAATTTCCAGTTTCCCATCCAATTGTCCAAGTTGTACTTGAATTGCATTAGGGAAGAACTCTGCTGCTTCACATGGATGGGGAGCCTGTTCCATAGACGGGGTAGTCTCTGTGATACATACCTATCTCTCCAGCAGGTCCTATTTATATCACAGGCAAGGTTTAAGTCTTTCAAACTGGTAATTCTGGTACTGTTTGTTTTGTGGATATGCAGGTGGTCCATCAGAGTGGGGTCTGACAATGCCCTGTATGCCAGGCATAGATCTCCCCTCAAAAGCCTTTAGGAGACAGAATACAGGGATAGGGCCTTGAGGCGGTCTGCTTAGGACATATTAGCTATGCCCTGTATTCTTTTATTGAGGAACCTCTATGGACATTCCAGTTGTTGGATATGCCTGGATAGGTACATACCAAAGGGGGCATTGTACTCAATGATAGTTCTGATGAATGCTGAATACAGTGGAACAATGACCGCCTTGAACTTAGATACCATACATTTGTTTAAATTTAGTGCAACATAGAATGATTTCTTCACCACAGTAGACACGTGATGTTCAAAGGCTAGATTACTATCTATATGTGTCCCTAAGTCCCTGACTGCTGGGTCAACTCTAAGGGGTGTGTTGTCAATATGATAGTTACCAGGGATGGATGACTTCCCAAAGGATACTATTATGCATTTCTTGGCATTTAGTTTTAGTCCATTGATCTGACACCACTTGTTTGTCTGTGTCAGCCCCACCTGGAGAACATTTGTGTCAGTGTGAGATTCAGTAATAACTCCTAATTTGCAATCATCTGCAAATTTAGTCAGCCAGATACCACTGACATTGGCCTTGACTTCTGAGAAGTAAATGCCAAAAAGGAGCAGTCCAAGGACTGATCCCTGAGGGACTCCACTTGTGACTGGCCTCTTTGTCGAGGTGGACTCCCCAATTCTAACTTCCTGGGTCCTGTCTGTGAGCCAGTTGGCTATCCACTGGGTGACAAACAGGTTTGTACCTAACCTCTTGAGTTTGTCAACAATGCTCAAGTGGGGTATTGTGTCAAATGCCTTAGTCAGGTCAAGGTATGCAATATGAATGATTTTTCTCTCATCCATTGATTTGGTGACCCTTTCAAAGAAGTCCACCAGGTTGAGTAGGCATGATCTGCCCTTTACAAAACCAAACTGGGTTGGGACCAGTGTCTGGAGGTATACTGTATCTCTTTTGATCATCTCCATGATAATTCTTTCCATGGATTTACATATAAGACTAGTAAGACTTATGGGTCTGTAGTTTCCAGGGTTTGGAGATGGCCCACCTTTGTGCAGAGGGATGACTGTTGCCTTTCTCCATTCATGAGGCATGAAGCCTATTTGGAGGCTACAGTTAAATAGTAATTTCAGAGGCCCTGATGGGTCATGTTTCATGTTAATTAGAAGGCATCCTGGGATATTGTCTGAGCCCATAGATGCAGTGTTCTTGGTCTTATAGAGAGCATTAAGGACCTGTTCCCTAGTGATAGTAGGGGAAGTTATATTTGATGATATTTGCTGAGGGAAGGTTGAGGAGGAGAGGGGAGTAAAGTTGGAGCTGAATTTATAAGCCAGGGGATTTGCTATATCTTCTGGCTAAGTATAGGTGGCTCCATTTATAATGAGCTCTGCACACAATTGTGTATTGCCTTTGAGGTTGCGAACATAGCTAAAGAATGCTTTGTGGTTGCCCTTGGCCTGGGAGGCCAAACTTCCCTCAAATTTGGCCTTGCTAGACTTTATTTGTCCTCTGAGTTGTTTGTTTAGTTTAATTAGAGTGTTTTTAATATGCTGGGTGCTGCACCTCCTACTTTTTGCCATGATTTTCTTCCTCCTGTTATATATCCGATTGATTTTGTGATTTCACCAGTGTGACTTGTTTTTTTAGTTAGTTCTGTACTTCTTCCTGGTGGGTACACCTGCCTCTATACAGATATTAACATGCATGTACAGGGTTTCTGTGAACAGTTCTACATAGGCAGACATGTTTTCAGGGTTTATAGGGGCTTGAAATTTTGCCAGGTTCTCGCTTAATAGCAGGAGGTTAGCCTTAGAATAGTTCCTGAATATCCCTGGTTTAGCTAAGGGTCCGGGTTTTATTTTTACTTCAAAGGAGACCGTTTTGTGATCTGACTTTACCAGGGAAAGCATTACTGTAAGGGGGGTGTGCAGCACTCTCCCATATTAGTGAGGACCACATCCAGTATGGTTGCACCCCTGGTTGGTGTATTGACTATCTGGTCCAGGGAGTTTGTGTTTACAAAATCAAGGAATCTCTGTCCATGTACGTTTGATGCTGTATAAGATTCCCAGTTAATAGTGGGGTAATTAAAGTTACCCATGAATATGGTATTGGGTTGGATGGTTAGTGTTTATAATAAGTTTAAGTACATGGTATGGGTTTCCTGGGTCATAGAGGGGGACCTATAGCTTGCAAGGAAGTGGTATTGGATTTTTCATATGGTGATTTGAACATGGAGCAGCTCAAGTGCATTGTCCTGTTTAACCAGCCTTGAAGTATATTTATTTTTGATGTAAATAGAGACACCTCCACCTTTAGTCCCTGCCTGTGAAGTAGATGGTCTAAAGGTGTGGAAGGCATTATAACCCTATACTGCTGGTGTGCTGTCTTCGGATTTAAACCACTTCTCTGAGACCTTACAGACATCGGCATTCTCTAGGGTAAAGAGAGTTTCCAGGGAGTGGAGTTTTTTGTTTAGGTTCCTAGCATTGAGCAGTAATACCTTTAGATTTTCTTGGTTTTGATTTGCTATGCCAGAAGTGCTTTCATTTTGGCATTGCCTAAAAAAGGCATTATGGGGAAAGACAATGTTTTAGCTAATATTTTAAAGCCTAGAGAGGAGACGTGCAGACCATCCCTGGCAAGCAGCATGGTCTGTTGACCATCTCCTTCCATGCTGACAAATATTTCACCCCCTTAGAATGACACCAGAAACTAAGCCAATTATTAAAGTTAATCATCTTTTGTTTGTACTGTAGCATCATCCTTGGAGAAGGTAAAAATGCTGCTTAATGCTAGGCTCATACCAGCCTGAAACACGTATTGTGAAAGTTCTATGAGATCTCTCTTCATATAGTCTAGGGAGGTATGTCTCAGGTCATTTACTCCCACATAAACTATGACTGAGTCATGTTGGTAATTGTGATCCAATGACCTGAGGGCATGAGTAATGTTGCGGATCCTAGCCCCTGATAAGCAACTGACTGAAACTTTCTCCTTACTCAGCCTGGTGAGAGGGAAATCAGTGTCTCGCAGTGGAGCCTCCAATGACTAGAATGTTGGATTGTGTGGTGACTTGCCTTATGGGCTTAGAGGTAGAAGCTCCATGAGATGTAGCTCAATGTGTTGATGTGGGTGTTGTTTTGAAAGAGTGTGCTTGGGACTGCTGAAGGTATTTCTCATGTGTACTTTGTCTAGGAGGTCTTTGTGATTTAGGAAGGTTACATGAAAGTGCCTCAGTATATAGGTTCATAGGTAGGTACTAGGCTATTGGCCCCAGGGCCTATATAAGCCTAGTCAAAAAGGTACCCTGGCTTTCGCACCACCCAAGAAAATTATTTTCTTGTGCCCCTGTCGTGCACAGCCACAGAAGTGATCCCCGGGGTGAATTTCCTATTTCCCATCCAATCATTAAGATTTTTCTTGGAGTGCTAATGAGGAGCTTTGTTTGATATAGATAGGTAGTTTGTTCCAGAGTATGGGAAGTCTCTGGGACAGGAATCTATCCCTCCAGCATGTTCTGTTTATTGTTGGGACAAGGTTTAGGTCCCTAGAGCGTATAGCTCAAAGGGATTGTGATTTCTTTAAGTGGAGCATGTCCAACAGTTCTGGGTTTGACATAGCTTTGTATGTTAGGCAGAGATCGCCTCTGAGTAGGCGATATGCAACAGAGTAAAGCTGGAGTTTTTTGAGATGGTCTGCGTAGGGCATCTGTTTGAGGCTGGTAATCCTCTTTGTGAGTTATTTCTGCAGCCTTTCCAGTTGTTCTAGATGTCTTATGAGGTACATACCAAAAGGGGCACTGTATTCTATAATGGGTCTAATGAGTCAGGGGGAACAATGACCTCTTTTTTCCTGGATGAGAAACCTTTTGTGATGAGGTGTGCCACGTAGAAGGATTTCCTGACTACTGTGGCAATGTGATTATCAAAGGATAGACTACTGTCCACCTGTGTCCCAAGGTCTCTTATCACACTTTCAGTGTTAAGTAGACTACCGCCTATGTGGTAGTTCATGGGTACAGAGTTTTTACCAAAAGGGATAACAATGCACTTTTGGGCATTGAGCTTGAGGCCATGGCTTTGACACCAGGCATCTGTTTCAGTGAGGCCCTTTTGTAGGATGTCCACATCGTTAGGAGTTTCAATTACAGCCCCTAGTTTGCAGTCATCTGTGAACTTCATTAGCCAAAGACCTTCTGTGTTAGCCTGTACTTCAGAGAAGTATGTACCAAACAGGAGAACACCCAGGACTGAATCCTGTGGTACTCCACTTGTCACTGATCTGAAGTCAGATTTGGAATCTTCTACTGTCACAGTGTGGGTTCTGTCAGTGAGCCACTTGGCAACCCATTTTGTGACATAGGTATTTATACCTAGTTTAGTGAGTTTATCTATAATTCCAGAGTGGGGGATGGTGTCAAAAGCTTTGGAGAGATCTAGATAGGCTGTGTGCATCACCTTACCCTCATCAACAGCTTTGATGACTGCTTCAAAGAAGTCTATCAGGTTTAGGAGACATGATCTGCCTTTTACAAACCCAAACTGGTGGGGTCCAGAGTTTGGAGATTACCAGTGTCATTGTTTATAAGTTCCATGATGATATATTCCATAGCCTTGCAGACCAGGCTCATCAGGCTAATGGGGCGGTAGTTCCCGGGGTCCGTGTTGGCTCCCCCTTTATGGAGTGGGATGATCGTCGCTGTGTGCCATTCAGTGGGCACAAAGCCTGACGTAAGGCTATGATTGAACATGGTACTTAGGTGGGGTGCCAGTTCATTCTGTTGTTCGTGTAGAATGCAGCCTGGGATGTTGTCAGGTCCCATGGATGCTGTGTTCTTGGCTTTGGGGAGTGTGTTCTTTATCTGTGCAGCCATGATTGCAGTAACTTTGTATTCTTCTGGTATAGAGATGGGCCCTTTAGGGGTGTGAGGTGGGTAAAGTTAGCTCTGAACCTATCTGCCAGAATGTTGGCAATATCAGTTGTTTCTGTATATTTAGTGCCATTTTGCTGTAACCCAGAGCAAATCTGAGTGTTGCCATTGAGATTCTTGACATAGCCATAAAATGCCTTGTGGTTGTCTTTAGAATCAGTGGTGATTTTATTTTCGTAACTAGCTTTGGAGGATTTTATGAGAGATCGTAACTTCTTATTGAAGCTGACCAGGGAGCTCCTCCAATCATGGGATTTTACTCTTTTTTGCAACAGTTTCTTTCTTCTGTTGTAGAGTTTGTTTATGGCAGGGTACATCCAGATTGGCTACCTTTTTTTGGAGGATAGCATCTTGGTTCTGTTAGGGATTGCATGATCCATGCACTCATGTAAGTGCTTATAAAATGCATTTGTGTAGGATTCAGCAGTCATACCTCTATTGTCTGTCTGCATGGGTGTCATGAAGTTTGCCACTTCTGTCTTAAGAAGCGTGAAGTTGGCTTTGGAGAAATTTTTTATGGTGGTTTCCCTAATGGGCGTGGGAGTGGGATGTGGATGTCTAGGGTGATTAGCTTCTGGTTGGATCTGACCAACAAGGAATTGACCTCTGGTGTGGAACACCGATTGCTCATGTTGGTAATGACCAGGTCTAGGATATTGCTGCCCCTGGTGGGGGTGTGGATAAGTTGATACAAGGCATTGGCATTTATGAATTCCAGAAAACGTTGAGCAAAAGAGTTGGTACATGAGCAGTTTTCCCAGTTAATGGTGGGGTAGTTGAAATTGCCCATTATTAGGGTATTAGGTTGTATCCTAATATTTTCCGGTGTATCAAGAAATGAGGAGTGGGAATCTTGGGGCATGGTGGGGGATCTGTAGCAAGCTACAATTTGGATTGCAGTCTTGCCCAGAGTTAGTTGCACTTGGATAATCTCGGATGCATTATGCTGAGCAACTAGCCTGGAGGTGTGGATATCCTTAATAAATATGGACATGCCTCCACCTTTAGTGTTTCAGTCCAGGTTAGGTGGCCGAAAGGTGTGGTATGAATTATAGCCTGGTAATGCAGGGGTGCTCTGTGGAGCCTTGAACCAGGTCTCTGTCACTGCAGGGATGTTGATGTTCTCCATTTTAAAGAATGCCTCGAGTGAGTGCATTTTGAGGTTTAGACTTCTAGCATTGAGTATCATTACCCTCAGCTTTTGATTGCTTGTACCTGTTACGGTGGTGAATTTGTCATTTGAACCTTGCCTTCAAAAGGCACTATAGGGGTGGCAAGAGCCTTAGCCAGTATTCGGAATCCCAAAAGCGACAGGTGCAGGCCATCTCTGGCAAAGCATCATGGTCTGTCAATCATGTCATCCCAGGCAGACAGATACTGGATCCCTTTAGAATTACACCAGAAGCTTAGCCAATTGTTGAAGTCAGTCATTTTGTCCTTGTACTGTGGTATCTTTCTGGGTGATGACAGGATGCTACTCACAGTTAGGGTCATACCTGCCTGGGCTACAAGATCGGACAGCTCCTCCATGTCTCTTTCCATGTAGTCCAGGGAGGTACGTCTCAGGTCATTCACACCAACATGGATAATGACAGAGTCATATTTGTACTTGTTGTGGAGTGACCTGAGTGCATGTGTTATGTGGCAGATCCTGGCACCTAACAGGTAGCTGACAGTAACTTTCTCCTTGTTTAGCCTGGTGAGTGGAACATCAGTGTGCCTGACTATAGAGTCACCTATGACTAGAGTGTTGGGTACGCTGTTATGCCTTATGAGCTGTGGTTGAGTGGCACACTGAGTTTGTGGGCTATGTGTCATTTGGGTTGTGTTGGGGAGTGGAGGTTGCTTGCGTTTCTGCTTTAGAGGTCCCTGTTGTTTGGGCAGATTTTTATAGAGACCCTCCGTGAATGTAGGTGTCCATTTTGTGCTTCTATGTGTGTGTTTTGGTGGTGTGGGTCTATATGTCTGCTTTGAATTATGCGTGATGGGTGCAGTATATGTACTACAGACAACCTTATTGACATTAGGAGTAGTTTTATGTGAGAGCATTGCCTCCAGTGACATTGTGTAAATACATCTCTCACATACTGTATGTTTGTTTGAGAATTAACTGGTTGTCAGTAAACATGAGGCAATTCCTACATTGCCTCAGGATGCCCATATCCACCAAGCCAGTAAGGTAGACAATAGGAAAGTTCATATCCATGGTAACAGACCCTTTTTTATTGATTAGACTGTTGGAGTGAGAATATCAATCACTGTCAGGAGTATCCAGTCTGCAACTGTGTGGACTGTGCTTATCATTGCAAACTAGTTGTCCTGTGTGCAACTAGATATTGAAGAAATTTCAGTTGTGCTTTTACAGCAGACATGTCACTCAAGGTGTCTGAGTCTGTACTCTCTGCCAAACACTTGAGGGGAAACCAATACGCAGACCCTGAAAATTTAAGGCTGAAGTATTCAGGTGGATATTCTGAAGTTAGAAAGAAATCAAGCAGTACTTACTGAAAACAAAGAATTAGTATGTCAAGAATGATGAAAAGAAAGGAGTCGCATGAATGGCTACTACCACATCCTTCACTCTGTTGGGAATACAATACTCCTTTGCTTCTTCTCTCACCAGAAGCAAAATGTTAGCACAAATCCCAAGAAGAGAAGGAGGCCACAGTATGTTTGGTGATCCACAGTCTTGTCCCAGATTATGCAAGGGTCTGTAGGCTTGTAGCTTTTTTCTGGTAGATATCTCAAATAGCAACCAGACCAATCAGGTACGTTAAACATAGATGCTCACTATCCAACCACAAAGAGTCATGAATCAATGCCCTCTGCTCCCACTCACACCAGGATCGGAATAAAAGCACAAATTCCAAGCTGTCACCTATAAAGCAGGCTATATATTAGGCTTTCTGGTGATCAGCAGTCTCCAGGAAATAATATTACTGTATACTCCTTCTCTCACCAGGAGCAAACAGAAGCACTATTCCCAAGATGACTACTGAGAGGCAGAATGTGGGCTCTACAATAACTGGTGGTCTTGCCATAGATGATTAAAGGTAAGGAGAAAAAAAATGTTTTATCCTAAACACTGCAGTGTGCACTAGCAGTTAGATATGAAAATGGGTAACTTGTCTAAAAACTTAAGTTTTATTGGAGAGCCACTATTTTTAAAAGAGCAAGATAAACTGAAAGTGGGTGGGCGCTTTTGTATTCTGGTACTATGGAGAACAGTAGGATGGCTAATAACTTTAAATAGCTGAAGGGGACTGATTTCCCAAAATGATAATTTTGTGCTTACTCACACCAGCTAGTAAAGGCAGAGAGGAAACGAGATATATGGTCAAATTAACATAAGGGGAAGGAAACTAGAAGGACAGTAGTGTTTAAGAACACAACACTAACATAGTGGAATGGTGGGAAAAATTTCTGTCTGACTCACAAGAGACAGAGCTGTGGTCTCTTTTCAAGTTTTAATATGCAGTTAAAAGCAGAATACAAGTAAAACACAATGTAAAGAAAACCAATCACAGTATGCAAAATAGAAAAATGCAATAAAGTAATACAACATATAAGAAATAAACTGTAACCGAACCTTTCCCTCACAGCAAACTGTCTCAGAGTCTGGGTGAGCCTTTCCAGTAAAGCCTGAGTAATAAATGTGTTTTTATAAGCACGCAACTTAATGAGTTTTTTCCTTTTAGCTTGGGAGGCTATAGTGAAGAATAACCTTCTGTATCAGAGGCAAATGGAGAGGCATACTAGGCACAGGGGTGCATATTGTTTCTTTTCATTTTTGGTAATTATAACTGCATTCAAAGACTCATCTCTGCAATATGTAAAAGCATGACCTTTAACAGCAATACTGCCTATCTTACGTTTGCAGGGTACCTGTATGAGACATTTCCTTGTATTCTGATTATAAGCATAGAATTATGCACCTAACAGTATGTGTGGCATCTGCAGTGTTATTGTCATATGCATGCCAGACTAATGCATTACAAAAAATAACTATAGTGTGATAAAGGTTCACAGCATCACCCAGGTAAAACTGGTATCTGTAGACACACCATTAGTCTTACCCACATGTACTACAGCATATCTACACACACACACACAGACACACACACACACACACACACACACACACACACACACACACACACACACACACACACACACACACACATCCATCAGAATTTTAGGATCTCTTCATGAAAGTGTTTGCACAAATACTTTTATACCCCAAGCAGACTTCTCAGAATTTTTCCACAGGTAGACAACAATTACTGGATGTGTGATAGGAAATAGAAGGTTACCTGAGAATGTGTTTTTTGGGAATGTAATGAGTTGATAGATTTTTAGAAATCCCCTATGGGAAGAAATGTTGGAGGAGCGAATGTTTTAACTAAGGACTATTATTTTGGGCTGGGATACAAAAAATGAATTGCCTATAAACAATAAGGCCCTACTAAGTTTAATGCTGTTGGCTGACAAAAAAAAATTATTACGATGTAGAAATAAATGGAATCTATGGGAATAATTAATACAGGATACTGTTCAGCTGAAGTGATATTCAGGGACTTGAGAAATCTGTATAGGGCCAGATTCTGTAACGTTCTCGGAATCTTGTGCATTTCACCGTTATCAACTCAAAAGTTGCGGATAAGCCTGTAATATGAAAATATACCTCAGTGAACTTAGAATATGTTAGTACATAACATAATTCAGCAACAGCATTGGTGCACTCACTAGCAGTCACAGCCACTCTGCAATTCATGAAAACAGTCTCATAAAGCTTGATGTGCATTAACAAAGTTAGGGAAATTATGGTATCCCAATGCAAGCTGTATGACATTTGAAAGTAATACATATTTTCAGCAATCCCTCCAGCAAAGCTAGAGACAGTGATGGATGTCCCCATATGTAATATACTAATAAAATACAATTGCTCGACTCCATAAAATTTCTAATAAAAAACTTAACAAAGGCAAAAGGCAATCCTGGCCACTTTACCAGAGCTAACAGTGGCTAACAATGGGTGTGGGATGTGTGGGAGCACAGGCAATCCACTGACCCAAGAAAATAGGGAGGCAGAAAAGAAGATGTGCGGTATGGGTGAAGAAGAGGGACACAGAAGAGGTATGTTGGAATAGTAAAATCTGAGGGAAAGTCAGGGGAGCATGGGCTTTTTTTTTTGGAGAATAGAAGAAAAGGAAAAGACAGGAAAACAGCAGGAGAAGGGCACAACAGCAGGTATATGCATATAATAAATATCACAAGACATGACAGACAGGGGGTGGAAACAAACAGTAAGGTAGACAGACCACACTCTACAACATGGGCAATGGAAAGTTGACTGACAGGGTGGGAATGCATACCAGTCATGGTGAAATGAAGAAATACTTATGTACCTATGCACTGTTATGTTATGACATGTTGCAAACTGTGTGGCAGTCCTACCCAGATGTGAATGACTGATGAAAGTTGTGTGGTGCTGGGTAACAAATAGGGATCCCAGTACATATTGGATATTGAATTCAGTACTCAAGTAGTCTGTCAACAGTGCAATGGTAATCCTAGCAGCAGCAGATGAGCAAATGTAGCCCATGAAATGGCAGAGAATACCAGCACAGGGCAGAACAGAACCTCTGACCATGCATGTGAAAGCAAACATCTAAGCACAGTGCCAAACAGCAGTACTGCAGAAAAGCAATAAAATGTCTGCTACTTATACAATTAGGTGTACACAAGCCAAACAGATGTGAAATGGAATGCATGTCACAGACATATGCCATGTCAGAGGCAACATAGGTGTAGATGTATGTATATATATGACCTTCATTGGCCTAACAGCAAACTAATGAAAAGCAATGTCAATGCACATACACACACTAATGACATGTAATAATATACATTCTGAAATCTGCAGTTAATGCTATATAACAACTATCAGGTTGTGTACATAAAGTACAGCAAATTGCACTAGGTAATATGTAACACAGAAGTCTAATAAAAACAAGGCTGTAAAGCAAGCAATAGCTAACAATCTGTATGCATATGTCCGGCATCTCTATAATGCCCATAGGGTTGGCACAAGTTGACATTCTAACAAAACAACTGTGTGAAAATGGATGAGAATTCCAAGGAAGGTGAACATATACCATGGATATTTGCAAAAGGGAGGGTGAGGTGGACAACAGGGGTGCACATCAAAGAGGATATGCCAGCAAACCTAAGCAGGCAAATAATAAAGCAGAACAACACTATGTAATGGAACACATTGCAAATGTATGTGTACACCACATAGGGTGGTGTTGAAGTCAACACAAGCTACATTGAAGTGAATGGTCAATGTATGTCACATGGGCAGACTGCATTGCCGATGACAAGAAAAATGGCCATGAATAAATCACACACATATACAGTACCTGTGTCTCATGCTGTTAGATGATAGAGTTAGTATCATCTAACAGTAAGAGGCACAGGTAAAAAAGCTAAGAACCGGTATCACATACATGTACATGTATATACTGTCATGCCAGTGTACAACATGTGGAATAAACGGGTCTATATTATGTTGTCAAAAGATGTGTTCAGTGAATACATTTTCAATGACACATAAACATCAAACTTAGTAATCGCCGAACGACCACTTCAGCAATTTTTTTCCCAGGGGAAAAAACACTTGGCCATTATGGGGGATTTGCCCTTTTCCCAACTGTAGTGATCTCTGAGTTGGTATATTTAGTTAGGGGGTGTGGGGGACACAACCCCCCACATTGGGGGTGTGGGGGTGAAGCCCCCCACTATGTAGGGTTTGAATGTCTGTTTACTGTTTTTGGCCAACTGCTTTTTCCCAATGGGAAAAAAGTCGCAGATGTGGCCGTTCGGCCATTACTGGGTTCGATGTTTATGTGCCAATGAAGATTTGAACACATCTTCCAGCAACGTAATATAGACCCGTATATATATATATATATATATATATATCACTGATAATGTGTATGACTGAGCAAAGGACAGTCCTGTGAGCAACATTACAGCACATTGATATGAATGTAGTATCTGCTCAGAGTGCTAAGTTTCAATGGGGGGTTGTCTATTGAACTGAATATGTGCAGAGTCATGTACATAAATCAGTGCATATATACACCATTTCCAGAAATATGCAAATGTATGTCAATTTGGAGTGCATGCAGAAATGTAACACAGTCCAAAGAAGGCATACTTTAATGCTACTATATAATCAGCAGTACCAAGGTACTGCTTATTATGTACCTGAAAGGTACAGTGGCAGTCTATGTAGTCTGTAAAGTAGGACTGCCCATATATAGCAGACACAGTTATATGATACAACATGGCACCATAATTGTCAGTACATGCCACATGCAAAGCCAGTATGCCACTGTGAGAGTACAAGTGTCATACAAAGCAAACTGGCAAGGACATGTCCTGCCATTGAACAGGCATGACTCAGCAACCCACAAATCATTCCATCCCACTGTGGAGTATGAACAAAATGTTGTTTGCAAGTTGACATCAATCCCACACATGTATACAGTGTAACTCTTGCGTCAACAGCAGCACATTAACTGCAAAACACATAACTATGACATACTGGGCCACAGTATATTGGCAATAACAACAATATACTGCACTGAATGAAGAGAAGTACACACATACATATACACATAATAAGTGCCACGTCTACCCTTATGGAGCAATATATGCATCAAGTGCTGAAAGTCATGGACATCGGCATGATGACTGCATGTCTAATGTGGTAATTTGCGCCATGCACCCTTTGCAAAGTAATGCTAAATGTCACATGACAGCTGCACTGTACGTTTGGCTGTGTATCACATAAGCATGGCAGCAAAATGCTATGCATGCACAAGTGTGCCTATAAAGTCCAATCTTGTATATGGCAAACACCATGGTGGTGGTAGCAGTATAGAAGTGGATCACACAGACAATGCCTATGGTCCTGTGGGCTGCCTGATGAAGATGAATATTGTAAATGATCTCCCGAGCTATTTTCTTGAATGTATCCTGCATAGCACATGCCATATCCTAAAAGAAATTCCCTACCATGTCCCTCATCTCTGTCCAAAAGACATCAGTCATCACATCCTGAATCTGGTCCCAAAAAATCATTTTGTGGTGGTGGTGGTGGGTGATGTCTCCTCTGGGATGTCAGCAGGGATGATGGCACATGCAGGTCCAGGTTCTTCCCCATTGTCATCATCATCATCATCTCCATAATGGTCTTCATTGTCATCTGAAGACTTGGGCTGTCGTCTTTCATGGACTCATCCCTGGTGTCTGATGGGTGAGTATCCCTGGGTCTCATGCTCTCTCAAGGTGAATCACAAGACAAGAAAGAAAGTTCATAATATGCATACCTGCAACTATATGAGTACATAACATACCCACCATGATACAATTCACAGGCAGAAAATATTCAGTATGACATATCACAGTAAGGTATGTCCATAGTCAAATGTGACACTTTATGCAGTATAGGTCATGAATCTAAACCATAACAATGAAAACCACATGTCTATCAGGCTACATGTTCCTGTAAAACATGGCTGTCATTAAAAACAAACTGATATGCAAATCAAAAATGTAAGAGACATTAACTACTATGCCTTCAACATGTGATCTCTGCATATGAGAAGAAAGGTATATTGCCATTCATTGCAGGTGCCATGAAAACCACATGACATGACCAAGCTAGATTATGTAGATGGAGTATAATAAAAAATAATTGCTGCTAGTGGATGGATATTCATGCATGCAACACATTCTCTATGTCCTGTTATCTATAATTATGGATGCTTTCAGTAGCAGCCCATGTCAGGACCACTACATCCATCACAGAATATGGGCAGGTTACTCCAGCCCATGTCATGGCATGCATAACACAACTTATCTGTAAAAATCTTGTCATTACCTGAACACTTCTTTATCAGCCATTATTATACATGACAAGGATGTGCACAGTCAGCACACTTTAGATGTCATAGCATATGAAGACAACCAAGCCATGACACTGTGTCCTGTAATACTGATATGTATCTATATTGCAAAACAACTGCTACACTGTTAGACTACTGTGAACCTGACAGCATAACACAAGTACTGTGACCTACAGTGGATAACACTTGATGTATGCCTCACTATATTGGCCAGCAGACTGTCTTAGAGATTGTCACCATTTTCTTGTTTCCTGTCTTGTAGGTGTGCCTTGCACATTTGTGTCTGTGAGTGAAAATGTGAATCGCACACAACTGTAACCTAGATTTCTGTGCAAATAATGAGTCATGTAAACAGGCACCCATTAACATATTTGTATGATAAAGATATAGTGAGATGACAAACCAGTGGGAAATATAAAAGCTGTATGCAAATGAGATAAGCAAGGCAACATTGTCATTGGCTGACACAACAAAACTTTGGAATGCAACACATCACTCAAGAATTAATAGACAATCATAAATACAGTGACAGTCTGTGACATGTAAAACCATAGGTTATGTCCTACAAACACTACTGTCTGTCTACAATGTATCAAGGCCCTACATACAGTTATTAGCAAGCACAATGTATGAACCTGCAAACAGAATAATGCTGACTGGGGATTATTTTAAATGAAGAACAGGAGTGGTTATGTGAACAGCTATCCCTAAACACAAATGTGTTTTAAGCAGAAATGATTATCATATTGAACTAAAGTGCATATCAAACATAAGACCCACTCAGTATGCAAAAAAGCAATATACACAACAGATTTGTCACTTAACACCACATATAGACTTATACATGTGTCGACATATACATGTGTCAACATATATCGCACAAACAGCAAGCAAAACAGTACTTGAACCATCACAATCTACAATGGTGTGATAGTTACACATAACTGACTTGTCAGCTAGGTTGTGACATGCAATTCATAACATTAGCTTCAGCAAACATGGCTTGCTCCTGACACATATGTAAAAGCACTTTTTATGAAATGTATACCAGTAATCAAAGATATTGTATGACTATTTCAGCTACCTTACAAATGCATGATGGGTATTTTTGCATTAATAGTACTATTCATGAAAATGCAAAATAAGCCAATCCTCTAACAATGATCACATCTATTCTAGGTACAAAATGTGAAAAAAGTAATCAACGTAACACTCTCCCTGTGCTGCTCCTCCAGCCTGTGTATCCACTTGATGCACAAGGCACAATTCTATAACATTCTTTTTCACCTCAAAATGTAAAAAGAATGTATGAATTACACTATGTAGATATAAAATAACAGTGAACTACGTTGAGCAGCTCATGTTCTCTAACTTTACATTGAATAACATTAAAAATCTACATACATATTTTTATGTGTCACACACAATACTTTATACATTGGAAGACTAATGAAAACAGATTTTTGATCCTGAAATTCAAACCTGCAACTCTCAGCTATGTTCACACTAGTACCCTGACACTACCTAGCTAATCCATCTTGTTTGAGATTGCATGGAGGAAATGCAGTTAAACATATCAGAGATATGATTGTGGAGTCGTAACATGGATCATAGCATGCACATTGTAAGATGGTTAAAACATAGTTCAATGTGCAGGAAATTAAGGATAACAGAGATTTTTTAGAACTCCAGCCAAATACACACTATAGTCATAAGCATGTGCAAAATACCTGTAAACATCAACAAGCAGGTATATCTATACAAGCATTTTCAAAATGCCATCAATCAACTGCCAAATTGTCTGTGCAGCAGATAGTAGCACAACAAACATCATGGCAACACACCCTCAAAGTGTCCATGATGCTGCCATTTGGAGGGAATGTGGACTCAGGGCTGCATTCCAGCAAGGTGAAATACCTGAGGGGCTGCTATAGGGTAAGTGCAGGAACATAACTAGGATGCAAGTTAAAGATACCCTTCAAAGCAATATCCATTCTGACCAAAACTGTCTTTATTCCCTACAACCAGTGACTGTGGCTATCCATTTGAGCCATGGCTAATGACCACATACCACGAACCATCAAATCCTGCACAGGAGGCCTGCAATAGAGCACATGCAACAGCCAGAAACACCACAGAGCATGTATTTGGTGCACTGAAAGTTAGGTTCAGATGTCTGTGCACATCCAGGAGGGCACTGCAATACACACAAGAAAAGGCAGCAAAAATTATAACAGTGTGAGCCATGCTGCACAACATGCTATCCAGAACGCATAGCAGTCTTCCAGCTGCAGGCGTGAGTGAACTACTACACCCAATAACACCAAATGTCTGTAGAGGACATCCCACAGGTATTAGAGGAGGAGCAGGAGGATGTAGAAGACATAAGTCACAGGGGTAAGCACCGTAGGATGCAGCGACAAGTGCAGGCCCAGGCAACATGGCAGTGTTTGACCCAAATATATTTGGGTCTATATTATAACAGTGAAGTTCTTAAACATCGAATGTTATAATATCAAACCCCAAACACCGAAATCTGAAAACATCGAACAGTCAGAATAGCACATTTTTTCCCAGGGAAAACAATCGCTATTCTGAGAAACATACACACAACACAAACACACACACAAAAAAACAGCAATCCACACACATACACTTAAAATCCTACACCTAAACTTAAACTAAACTTTACATACACTACTAGCTATCCACTTACCTTAACCCAACCCTAACCCTAAGGTCCATCACTATCGCACACTCACCTTACCCACGCCCTAACCCTAACTCACCTAACCCGCCCCCTAACCCTAACCTACACACAACAGCACACTTACCTGACCCGCACCCTAACCCTAACTCACCTAACCTGCCCCCTAACCCTAACCTACACACAATCGCACACTTACCTGACCCACACCCTAACCATAACTCACCTAATCCACCCCCTAACCCTAACATCCACACAACTGCACACTTACCTGACCCGCTCCCTAACCCTAACTCACCTAACCCACCCCCTAACCCTAACCTGCACAGAATCGCACACTTACCTGAACCCGACCCGTAACATTCCAACATATCAAATGCTGAAAACTGCGAAGCCACAGCAATGGCCCACCAAATTTTTTCCCTGGGAAAGAATTCGGTGTCCTGCACCTTTGCTGTTTTCAGCGTTCGACATTACGGGTTCAATATTATAACATTCGATGTTTATAAAATTTGATGTTATAATATAGACCCAATATATTTACATCCTGACAAGCCACCTTCGCTGAGTACACTGGCTGAACATTGATGTTCAGGGGTTACCCAACCACAGCAACACAGATTGCATTTCATGACAAGTGCCCACTAGATGTACACACTGGGCATCACACACAACAATATCATAACATATTTCAATGTGAACATATGCAAATGTGTCAAAACTGGGATCATCAACTCAGGGCACAACTGACATAGGTATGAATGCACACTCAGATTGTTGTATCACTGTATAGTAAAAAATAAGGGACACACATCGGTGTTACACATACATATCTCTACAATATAATAACATGAAAAAGAGAAATCATACAGGACATAATACAGAAATATGTTATTTCAATAATATGAGCCAGCTATGTGTATTACACTGTTTAGCACATACTCTAACACAGTCAAAGAGGACCTCACTGATGTCTCACACCATGGTCTGCTCTGCCCCAACCATGTACAGACACATTTTGCCCTGGTTGCTCCACAAAGGAGATGGACAGGGCTACAACACCATGTTGAGATGAAGGAACATGACTGCCAGTTGAAGGCCTTGTGACTGGTAGAACCACAGCAGATGGGCCAGCAGTTGAATTCTGTACAGGTTGGACTACAGTCAGTGATTCTCAATGGCCAATGGTGGTTCTGCGGACAGGTGGCCTGCCTTTAACAGGTTGCAATCTGCTAAGCACTGTCAGTTAATGCAAAATTCTGCTGGTGATATGACACTGTCGTAGCACTGTAGAGGCCAGCATTTCTTCTAACCATGCCACAGCTAGCAGACTTTCATTCTGAGTGGCCTGTGCAGCCGTAATCTCACAGTGATTGAACTCTTGTCCTGCATGCATGACACATAGCAGGTGTGCCACATGATCTGTGGCACAGGAAAGAGCACCGACGTCTGAACAATGCCATTGCTCTAAACATACATTTGCCCACAGCAGTAGGTGGACATCCTGTGACACCTGGCCATGAAGAACATCTGCTTGCCTACATCTACCATGATGCCTTGTTCCATGTTGTTCTGTGGAATGCCAGCAACAGTACACTCAGCTGTGGTGTTTTGGTCAATGGCCTCACCCTGTTCAACATCCACTGTGGCAGCATTCTCTGAATGGCTGGACAAGTGAATCTCCACATCCGAGGCTACATGTACTGCAACATCACTGTCAACCTCATGGGTGAACTCTTCAAACAACTCTATGTCCTCTGTGCCAGGTGACATACTACCATGCTGAGACACATTATGAACAACATCATGATCACTGGATGGGCTGCTGGATTATATAGATAATTGATGTTCTACAAGATACAAAGACACAAATCAGGACAATTTGCCTACATCACATGATGGATATCATCAAAGACATATGTCACAGCAATGTTACAAATAATAATGACTTTACATGCGGTTTACTGTATGTATGTTTCACAGATTCTACATAAATGAAGTGTATAATCTGTTTTCATGGCCAACATACATCACATATGTGATGAATAAAAAATAACACACCTGGCAACAACTCATAGGAAGATGGTGGTGTTGAACAGGGATGAACTTCATCTAGTATAGGGGAAAAAACAGCATTACTGATCACATCATTTAAACCATTAACCTGGTGAACACAGTTAAAACATACAGAATGTGTGACATACACATACCACTAATATGTACACTTGAGGACATTGATGCAGACTAACCTAGAAATGGTAAGAAGGGCACAGTATTAATGTAGGTCAACTACAGGATTAGAGTAAGGACAGCTCTGAAACATACTTAATAACATAAATGCAAAACACAGGAGTACTAATCGGCAGAATAAAACAATCCGCATGAACAAATCTCCATTGTAATGTCAATATAGAAAAGGCAGATATGGCAAGCGCTTCAAGCCCAGTCGGGTGAAAGCGCTTCCCATATCTGTTTCTCTGTTCAATAAATACAGATATATTTTATTTGAAGATTGTTTTCGTTGATGGTGAAGTGAAAACTGCCTTTTCTATATTGACATTACAATGGAGATTTGTGCATGTGGATTGTTTTATTCTGCCGATTAGTACTCCTGTGTTTTGCATTTATTCTACTTATTATTTTGTACAGGAGTTCTGATTTTTGGGTAGCAGCTTTTGACATTTTATCTGTTATACTTAATAGCATACCACTGCCAGATTTCTGCTGTGGAGAGGTTGTGATTTGTACTGTGGATCATGCAGTGGGAAAGTAAAGAGAAAGACAGCACATTCATGTATTTAGCAAAAACAATACTGACAGCAACACATATATAACACAGTAACATGGGATGCAAACACTCACCTAGTGGATACTGCAGCTGTACACCATATGGGCCTGTATTGACAAATATTGACAAATTTGCTGTAACATACCTAGTCTGTCTGCTCTTGAAAATGCATGGCTTTGGTCTCCACTGGATGTACCTGTACTGTCAAATGGTAGGGAAACAATATGACAGTAAACAGCAGTGACATGAAATGAGGTGAGGCACTAACAAGGTAGTGTTCATGGCAACAGTATAGAGACACTCACCTGCCGATCCCTGGTTTAGTCCTAAAGTAGATGGACCTGTGAATATTAATGCAAACAGCATTGCAAATGTTGTTTGGACTGCTCTGTCTGTAATTCAGTTGTGTCAATACATGTCATTAGACTTATGATCATCATCCTCACCCTGTGTGGATGTATGTGCATGGCTTAACTCTGCTGCTGTAAATCAAAAACAGCAATAGATAAATATGCATGCTACAGCAATCTGCAGTGATTGTCTCAATATACAGCTCTGTAATGGAAATAAAAACATACATGTTCATCCTGGAAAGCCAGCTTCAACCTCACCACCAGAGATCTGTCACTCCCCTGTTGTTGTATGCAGTGAGGCCAGAAATATTGTGATGTCATGGAAGGGCAGTGGTGCTCCACCACTGGTGGCATCCCTCAATCTTTCATAATGTGTCACTCTATTTACTACACAAAAGTTCATGTCTGAGCAGCATCACCTACAGGCCTCACAGGATTGGCTGTGGCCTCCAACTACATTGATCATGTTGGTGAGGTCTGCCCAGATGTTCATTTCTCCAAACAGTATCACCAGAATGACATAGGAGTCTCCTTCCATGTTGGTGGAGAGCATCATTTATGATGTAATTTTCCTGGGGAGAGAAGTTGTCACCCCAAGACAGATGGCCATTTGAAAAAAGTAGACACATGATAATATTCATATTTAAGCCGATTTATGCATTTCATTGTGTGAACAGCAAATGTCAACATAAACATTTAACATTGTGTGTGATAAATACTAATGTGACATACTACAAGTAAAAACAATGTCTTCAGACATAACATTGGTTAAATCAACATAACTTGTAATATCCTTACAGTTCGTGAGTGAGATTAGAACCCCCTGACAGTGCATATATATATATATATATATATATATATATATATATATATATATATATATTGCACAGGGGTCCAAAGACAACAGTGTCATGACCCATGAGTTTACTTGCATGTTACATTCAAATATAACTAATAATTTGAAGAACTTACAGAACACGTGGGGCAAACCTCAGGATCTGTAGCCAGGCCACAGACAGTATGGATAATTAGTATATTGAGCCAGTACTGATAATATCTTTGCTAAGAATCATCATTGAAGACATATCCATAACAGCAGCAGCACATGTTTTTAACAGTTTTGTTGGGAGACATGAATTGTGTGAGATTAGGAAGTGCATCACTTGAATGTGAATACATTTCTCTAGGAGCTTGGGAAAGGGGGATATGATAGCAATGGGGAGGTAATTTGATAGCTCATAGGAGTTGCCGCCTTTGTGAAGAGGAATAATGTATGATATTTTCCACAATTTGGGGATTTGGGCTTCTTGTATAGAGTGGTTAATGAGAACTTAAACAGGGTAGGCCAAGGACTCTGCAGCTAATTTTAAGAAATGAGTGGGTAGACCATCTGCTGTGAGGGTGGTAGGTTTTAGTTTTAAGAGTAGTTTTTTATCATAGAGGTTGGTACAGGTGAGAGTGTAAGTAAGGTATTGTTATCTATAGTTGGTGTAAGTGTAGGATTACTGTTAGTTAGTTGAGTAGATAATGTGCGAATGGATTCTGTAAAGTGGTGATTAAATTGAGAAGCTATGCTGTCATTGTTATTATTGGTGTTTGGGGTGGGGGTAGTAGTTTTGCCAGGTTTTAGAAGGGAATTGATAGGGTTTTTGGAATGTTTATTTTGGATATGAAGGAAGTAGTTTGGTTTATCCAATTTTATTTGTTTTTTGGCCTGATTACGCAGTTGTTGGTATAGTTGTCTATTTGGCTGGTATTATTCTTTTTCCAATTCTCCCAGGCATTGTCTCTAGTTTTTAGTAAGGCTTTAGTGGTCCTATTTAGCCAAGGGGCATAGTTAAGTTTGATTCTACATTTCCTAATGGGAGCGACTGTATTTAGAACATTTATAAAAGTACTATTGAAACAGTCCACTGCCTGGTCTAGTGCTAAAGTCTGTAGTGGGTGCCAGTTACATTGCTGTAGTATTCTATTAAGAATTTGTGGATTAACCTTGTGCTCCCGTAGGAATATATGTATATATATTTATATATATATATATTTATATATATATATATATATATATATATATATATATATATATATATATATATAACCTTGTGGTCTCACTGTTGTCAATGTTGGTGTTCTGGTGAGTTGACATTTGTAAGGGGATCTGATATATATATATCAGAGGTTGAAACTTCAGAAAGCCGAAGTCAAATAACGTTGCAAGCTAATTCTGGGAAAATAATCACTGGGCCACCATGGTGCCATTTTCCGTGTTCTCCACTGTAGTGCGATCTTGGAGTTGGTATATTTAGTTAGTGGAGGTGGGGGGGCACAGCCCCCCACATTTGTGGGTTTTGGTTGATTCCATTTGTATTTAAGTTGGTGGTCCAGTGGTTAATTTCCCGGAGCTACCTTGCAACGTTGACTTTCTGAAGTTTCAGTGCTGTGGTCTCGCTGTTGTGAACGTCAACATCCTGGTAAATGAACATTTTTAAGTAGATCCATATATTAGACAGATGTTTTTATAACCATGTGTCAGCTGCTGTGACAATTAGCTCATGGGGTAATTAAGTAAACTCAGCAAATACTGTCTTCTTAACTATGGGTCTGGCTCCCAAGTTGTTAATGTATTTAATAATGTAGCCACAAGCCTGATTGTGGAAGCAACAGCAGATATATTCACATCAAATGTGAATAAATCTGCTGTTGCTTCCACAATCAGGCTTGTGGCTTCATTTTCTCCTGCCTCTTTGGGTGCCCGGTGTGTATTTTTTCTGGTTCTTGGTTTTGTGGCACCTATTCCTTTGGAGATTTTTTTGGTTATTTAATAATGTGTATAATATCCATAATTATGTCCTTTTTAGATCTATATATGTTTTACAACATTTAACTACATAATTTCACATAGCTACTGGCCTCTTGCATCACAGATACCTATAGTGCCTAGGCCGTGTTTGGAATAAAAACATGTATATAACTTACATTATTCCTCCTAAGCAATAACACATCATCGTCATCATCATCAGCCCCCTTTTTTTCCAATTTTCTACATGGGGTCAGGGTATCTTGTTAATTGTTGCCATCTCTTGATTCAGTGCCACACTCTTGCCTTCTTCAACACTCATGTCTGACTGTTGCAGATCTTCTTTCACACAGTCCATCCATCTCTTTGCTGGACATCCTAGTTTCCTCTTACCTTCTTCCTGTCTGTCCCAAATCTTCTTCACCAGATTGTCTTCTGCTTTTCTGCACATGTACCTGAATCATCGTAATCTGTTTTCTGCTCTTATGTCCTCATTTCTTCATCTGTCTTACAGTGTGCATCCTACCACCCTTCTCAGGCACTTAATTTCCATCACCTCTAGCTTCTTCATCTGCTCTGCTTTTACTGCCCAAGTTTCTGTACCATACACTAGTACTTGTCACACCACTGTCTTGTGCACCTTACTTTTCAGATTCTTTGGCATTCTTCTGTCATAGACTACACCTGAGACTCTATGCCAGTTGACTGCAACCCCTCTGATTCTAGCTTTAGCCTCTTCATTCAGACTTCCTTTCTCCACAACCATCCGTCCCAGATACTTGAAGCTATTTATCTGTCCCACTATCTTCCCTTCTATCTCAATTCTCAGCTTCATCTGATTTTCACAATTTGCTGCCATGACGACTGTCTTATCGGTGTTTAGTTTCATCCCACATGTCTTCAGTTTTGCATTCCATTCCCCTACCCTTTGAGGTTCTTGCTCAGAGTCTGCCTGTAATCCCATATCATCTGCATACAGTAACTTTGTTGATCTGTCCCCTCCAACCTGTTTGCTAATGTATGCCATCACCAGTATGAACAGCAGTGGGCTCAGAACTGAACCGTGGTGTACACCCACTCCCACTAGGAACCCCCTTTATGAGGCAAACCAGTGTTCATACTTGAGTCATTGGGTCCTTGTACATAGCCTACACTAATTCTAATACTTCTGGGACTTCAATCCACCACAGTACTGCTTAGATCAGCTTTCTTGGGACCTTGTCATATGCTTTCTCCAAGTATAGGAATGCCCAGTTGGACTCTTTCCTCATCTCTAGCTTCTTCTCAACTATCTGCCTCACTGCAAACATCGGGTCAGTTGTGCTGCATCCTGATCTGAATCCAAACTGCTCATTTCCCATCTTACATTCTACTACTCTGCATATCCATTTATTAATCACCCTTTCCAGACCTTTCATGCAGTGTGATAGGAGTTTGATGCCACTGTACAGTCCTAGACCAGTTGGTATAATGGTTAAGGTCTTTGTCTCCCATTTACAAGGTTTGATCCTGACCTCCAACCAATGCCTGATTGGAGTTTGCATGTTCTCCCTCCAGCTCTGTGGGATTCCTCCAAAAAGCATTCTGATTTTTTCCATCTCACAACTCACCAATGAATGGAGCTATGGGCAGCAGCACAGACTCTCCATGGTAACCTATAGGGGGAAGAGTTATGCAGACCAACCACTTTGGGCATGTACTGTGGTGCACCGTATTCTCAAGATAGGAGAATATGGATCACAGACTGTGTGCTGTGGCAGGCCTTGCTACTCGACGGTGTAAAATATGGCTCTAGGTGATTTGGTCATGTTAACTAATGTCCTAAACGATTATAGAAATGCTATTATTTAATTTAAAAAGTAATGTATGTCTGACTACTTACACATGTTTTTAGTTATGTGTTGATAGCTGTTATATCTTTATAATAAAAGGTCCAATAATTGTTTGCATTTTCCATATTCATCCATTGTCTGCAGGACTTCTAATAAACACCAGCAGTAGTTGTCTTCTAAAATGAAACCCTTGCTGAAAGCTAATTTGGCCTGTAAAGCAATTTCTCCACATGTCTAGACTTTAGTGTGCTGTGGGTTCCAATCCACATAACTGAAACACCTACCTGTTCTCCTAGCATTTCTTTGGCAAAAAAAATATATTACAATACTTTGTATTAATGTTTATGTTGTGCATAGTAATGACTAACTGAGTTAGTCTTCAAATTTCTGCAGATATTTCCATAATCTCTAATGGTCTGATAATATCAGCTTTCTAATAACAGGGCCTGTGGAGCAGTACCTGCTTGTTTAAGTGTGCATGCTGACTGTTAACTTGACCTGCAAAGCAACTGACTAGGATGTCTAGTTGTTGGCATGCTGTAGGTTCCAAGCCACATAATGGAAGCATATAGCTGTTCTTATTACCTTGGTTAAATTCATCAAAAGTTTTTAGAAGAACCATATTGCAGTACTTTCTATTAATGTTTACGGCTGCATGGTAAAGACTCACTGGGTTAGTCTTTAAATTTCTGTGAATATTGTCAAAATCCATAACAGTCTGGTAACATCAAATTTCTAATAACAGGGTTTGTAGAGCAGTATTTGTTTGTTTAAGATGAACATGTGCTGGTTGTTAGCTCAGATTGCAGGGAAACTCTCTATTTTGTCTAAATTTTGTAGTGTGTTCAAATCCAGAGAGAGGGCACATATATCAGAAACAGTTTTCTTGCTTTAATATACCCATAGCAAACAAGCATATTATACTTATTGATATTAACGTATATTTTAAGCATAGTTGTGAATAACTTAGTTATTTGGTGAATTCCTACTAATATCTGTAATCTGTAACTTTCCATTAGCATCAGCTATTTAACAGTGAGGACAATGAATCCTGCTAAATCCTGTTATATGTCTGATGAATTCCTTGGTTAATATTGTATACTTTATACAAGTGCTATGAAGGTCTGTTTTCCCATGAAATCTTAAAGTCAGTAGTAGAACAACATCATCCTCAAATTTTGAGGGATTGTGATAGGCAGACTGACAGCTGAAATGTGGAACAGGGAAGATGTGTGCATTTTCCTAGTGATGCGCTGTTTTGTAAGGAATATCATGGTCCTCAAACATACCTTACTGTATCCATAATGTACAGCAACATGGACGGTTCTGTTCACAGAAGCTGTATGCTACATGACACTGTCACACTGCCTGAGGAATATAGGCCCTCTATTACCGCTAATGTTTCTGAACACAGTGATAACATGAATATAATTTTCCAACTGTTTAGTTATATGAGTAGTACATGGTCATACTTTGCAAGTCTAAGCCAAGATCCTTATTGCTAGACCATCCCCATCCAGATGATGTCATAACATAAAGTCTTTTCACTGCATGCAAAACATTCATTTTCCATTAAGATGTGGTAAGTAGGCAAGTAGCCCCCAAGATTAGAGTTTGGATTCTGTTTGTAGGCTTGAATATCAAGTCCTTTAGTCTGTATTTAAAGATATTAACATCTAAATGTAAAAATGTCAACTATGCATTATGATACCTATATCTATAAACTCTGCTGAGAAATGCATGTTAATGTTATTTGAGGGGATATAATATTGATAAATTGCTTTTTTGATTTCAGTTGAGGAGGATCATAGCTGGAATAGAGCCATGTGCATTGAGTGAATGCACAGGCTTGAGGATCAGTGGAGGGAGAGAGGTATGCTGATTATTTATTTATTTATTTTTTATAAAGTAAAATGCATCTTTGCAAGCATGTATTTTTCACAGTAATGTATACATTGATTAGAATGTAGGAATACTCATCACGCATTAGTAAGGTAAGTGAAATTATTACAAGGTAGCTGTGCTTACAACTGTGACTTCTTTTGGCTTTTCCCGGTTAGGGGTCACCACAGCAGATCATCTGTCCGCTCATGATAGGCAGCGGAGTTTTACGGTGTCAAGTTGCCAGCCCAGCACCCAACCTTCCACAGAAGGCACACACACACACAAGCACTCACACCTAGGGCCAATTTAGAGTGTCCAATGCACCTACTGCATGTCTTTGGGATGTGGGAGGAAACCAGAGCACTGGGAGGAAACCCACGCGACCACAGGGAGGACATGCAGACTCAGCACAGACGGCACCCCAGCTGAGAATTGAACCGGAAAACCTCTTGCTGTGAGGCAGCAATGCTAACTGCTGCACTACCGTGGCCACCCGTGCTTACAACTGTGACTAAAATCTAATAATGATAAAATGTTATATATCATTGAGCCATTGTTTCAGCACACATTTGTTTAAATGAACTCCATAACCTAAGTAAGAGTTATGGGGATATTATAAGTAAATTGAATATCTGTTATAGTGTTTGGCTTGTTACAGTTGTATCACCTGTGTTTTCTGATGATTGATTTACTGTAGTAATGGTGAACCCAGGACATGAGTGTCAGAGACGATATGCTGCAACATTTTGGGTTCTGAGTTCACCAATGCCTGAGTTACCAAAGAAACTAGATAAAGAAAATGCAAGAAATATATCACTCTGCACTTATCTTTTAAAACTCAGCAGCAAAATGATTAATATTAATCAAATCAAATGTATATTACATATTTTTTTCAGTTCAATTCAAAATTACTATTAAAAGTAGGATAATTTTTTGGTGCACTACTTTAAGCCCAATTATCAGTGCACATATCATTTTCTCTATTGTAAGTCTGTGATATTTCTTTTACTTTTATAATGCATAGCAGCACATGGATGATGTATTTTATTTTAAATAAACGAATATGTAAAAAAGTGTTTCTCTTTTGTTCGTGTGGGAGGGGGTCACACGCCAGCAGAGTCAAGATAGGCATGTTCCACATTTTTGACAAGCTGAGCCCAAAAGGTTCGCCATCACTGTTTTATTGTGTATAGCAGGCCTATTTGCAATGTAAATGGGTGGCTACTGTGGTAGTATTTGCAGACTGTGTGGCATGCCCTGAAGGTCAGTTTTGCATCTATCTCAGACATCTTCTGTGTATTTACAAGCACGCAGTTCATAGGTTCATAGGTAGCTACTAGGCTATTGGCCCTAGGGCATAATAAAGCCTAGCCAAAATGTTTCGGCTATTCCCATGTGATTTACTTACCTGCGCCTCTGTCGAGCAGGATCACAGAAGTGATTCCCAGGGTGAATTTCCTGTTCCCCATCCACTCATGAAGATTCCTCTTAAAGAGCACTAATGAGGAGCCCTGCCTCACATATATGTGGACCTTATTCCAGAGCACGGGGAGTCTCTGGGACACGAATCTGTCCCTCCAACAAGTCTTGTTTATTGTTGAGGTCAGGTTAAGGTCCCTAGAGCGTGTAGCTTGGGTAGATTGGGTTTTCCTTAGGTGGAGCATTTCCAACAATTTGGGGTTTGAAATTGCCTTATATATCAGGCAGAGATCACCTCCGAGAAGCCGGAATGCAATCGAGTAGAACTGGAGTTTTTTTAGCCTGGTGGCATAGGGCATCTGTTTTAGGCAAATTATCCTCTTGGTGAGGTATTTTTAAGGCCTGTCCAGTTGTTGCAGGTCTCTAGTAAGGTACATCCCGAATGGGGCATTGTACTTAATAGTGGGTCTAATGAGTGATGAGTAGAGGGGGACAATAACTTCCTTTTTTCTAGATGCAAACCCCTTTGTGATAAGGTGGGCCATGTAGAAGGATTTTCTAACCACTTTAGCAATGTGGTTATTGAAGGAGAGGTTACTATTCACCTGGGTCCCTAGGTCTCTTATCACACTCTCTGTGTTATAGCCTAGGTTTACTGGCAGATGCCCATTTTGTTGCAGCAGTTCATACACTGGTATTGCATCTGCCTTAGACACCTTGGGTGTTTTTGTAGAAACATAGGTATAGCCTAGATTAGCTGACACTTGAGCAGATACCCATTTGATTATAGCAGTTCATATTCAGCACACCCTGCAGGGCAACATTGGTATTGCATCTGTCTCCAGCCCTTTGGGTGTTTTTATAGAAACAGTTATAGCCTAGGTTTAGTGACAGTTGAGCAGACATATACCTATTTGATTGCATCAATTCAATGTCGGTAAGCATATTCAAAATGTTTTGATTTTTTTTTTTCAGGATACTGATTGCTAATTGTTTTGCTAGATAATGCATACAGCTGTATACATACTATTCTATTACTAACAGATATACTAGATTCTCATAAGTCAACAGTTGTGCTGATTGAACGTATCACATTGTTTTTAGTTTTGTACTCATTATATTGATGTATGTTTAGCCAAATATCATGTTGCCTGTCTCAGATGTTTGCCATATGGCTTGCCTATTGTCCGCAATATTGTCAGATCACTTTCTCCTCATTTTAACAATAACATTTTGTGGCTGCTCACATAAATCATTGAATGCAGACAGTACACTCTATTGATTTGAGCATTCATACATTCTTACAAAACTAATGACCTGTGTGTGTGTGTGTGTGTGTGTGTGTGTGTGTGTGTGTGTGTGTGTGTGTGTGTGTGTGTGTTTAAGCATATAGAATTGTTCAGAAAAGAATACTGATGTCTTCAGAGGATGACAGTGATGATGATGATGATCCAAATAACCTTTTCTTGAGGCGCAACACGACAATAAGAAGCTTGACCTTTTATTAAACACACTGAACTAAAGAACAAAAACAATAAAACATCCAGTAAGCGCTTTCACATTCTCTCGAATGCTTCATCAGACTGTTAAAAAAGCTAAGCCATTTCTACATTTAAATACCTTTGCTGTTACTTCATCAACCAATCATTATTGTTCCTTACTTGATGACATCAGTGCTTAATTGATTAAAAAATTTAACTAAAAAATTGCGGGCTGAAATTCATGTTCAAAACCTCTGTGATCCTTTATATTTAAAAACAAATATTTAATTTATAATAGATGCTTCAACCTCATGCAGCTTAAAAACATATATTCCTATCTCAAACTATATGTTCCACTATTTAAAAAGCATGTACTTATGTATAAATGTATACTATAAAAATATAAAATATATATGTTGCTAATTAATAGATTAGTGTGCCATCCTGAAAAAAGCTAGACTAATAGCTTATAAACAATGTTAATGCTTGTTGTCCCTTGCTATCAAGAAAGGTTTCATGGACACCCTGTCATTCAAACCAGATCGCCTATCTGCTTGTAGCCTCATGATCCACCTTGTCCCTCTTTGTTCAGTGTAGTTTCTATGATCACCTAGCCTAATGTTCTTATATACAAACTCAATCACAGTAAATTTAAAACCATGTGTACTCCCTTCATTTATAACATGTCTAGCTAGGGCATTGCTGTCATCTTCCCTGTTTATAGCATAGACATGTTCTCTAACTCTTTCTCGAAGGGTCCTATTTGTCTTTCCTACATAAAAATGATTACATTTTGTGCAGACCACTAGGTATATTAAATCCCGTGACTTGCAGTCTGCATAAATTGAAAAATTATATGATCTTCCACTGTCAGGATGGACAAAACTATTGCTATTAGACATGTAACTGCACTGGTTACATGTCCTACAAGCATAGGTCCCTTTTCTATTAGATGTTAACACAAATTTATTATTTCTCTCATAACATAATAGTCGTCTGAGTGATTTTGTATTCTTGCAAGTAAATCTAGGTTTATCACCCACAAGTCGCTGTATATCATCATCTATTGTGAGAATATTCCAGTTTCTGTGGAAGATCTCCCTGATCTTCTTATTATTATTTGTATACGGTATTACTGGCTGTTGTGGCCTAAACAAGGCTCTTCTTTCATTTTGATGATCTATCTGTCTACCTCTGTATATGTAGGGTTTTCCACTTACTCTCCTATCTACAACCTCTTCCTGATGCAAACGCCTTCTTTCTTCTGACGTATACCCTCTCTCTTTGAATTCATTAGATAAAGTCTGTATGGTTCCCTGAAACCTAGCCTCATCTGTGGTGAGTCTAGAGACCCTAAGGGCTTGACCCTTTACTATATTGCGATAGATATGTGGGGGATGTATACTAGTGCAATGTAGCAAAGAATTTCTTCTACATTCTTTTCTGAATAACTGTGTTTGTACAGTGTTGCCTTCTTTCAGTAGTATGACATCCAAAAATTAAATTTCGTGTAGTGACCATTTCTCTGCAAAAGACAGGAAACTTGTGGTGCCATTTATATATTGAATGATCTCTTTTAGTGTCTGCTTATCACCTTTACATATTAAATAAACATCATCAACAAACCTTTTGTATAATAATATATTCGTCTCATAATATGGACTGCATATAATATAGGCGTATTCCCAATATGCCATAACTATGTTTGTGTATGAATTCGCACAAGGAGTGCCCATTGCCACTCCTTTCTGTTGGATAAAATATTGGTTTTCATAAAAAAACACATTATTTGTTAAAACCAAATCCATTAGTAAAGCACATCTTATTATTCGTTCTCTTGGCATATCTTTCTCAATCAAGAACAGCCTCATGTAGTCCACCGCTGTATCATTAGGAATAGATGTAAATAATGATGTTACATCCAAAGTCATCATGTATTCTGTTTCCATATCACTAGGTATATAGTCTGTAAGGCTTTCCACAAATTGTTGTGTGTCCCTTACTACTGTAGGAGTTTGTTCCACTATGCTTCTTAGTTGTTTCTCCAAATATATAGATATTGTTTCTGTTAACCATCCCTTGCTCGAAACTATAGGTCTCAAGGGTGGACTTTCAATGTTCTTATGGACTTTAGGTAATCCCCTAAAAGTCAGTATAGTTGGTTTCTCTATTAAAAAATATTTATAAAGATCTGAATCTATCACTGCACATAACAACAAGTCATATGGTTCATGTACTCCATTAATAACTTTGTTAAGCTTCACACCATCAATATTCGTGTATGTCTCACTATCATTCAAAAGAATCTGAATCTTGGATTTATACATCTCAGTATCTAGTACTACTACTGCACCTCCTTTATCAGCATTTCTAATGACAATCCCCTTGTTTTCCTATAAATTCTTTAAGGCTTGTTGTTCATCGCTATTCAGATTATTAAAATCACAATTGACTTTGGCTTCTTTATTATCATATAACTTCAATAGGTCTCTCCCACATGCTTTTTCAAACAACTCTAATAAAGGGTGCATCTGAGGAATAAAAGTTGATGGCTTCTTGAAAATTCTGTTGACATTCTCACATATGTTGTCTCCATATAACATTTTAAGATTTATATTTCTAGTAAACATTTTTAAACCAATTAGCATATCAGTAAAGTCAACATCTTTCGCTGGAATAAAAGATAAGCCTCTATTTAAAAGGCTTCTTTCTGACGATGTTAAATGATAACTAGAAATGTTAATAACTAAGTCTGACTTACAGGTTTCAGCACTTTTTTCTGAAACTCCAGTCTCTCTTCGGGAAATTTGTGTTTCTTGGATCCCTGTAATGGTGACCATGGTGTTTTCATGTTCAGTCGTATGGGTAAGGAGAAAGAAGAAAAAAAAGCCTCTGTAGAAGTAGTAGGAGATGCACTAACAACATTTGTTTCTTTCCTGCGAACATCTTGATTCAGAATTCTTACATTACTCATTCCCGCTAAAGCTGGTGGTTCTCTATTGATATCCATCGCATCGTTGTTACATGTGGTATTATTGCTGGTCATCACTTCCTTCCTGGTGGGTGGCTCTACTCCCTTCTTGTTTGACATATCAGGCTCTCTGATTGGTTGAGCTATCAGAATTGAGGTGTCTCTTCTTCCATCTACGGATTGGTGGGCCATCTGTTGCTGATTATTGCCTCTCCCTCTCATTGGTTCACGAGGCCAAGTGAACACATTCCCCCTCTAGAAATCGAGGAAGTCCCCTTCAAGTTTCTTTTTCTTTCCCTGCATCAATTTATTCTCAAGTAATGAGACATTAGCACTAGCGCTTACCAAAAAAATCACTCATCTCTCCCTGTGTCATAAATCCAGCCAATTCTTCACATAATCTAGTAAGTTCAAACATTAAGTCTTTTTCTATTGACATGTACTGCCCTACTAGTAATTTCATATAGCCACAGCTGGTCTCAAGGTTGAGTTGTTGCCATTTACTAAGTAGTTCAGGGTAAGTGTTGCCGAAATTCGGCATCTTAAGTATACATAAACCATGTGGAACTACTTTAAAATTAATGCAGGCTTCCATATGCCTACGTTGCCATTGGGTATATTTCATTTTCTTTAGAGTTTGTTCTATTTTCCTCATTAGTTGTATAACATTAATATTTCTGTCAATATCGCTGGTTCCCCTCTCATTACTTGTTAAATCAATCCTTGATAATTTCAGTAAAGGATTACTGTCAGCTAATAACAGTTTCTTAAACAAAATTTCATTGGTATCAGTCATAGTGTCATTAAAAGAAAAAGCTGAATTCACCATGTCCTTTTCACTGGTCACTTCCTTCATGTCCCTTGCTTCAATGATAAAAACGGAGTTAAGCAAAACGAATCAACCACAAAGGGTAAAGTGCCTCGAGCAAATGATGATGATGACAATGATGACGAGGAACCTGGACCTTCCTCTGCCCTAGCCATCCTGCCTGCATCCCAGCGGAGGTGTTGACACAACCGGAATCAAGATGATTATAGAGAGGAGATCTGGGAGTCCATCACTGATGTGTTCTGAGCACAGAAGAGGGATATAATGGGGTCCTTCTATGTGGGATTAATTCAGGGCGATAGCTTGTGAGATCAAACAGGAGTCTGAACCCCATCAGCCTGGTCCCTCCAGTTGGTAAGTATTATCTGTGTGCTCCACTTGTGTCACGCTGTCAACATGGTGATTGTGATTTCATTGATTGGACTGTATATGCACTCTTGTGCATGCATACAATGTATCTGTCATCCATCATATCTGTCATATGAAATTTACTTTGGTTATAATGTGTGTGTAACACACATTAACACATCACACTTTCCACCCACATTCAGCTCTCCATACATTGTGTCAGTTAATCTGCAGAAAGTGCTATAAGAGGTAGCTTGTAGACATGTAGGCTACTGGGGTGACTGACAGGCAACATATGTTGTCCATACTCCATCACTAACTGCGTGATATGCCTTAGATTTCTGTTTTGCTATGTCAGGTATGTGTATCAGACAGATATGCCATTCTAAGAACCACAAAAGTAAAAAAAAAAACAAATGGAAAATGTGGCTTTAGAACCAAAGGAGGTCACCAAACACAGTAGTTCCCAAAAGGATATTTTATTGAGCACTTTCATCTCGTATATAACAAAAGACTTCATCAGAATCTGATGAAGTCTTTTGTTATATACGAAATGAAAGCGCTCAATAAAATATCCTTTTGGGAACTACTAGATATGTCATTCTACATGTTTTTGAATGACATTTGCCATGGTGTCCCATTGTCATAAAGTGTTGTATTTTTGGATGACATTTGTCATGATGTGGTGTTGTGTGTCATGGGTTGACAGTACTGATGCCATGTGGGAGCATATAGAGATATATCCTGTCTTTGTGCAGTCCTCCTTTTCTGACTGCATCAAACAGCAATGTAACAATCTGTACATAATGTTGCAAATAACATATTCTTTCACAGTACATTACACCATGTCTGTTGAATGTAACATTTCCATACCCACTATACAGCAACATCATCACACACCTTCCATAAATATTTGTGCACATTAAATGACTGGACATGTGTGTGCACATAGTCAGGTACATACTGACGCACAAATGTATCTTTGACACATGAGCATTCACTGAGTTGCTGCTGATATACTGCCCTCTGGAATGTCCTCTGCTTCATAATGAGCAATATGGTTGACATACAGCTGTGTTTCTTTATTTGACATTTGAATGACAGTAAAAGTATATGCACTTGTAATTTTTTTGCTTGCTGATGTGGCATCATTGCACATTACTGTGTATGTGTGTTTTATACATATCCAGTGTTGTGGACATACACATTTCATCTGGCCATTTGTCATACATTTCTATTTGGTTAAATGTATTTTTGTGTGGTTTCTACAGCAATATGCATGCTGTACACATGCATTTGCACTGTGTCAGCTTATCTTGTCTTGCTTTACCCTTATTTGGATTTAGGTTATCCACCTGTTGCTCGTCTGGTCAGGATAAAACAGACAAACATTCATGGGTTCAGTTCAAGCAGCTTTATTACACACAAACATATCAGAAATGAGGCTTTGTAACTTAAACTTAAGTAAACTTATAAACAGACTGACTACCACACTCATACATGTTAACATTCAGGCTGTTTTCCCAAAATGGCACTGCTGCCTGCACGTGTTCACTTTTTATATGCACATGCTACATCTGGAAATGCTTCTTAAAGACACATACACACGCTCTGATCTACATTCACCCTCTTTGAGAAATAGTCCATATAAAAAATGACAGTATTCAATGACATGCAGTTTATAGAAATGATCTTTTGACATGCAGTACTACAGAACTAATTATTTGCTATGCAATCATACAAAATTAAACACATATAAAACAATCATGTCTAGGTTGCTGTGTATTTTGTACTAGGTCTAGAAATATGACCTGATCATGTAACATAAAAATCAGAATTGGATCTAGCAACAGGGTCTTTCTTCAAGGAATGTTCAGCTTTGGGAACAACTGGGACATCATCAAGAATGGGAATGGATACTGAGGCATGTTCTTCGGTATGAACATTGTCAGGGTTACTCTGAGATCTAGAGTCTGTATCACAGGTACGATGCTGCGATATCATTTCTGATACAGGAAGATGTCTGCAGTTTCTCCTGTACTCTATACCCTCAGATTCCACTTAGTAGAATCTTGGCTCATTACATATACCTCTCACTTGACCAATTCGAGCAAAGCCATTCGCTGTTTGTATCCTCACTGTCTCTCCTTCTTTTAACAGACAAAAAAATCTGCTCATTTTATCATAGCTGGACTTCTGAGAAGAACACTCCTAGAAAAGTTGGGCTTTGATCGCTCTGTTGTTTTTAGCATTAGGCACCAACAAACTAGAACTGATAGGCAAGGCTGTTCTGGTTTGCCTAGATAGAAGTCTCTGAGCAGGTGAGCCAAGTAGGTTGTCACAGGGTATATATCTGATACTGAGTAAATTCAAGAAGATATCAGTATTGTCATGCTTTGACCTCTCTAGTAATTGCTTTGTAGTCTGTATTGCATGTTTAGCAAGGCCGTTTGACTGTGGGTATTCAGGACTACTAGTTACATGGATAAAGTCCCACTCTTTTGCAAATCTCTGAAACAATTGACTAGTAAACTGAGAACCATTGTCAGAAACAACTTTGTGTGGACTACCATGGACTGAGAAATGATGTTTCATCTTAGTAATAACAGCACTTGATGTTAGGTTAGGTAGCAAATCGATCTCAAACCAGTTTGAATATGAGTCTACCAACACTAAGTAATGCTGACTGCTCCACTCAAATATGTCAATTGCTACTGTTGACCAAGGTAGTTCAGGAATTTGGCTTAGCTGTAGTGGCTCTTTTTGCAAATATGGCATAGTACTGTTGCACACTGAACAAGAAGAAAGCACTTTATCAATGTATTTCAAATCCTATCACCTTTCTTTTGGTAGAATCGGAACCTGGGTGGCCACGATGCAAAATCTGAATGTACTGACACTGTAAAGAAGTAGGAACTACAACTTTTGGGCCTTTGAAAATGATACCATCTTCCATCAGCATCTCACCTCTGTATAGAAAGTAAGGTTGTACTTCTGGCGGTACACAGGATTGCTTTGAAGGCCATCCTACACTGATGAAGTGGTTGAGCTTTTGCAAAATAGGATCAGTCTTTGTATGATCTCTCAGGTCATCAAGTCTTGTGGTAGAAAAATTATGCACTCCCATGACATCAAAGTCAAATTTCTCTGCATCAAGCTGTTCTGTGGTATTTCTGGGTGATCTGGATAAGGTATCAGCCAGATAAAGAAGTTTGCATTTTGTATAGACCATTTTGAAATTGTACTTTTGAAATTTGAGCATTATTCTTTGTAGTTTTGCTGGAGCTGAATGCGTAAGCTTCTTTAAAATAATGACTAGAAGTTGACGGTCAGTTTCTAGCTGGGTAGCTCGGCCATAAATATAATCATGAACCTTAGATCATGCAAACACAATTGCCGAAAGTTCCTTCTGAATTTGAACATACTGCATCTCAGTTTGGGTAACTGTTCGAGATGCATAGGCAACAGGTCTGCCCCCTTGAAAAATAACTACACCAGGACTGAACTTTGAAGCATCACAGGAAAGAACTACTGGTCTGTGGATATCATAGTACCTTAATGTAGGCGGCTTGGCAATTTGCTGTTTGAGGTTATCAAATGCTCTCTGGTATTGTTCTAACAATGACCATGCAACATTTTTGCATTTGCCCAAATAGTTAACCATACCAAGAAAACGCTGTAGGGCTTGGACATTGTCTAGAGCTGGCATCTCAAGAATGTCTGCTTGCTTGTAAGTATCTGGTTGTGAGCCTGTACTGGTAAATAAATGACCTACTTATAAGTAACTTCTGGTAGTCTGAATTTGCACTTCAGAGGCTTGAGCTTTAAATTCACTCCACAGAACTTTCCTGAGGTTTCTGTCATGCTCTGCTTCACCATTACTTCCAACCAGTAAACCATCAGGTATTATTGCACACAGGTAGCCTGGAAAAATTTGCTCCATTGCACGCTGAAAGACTTCAATGCCAGAATTTATTCCAAAAGGCATCCTGAGGAATCTGTGTCTACCAAATGGGGTATTGAATGTAGTCAGTAGTGAAGATTTTTAGTGTCAATTTCCTTGAATGTACGCATAGGATGATGAGGTCTTTTTAATGCCTTGTTCAAGTCTTTTTCATCAATGCATATTACAAGCAACTACCATGGAAGACACCCACTCAGTTGGTTCTGTGACTGGACAAAATACACCTTGCTGCACCATTTTGTCTAACTGGACCTTGACTTGGTCCTGCATATCTATTGGTACTCTCCTTGCTGGTCTGACCACTGGACTGACCTCAGGGTCTACTTTCATAGAGTACACAACTGGAAGTTTACCTAGCTTGTCGCCAAACATATCAGCATACTCTGAGAAAATAGTATCACTGAAGCTGGAACTGAGACGTGCTTACATGATGGAATTCTTTGGTAAAAGAAAGCAGTTTCATTCTCAAACTGTCTCTGAGACCTAATAATGACTACACGGGTCTTCAGACTACATAAAATTGTAAATTGTAACTGTTCCCAGCCAAATTGCATCAAAGCACTACTGATCCTTCAGTTTGAATCTCTTCACTTCCATAAGCAACAAGCTTCACACAATTGACCAAATTAAGTTGCTCACCAGCCCTCATGTTAGCAAATGTTTCTGCTGACATTATATTATACTTTGAACCAGTGTCTACTTTGAGCTCTGTGGGTTTTCCATTGATTGGGACAGTACAAAATACTCCATTCTTTGCCAAAAAATCTACTGCATTAACCTTTTTCACCAACCACTGATACACCATCTACATAGAAAATAAGGTTGCAGCTCTCTATATGATCAACTTGCTTTTTTGAGTGACCTTTCTTAATAACTGAACGAGGCTTGCTTGATTTACAAAACTTTTGAAAATCATTCCATTTTTTACACTTGTGGCATTGCTGACCAAATGCTAAGCATTCCTCTCTTTTAGACTCATGATTGGCACCACAATTATGACAGTTAACAATAAGACTTGAATGGGTTTTGCTGATTCACCATTATACTGCACTGAGCATGCCCTTTTTACTGAGCTAGTTTTGGAACTTGCTAGAAAACTACAGGTCCTCCTGCCACACTTGCAGGGGTTGTAACTGCTAAGGCCTGTTTCTGCTTTCCCTGTCTTTCATGCTGTCTATGTTTGCTCTATAGGCTGCTGAAACCATGCTCTTATCACTTGCAAGCATACTTATATGCCTTTCTGTGAGCTCATGAATTTGCCAAATCTCTATGGCTTTGCTTAACGTTAAATCACTGTCATGAAGCAAAATCTTTATCAGTGCAGCACTATTAACACCACACACAAGCCTGTCCTTTATTAACTCATCTTTCAAGTCACCAAATCTGCACGTTTTCTCCTTATTCCTCAAGTCAGTGATATAAGCTGCAAATGTTTCACTTGGCTTTTGGTCCCTTGCATAATATAAGTGCCTCAATAATGTAACATTTGTCTGGAGGTTGCACATTTCTCTAAATTTATGTTTTAAGCAGTCGGGGGTCCTCCCTTGATTCAGCTGGTACCACAAAATGGCGGATTCCTCCTCTCCTGCATATACTGCTGGTGCATACACACATGAATGCTCTCTTTCAATGGCCTCTGACCCAGCTAAGTTAAGCAAAATGAATGCTCTTGTATGTGCATCTTTGTCATAAAAAGCTGCTTGCATGAAAATATAATCCTGCTCAAATACTCTCCATTTACCTGCTATATTATGATCAAACACAAGTGGATTAAGTTTGCGAAATGCCTCTGCCATATCAACACTCAGTAGTAAAGGTGCTTGAAATTATGTACGAACATAAACACAAATAAATATATATATATGCAAGCACTTTATGCCAGTAGTTGTAATTATGCCCAATAGCACAACAAACTCTGAAATAACTTCACTTTACCAAATAAGTCTCCATAGCACAAGAACATTCTGAAATCACTGTACTTTGTGAAACCACTCCTTATCAGTGTAAATACTACTTTGAAATGACTGTACTTTGCAAATAAACTGTGTACAATGGAAAAAACTCAGAGTAAGAAACACTTTGAAATTAATGCACTTTGCAAATAAACTGTACACAGCACAAAAACTCTTCAAAATGACTGCACTTTGAGAAATAACTCTGTACAGTGTAAGAAACACTTTGAAATAGTGGCACTCTGTGAATAAAGCACACAGCACAAGAAACATTTCAAAATGGGTGTACTTTGACTCCACTTTGCAATATAGCTGTACTTTGCACACAGAAAACTCTTTGAAATAATTGCACTGTAATAAAGCACATACTCTGCAAGCATTGCACACTGTGAGATACTTTAAACAACTCTAGTTATGCTTTGAATGGCTTTGGTCAATGCAAAATAATAGTTTGTGCCCAAAACACAGTATTTTACTAAAAAATAAGCAGTTGCCTTGCTCTTTGAGCTTATGTTTTGCCCTTTTATTGTACTCGTTATGCCCTTTTAATCTCTTATCATGCTCATTATACTTTTCTTGTGCCCATTTTGCTCTAAACATGCTCTGTATGCAAACCAAATGTAATTCTGAGCCCCATGTGAATATCTCTGCTAGTTTTATCAAAGATCATAATTTTGAACATTTCATTTAATTAATAATGTGTTTTGTGCCCTTTGTTTGATTAATAATATGTTTTGTGCTGCTCATTTTATTAATAATGTGTTTTATGCCTTATAAATGTGCCATTTCATTTTCTTTGCCAAATAAATCATTTGTGCAGTTTTCTTTACCTTAAGTTCGTTTCTGACTCTTTTTCATTTTTCTGAGCTCTGTTTCACTCAACCAGCTCAATTTGCCTTCACCTTCAACTCTGCACCTCATGGCCTGAAGAAGTTGCTGTCTTAATGCCGGTTCTGACACTATGTCGCTCGTCTGGTCAGGATAAAACAGATGAACATTCATGGGTTCAGTTCAAGCAACTTTATTGTACACAAACAAATCAGAAATGAGACTTTGTAACTTAAACTTAAATAAACTTATAAACAGACTGACTACCACACTCATACATGTTAACACTCTGGCTGTACTCATAAAATGGAACTGTTGCCTGCATGTGCTCATTATTTATCTGCATGTGCTACATCTGGAAGTGATTCTTAAAGGTACATACACACACTCTGATCTACACCAACTTCCTCCCACATTCATATTTCACTATTATTTTTTGCAGGTATGTTTGCCTTTGTTAAAACTACTATTACCATGTATTAACTTGACACAGTGAACATGTGCCACATGTATGCATATTGTACAATGCAGGACATGTACACACAAGTTGCTGTCTAATGCTTGCAATGTGTCCTTGTTCTTAATATACTTGTGTATTACCCAGTGTAGTTTTTTTCACATCCATGTGCACAACCTGCTATATTTATTATGCTGCACTGTTACATTTTTGAACATATTATTACATGTCATTGGTGTATTTATATGTATCAACATTGATTTCATGTACATTCCATTTATGTCTCTGTCAGACATATATACATACGGGTCAGTATTAATTCCATGAAAGAGATGTTCATCAAATATGTCTTCAGCAAATACCAGCCACTGAAATTCACTTCAGTGAACCACTGAATTTTTTTCCACAGTTCGCAAACACTAGCCCAGTGGACCACAGAATTTTTCCCATGGTTCATAAACACTCACACAGCAGCCATCCGTTACACACAACTGACTAAATTAAATCCACCCACGTGTTTGCAAACCGTGGGAAAAATTCCACAGTTCACTGAAGTAAATTTTGGCATCTGGTGTTTGCTGAAGATGTAGTCAATGAATATGTCTTTCGCGGAACTAACATAGACAGATAGACCCATACATACACATCTACATCTGTGTGTTGCCTTTAACATGGTATCTGTGTGTAACATTTATACATGCTGTTACACATTTGTTTGGGTTGTGTATGCCTACTTGTATATGTAGCAGTGTTTGCTGCTCTTCTGCTGTACTTCTATTTGCCACTGTGCTTGGCTGTAGGCTTGATTCTGTCCTCTGATGAAGCTGTCTACCACTGTTGCACCTGCATTTACTCATCTGGGATGATGCTTGGCTTACACATGCACTGCTGACCGACTAATTGGATATGTGTATATTTATCCAATGTGTACTGTGATCCTACTTTATTACCTTGGAATACACATCTACCATTATTCGTACACATCCAGGTGTGACTGCCACACACTTTGCAACATGTTGTAATGTGATAGTGTATTGATAGATATGTTTTCTACATTTCACCATGCCTGGTATGCATCCCCACCCTGTTTGTTAACTTTTCATTGCCCGTGTTGTGCAGTGTGATGTCTATGTTACCTGTCTTTACTGTTTTATCCATCCTTTATCTGTCTTGTGTTGTGCTATCTGTTGTATGGGTATACCTGCTGTTATGACCTTTTCATCCTCTTTCCCTATGTTTACCTTTCCTTCTATTGTTAAAAAAAAGGTCTAGTCCCACCAGAAAAAAAATTGCCCATGCTCCTCTGACTTTCCCTCAGATTTTCCTCTTGCAACATCACTCTTGTGTGTCCCTGTTCTTCACCCATACCCAACATCTTGTTTTCTATCTCCCACTTTCCTTGGATGTGTGCATTACTAGTGTTTCCCACATAAGACCTGAACCCACTGTTAGCAAGTATTAGCTATGGTGATTTGGCTGCGATTGTCTTTCTCCCTTCATTTTTTTATTAGAAAATTTGCAGATTCCATTGGAATCCGTAAATTCAAGTTAGCATATTTTATCAATACATGTATTACGGAGATATCTGTAGTTATATGTGAGTTTACTGTAAACAGTGATGTCAATATATATATTACAAATAGCACTGCAGCTTTGAAGTACATATTTTAAGTTAGTGGATGAAATACTGAAATATCTGTAGCTGTCTGAGATCATATGATCATAGGAGATTACTAGGCTAATAACCCAGAGGTCATTTCAAGCCTAGCTGTTTCATCCCAATGTAATGTTAGTTAATACCCAAGATTGCATTTAGTGATGATGTCCAGGAGGGTTATGGGTGCTATTCATGATAAGAATGATGTTTCTGTACCTATCCTTGAATATTTATGTTACAAATGCCATACAGCTTACATTGAGATAGTTGGCATATTTATTTATTTATTTAGTTACTTATTTTATTGTGGATTATCATAATGGAGTCAGTTACTTTCCTTAGTTGTGCTTAACCTTACTTTACAGATTCTGTTATATATATTTCAGGATACTTGAATTGTGATCATCTTTCCATAACTTACTTACAGATTACTTACGTATTTCTATAGTGCGCCACTGATACTATGATACTCCATTGTGCTCTGAGCTGTTCTGAGTTTCTTGTACATTAACATATTACAATGTTATCCACAAGTTTCATGCTGCTCTCAGCATAATGCACCAAATTCCGTGAGCTTTATGGAATCTGTCCCATTCTGTTTACATATCTCTCAACCTCTAAGTGTAAGAAATCTGGGCAAAGCCAAAAGTAATGAGAGGAGGGGCAAAGGCTCAAACTAAGAGACAACATTTAAATATTACTCTTAATAACTTAGAAAGTTACTAGAACAACAGGTTTTGCATAGCATGCATTTTCTGAAGAACATGAAGCCTGAAACTCAAATATATGTCATTATTTAGTGAATTAAATCTTCAATAATTTGCCAGAAAACTACACATTATACAAGAAACAAACCAAATCTATGAGGCAAAAATCTGGACTTTTTGTGAAAATCTGGACAGTTGAGAGGTATGCCTGCTTGATATATAACATGTGTGCATCTTATGCCCATGCTAACGTCTCTTTCCCCCTTCCTTTGTTGCTATCATTTCATTAATAATCATTTTCTGTTTGTTATTTCTCTCCTCTTCTACTTACATTTTCCACTGCAGCTGCCACTGCAGTGCCATTGGTGTGGCCATAGCCTCAAGCTCCCCAGCAGGGTCAGCCATCATCTGCATGTACCCAACCTACAGCATGGCCTGCCTCACTGTACCACACCTGTAATCTGGCCTGCCTCTATGGTGGGTTTATTGGGGGGAAGACAGGAGGCTACCTCTCCTGCCCCCCATTGTGCTTCACCAGCTGGAAATGCCATTGTTCTTTCCAGTGGTAATGCCATGGCTGAGGACTTCATAAAATACAGGGATCTGCAAGACATGGTAAGGTATCTATAGACTGAAGGCTGGAAGCCCGCATTAGCTGCAAAGAAATAGTCCTCTTGCAGCTATCAGCATTACAATAACTTTGTGTCCCTATCATCATTACCTCAGGTGGGCCCCAATGGGAGGGTGGCCAGGGTGCTGTCTGACCTCCCTCTAAGTATCACACAAGCAGTGCAATACAGAAAGCCATACCCATCCTGATCCCTATCCTGGTGTCATCCGGTTTTGTGTATTAATGTCCTCCCTAGTTTATTGTCCAGTCTTCTCCATCACCAGTGTTCTCACTTTATGTATCTCTAAATCCACTGCCCCCCAATCCTCAGTGTTTTGAACCCCCTATCAGTCTTTTTCTCTGTTATACATTGGTGGATGTGTCCCTGTGTCTGACCCCTACCCTTTTCCTATACCTTAACCACCCCTTACATCCTTCCCTGGTTACCCTTCCATGCTATCTTCACTTCCATGTATGCCTTCCTCTTTTCCTTATTTATGCTCCTCTGCTTGCTGCCCTTCTTACTTACTATCCTGTGCTCCCATTTTCAACCATTTTTTTATTGTCAAAAAGTTGATTAAAATAATGCAGTGGGCTCTAAAGTATCATGCTTGTTTCCCCATATTGCCACAAATTAGTGCATATGGACTTAATGAGGTGCACAGTTTCACTCTAATCATCAATTTTCTTCTTTACACTCCTTGCCAAAATCCTGGCATTTCCTTTTTCATAGCAGGTATTGTGCCTTGCACAAAACATTTTTTTTTTTTGTTTTAGTTAATTAATAATTAATCATGGGCTGCATCATGCTATGAGCTATACCTGTTAGGGACACAGCAATCTCATTAAGCGTGCTTCTGAACCCTAGGGGTTTCTTCTAGACAAAGTAATTGTTAGATTTTTTTCAAGCTTTGAAAGAAATGTTTCATTTGGTGAGCATTGCATGTGATTACTTTATGTCTTAGTAATGCTAATAATGTTCATTGACTCATAATATAAACCAATTAAATAGTGTCAGTTTCTAATTAAATGTCATGACTAACTAGCTATTGTTTTCTATTAAATAGCTAAATACTATCACTTAATATATCTAGTATCAAGTTATTAATAATGAAGGATGTAAATAGTCAGGTCCTAGGAAGATTTTTGTCCAAACATGTGACGGCAGATGACATTGTGTACAAAACAATCCTATACCCTGAAGTGAAGCATTGTAAATTAAATACCTGATCTGACCTTAAAATGTTTAGCCTACTAAACCCTAAACTGTCTTCTGAACCTGAACTCAGGTCTTCAGCATCACAGGCACACCAATATACCACAGACATGCACACACGCACACACGCACATGCGCACACACGCACACACGCACACACGCACACATACATACACAATGGCCACTGTGCCTATAGTATTTAAGAGCAGTTATATAAATCACATCATAGGACTTTTAGTTTCTGGTAGACTCTCTCCTATTAAAACCTTAAAAATTGCATGCCTATACATCCCACCAAAATACCCCCTCTCAAGTCTAGTGTGTGGTTGCCATCCTGTAGCATCACGTGCAAGTCCTTCTAAAGTTTGGTGGCCTCAGCATCCACTTGTTTAATTACTCTGGCACTTTTTGCCATCCTGACATTCATCTCTTTGGCTTTTGTTCAATCAATATCATTAACTATCCATGTTGATATACTGACTAATAAAGACACCACCACTGAATAGTCTATTCAGTATACTGGATAAGTTTAACTTGTTGGTATAGAACTTTTTTGACTTATCTAACCTAAAAAAGGTTTTAAGTCTCTTGAATAATTAAAACACATACCCACAGATAAAAATACGCCAAAGTGGAACCAACAAATAACGTTAGTCGATGAATAAATCCAAAATGCTTTACTGTTTGTTAGCGCTTTCATGCAATGAGATACATGCACTTCTTCAGACAAACTATTGCATTTACTTTAAGTATTATATACTCCCACTAATTTTAATTAATAAAATATTTGAATGATTAAATAAATATGCACAACCCTATACAATTTAAACTTCATAGTAAAATACTTAAAAATAGGTATAATGATTATATTCAATTGTAAACTTGGCCAAACCTTAAAATTCAAAAAAATGAAAGTAAAAATAAAAACTGAGATGGCTAAAAAGATTTGTTACATGCACCAAACCCAGTGCTTACTTTCCAAATATTAAAAAAGTAAGAATAGAAATTACATCCTTAAATAACACCAGCTAAATATCAAAAAACATTATTATATAATATAATTAGAATGTTTCTAAAATAATCATTATTAAACTTCTATACTGTGTAAAGTCATCTGCTTCATCTCATAAGGGCTCTTAATTTTAATAAACATTTTATAGAGCACATTTCATTAATTCCTGGGTCGACATAGGCATTGGTTTTGAGTTGCCACAGCAACTCATGTTCTTCTAGTTTAAGGTGCCATGGTCCACCCCTAGGATTCAAGTCTATTTTTTGTACAACGGTAAATAGAAAACTGTGGGTTCTGTTTTCAACAATGTGTTTCGCCAAAGCATTTGTTACTACCCCTTTAGTAATTGCGTATAGATGCTCATATATTCGCTGTTTTAAATGGCGTTCAGTTTTCCCCAAGTAGAACACAGAGCAGATTTTGCAAATGGCAAGGTAAACTACTCCTTGACTATTACAGTCACACCTATTATTTATATAATATTTAACACCCCGGATTGAGAAGGTGGTTCCTGTTTTGATGTATTTGCAATATCTACAACGGCCACACTTATACATGCCATTGTTAACCTTGTATTCCCTAAGTGGACGTTCCAACAGGGTTTTTAAAGAGGGTGCCTTCTTGAAAACTACTAGTGGTTTTAATCCTAAGATGTTTCGAGTATGTACATCCTGAATAATGAATTCCCAATTATTATTAAGAATTCGTCTTGTCTCTAATGATGATTCATTAAATTGGGTTAGGAGGCTAGTGCTGTAATCAACTTGCGTCTTACTCACATTTGTTACTAAGTTCACTTCACTAGTCAAATTTTCATTTTCTAAAGAGCTAACATTGTAATATGTCTTTAATATAGGTCCCAGCAAACCAGTACATCTTTTATATATGACCTCCCGGATAACAGAGTTAACTAGTTTGCGTGGATACCCTCTATTCAGAAACATTGCTGCTAACTTACGGCATTCTTCTTCAAATGTTTTTTCATTGGAACACATGCGAGAAGCTCGTACTACTTGACTTTTCACCACCCCTTTCTTTTGAAAAAAGGGGTGGCAACTAGAAAAATGGAGAAAAGAATTACTATAATGGGGTTTACGATAAACACTAGTGCAAAATATAATTTTCTCCAAATCCTTTTGGATCAGAATATCTAAATAGTTTATCGAATTATTATCAAAATTGTAAGTGAAAGTCAAAAAAAGGAATAAATGAATTCATGACTCCAATGAGCTTTTTTGCTACATCTTCACCACCTTTAAATATTATTAGGATGTCGTCTTGGTACCGAGTGTACCATACAACGACATCCTTATATAACTGGTGTGGGAACAGAAATGTACGTTCCCAATGGGCCATTACTTAATTTGCAAAGCTGCCCCCACAAGGGGAGCCCATTGTGACACCTGTTAACTGTAAGTACAGGTCTTTCCTAAACATAAAAAAATTATTGTTTAACACCAATTCTAATAAATTAATAATTAAATCAATTTCATTCCCTGGAAGACGTTTATATAATAAGAAGTCCCTGACCCAATCCATTCCGATGTCCTGGGGGATTACCGTGTATAAATCTCTGACATCTGCTGTCAGAAAATTGAGGCTCATATCAAAGGGAATACCGTTCAGAGTTTCAAGCACATGCCAAGAATCTTTGCAGATTTGAGGTTCTGTCTTAAGAACCTCTTTTAACTTGTTGTCCACCCATTTGGCGCATGAGTAAGTGATAGACTGGCGACCGTCTATAATGGGTCTAAAAGATTCAGGAAACTCTGTGCAAGAATAAGATTATTCTTGCACGGAGTGGTTCGTGTCCGTTTAGAACATCAGTGTGCCTTGCGTATTCATGAAGGTGCTCTGCTGTTTAAACTACATGGACATGAGTTGTGAATGAGTGCAGAGGGCGTGTCCAAGTAGTGCACAGACACTAAACATGCCCCCTGCACGCAGAAAGTGCCATACAACACTTTCTAAGCTGAACCGGCATAATATTAGAGCTTTGCTGTAATATTATGCCAGCATTAAAGTGTCCGCGGATACTGAAATGAAAAAATGAGCATTTCCATGTCTGTGGACACTGAAATAAAAATGGCAACAAGAAAGCAATGCAGGGGGTGTGTGACAGGTTCTGTGACACATCCCCTGCATTGCTAAAGTGCCGTACAACACTTTTGTAACCTGCTAAAGCAGGAAATGTATGCAAATGCAAACATAACTGGGGATAAATCCCCCAAAAGTGGAAAAGCACAAGTACAGTCCCACAATCAGAGAAAGTTGATGGAGAACAGGTCATGCATCAGCATGAATCATGTAAGGTTAGAAGTCTGAAAGCAAATGTATGGCAATATTCCCTCACAGCAGGTCATGTTAACAAAGGCACAAATGATGCAGTGCATGTTAACAAAGGCTCCAATGATGGGGGGAATAAATACTACATTAGGGGCACGTCTGAAAATTTGCCCTCACACAAGTAGAAAGTTGATAGATAACAGGATATGTATTAGCAGGAGTCCATGAAGGATAGAAGCCTGAAAGCCAAATCAATGCCAATATTTCATGATTGCAGTCCCAAGTAGTTTTCAGAACACCACAATACACACCCACATAACCTAATAATATAATGATAATATATACATTTTTACACTAGCCTAAGGAATGTTTATGTGTAGCTAAGTGGGTGTGCATATTATAGCTTAAACATCCCATAGGAGCTAAATGCAAATAGACAGGTGAGCTTACCAAACTAAGGTAGTGGAGTGGTTAGAGTTGTGGCTTTACATGCAGGCATTCATGTTCGAGTCCCAAGATAGGTGACTTATGTTATGTAAAAGTAGTGTTAAAATTATTTTAGTAAACTTAAATTATGTAGAAACATTTTTTGTCAACCATTGTAATGTAGCAGTTCCAAAAGTGAGATGTCTGTGTAGAAAAGATATGAAACCCCCATTTAAACAATAGTGCCCCATACAGTGTAGTCACACAAGAATATAATGCAATGAAAGCACATAGGGGGATATCGTGGAAGGTAAATGTAAAATTATAATGTATATATAAATATTATTTTATAATATAAAATTATAAGTATAATATGCTTAAATGTGCCTTAATCACTCTGTATCCATCAGACCAGGTTCTGCCCAGCAACAAAATAGTCAGCCCTGCCAAGTCTCAAACCCAAGATGCTGGCCTCTACAATCACAGCAAAATACCACTACACCATCTGAGCTGTGCGAAACTGCAATGCTTTACCAAACATATTATGCATTCTGGTCATTTAACATTAATGAAAAAAAAAAAAAACAGCAGTCCCAAAAGTCAAACCCATGACCCTGAACACTATAGTCAGAGGAACATACCACTATACCATCTAAGCTGCAAGAATTAATGCTGCTTTTCAAACATAGGTTCATAGGTTCATAGGTAGTTACTAGGCTATCTGCCCAAGGGCATTTATAAGCCTAGCTAGAGTGTGTTGACTTTCGCCACCCCATTGATTAATTAACTGGGCCTCTGTCAAGCAGAGCCAATGAAGTGATCCCAGGGGTGTACTTTCTGTTACCCATCCACTCGTCAAGGCTTCTCTTGAAGAGTGTTAGTGAGGGGCTCTGCCTAATGTAGTTAGGAATTTTGTTCCAAAGCATGGGGAGTCTCTGTGACAGGAATCTATCCCTCCAGCATGTTCTATTTATTGTTGTGGTGAGGTTTAGCTCACTAGAGCGCGTGGCTTGCAGTGACTTGGATTTCTTTAGGTGGAGCATGTCCATCAATTCTGAGTTGGACATGGCTTTGTAAGTCAGGCAGAGATCACCTCTGAGTAAGCAATATGCCACTGAGTACAGCCAGAGTTTTTTCAGTCGGGCTGCATAGGACATATGTTTGAGACCAGTAATCCTCTTGGTGATGTGCTTTTGTGGTCTTTCAAGCTGTTGGAAGTGTCTTGTGAGGTACATCCCAAATGGGGCATTGTACTCTGTGATGGGTCTGATGAGTGACGAGTAGAGGGGCACTATAACCTCTTTATTTCTAGATGCGAAACCCTTAGTAATTAGATGGACCACATAGAAGGATTTCCTAACTACTTTTGCAATATGATTGTCAAAGGAGAGATTACTATCTACCTGGGTCCCCAGATCTCTTACTACCTCTTCTGTAGTAAAGGGGCTGCCACCTATGTAGTAATTCGTGGGTGTTTTGTTTTTTCCAAAAGGGATGACTATGTATTTTTTGGCATTTAGCTTGAGGCCATGACTTTGACACCAGGTGTCTGTCTCAGTAAGACCTTTTGGGAGGATGTCCGTGTCAGCTGGAGAGTCAGTTATGGCTCCCAGTTTGCAGTCATCGGCAAACATGGTTAGCCATAGTCCTCCTGTGTTTGCCTGTACTTCTGAGAAATATATGCCGAACAGTAGGGGTCCCAGAACTGAGCCTTGTGGGACACCACTTGTGACTGGTTTAGAGTCAGACCTGGAGCCCACTATTCTTACCATGTGAGTTCTGTCTGTAAGCCAGTTGGCAACCCATCTTGTGATGTAGGAGTTTATGTTCAGGCTGGTGAGTTTTTCTATAATACCCAAGTGAGGAATGGTGTCAAACGCCTTGGTGAAATCAAGGTAGGCTGTGTGAACCACCTTTCCCTCATCTATGGCCTTGGTAACTGTCTCGAAGAAGTCAATCAGGTTTAGTAGGCATGATCTGCCCCTAACAAAGCCAAACTGGGTCGGGTCAAGTGTTTGGAGGTTCCCAATGTCTTTGTTAATGAGTTCCATGATGATGCGCTCCATAGCCTTGCAGACCAGGCTAGTCAGGCTTATGGGGTGATAGTTATCAGGGTCAGTTGTGGCTCCTCCTTTGTGGAGCGGAATAACCATTGCTGCATGCCATTCTATCGGCACGTAGCCTGTGGAGAGGCTGAGGTTGAACAGCATGTTTAGGTGGGGGGTTAGTTTGTTCTGCAGTTCGTGCAAGACGCAGCCTGGGACACCATCTGGCCCCACTGATGCTGTGTTTTTGGCTTTTGAAAGGGCTGTTTTCACCTGTGCTTCTGTGATTTCCAGGACACTATACTTTTCTGGTATTGTTGTGGGCCCTTTTGAAGGTGAGAGGGAGGTGAAGTTTGCACTGAATCTATCTGCCAGTATGTTGGCAATATCAGTAGGTTCAGTATATTTTGTGCTATTTTGCACTATCTCAGAGCATATCTGTGAGTTGCCACTTAGATTTTTGACATAGCTAAAGAAGGCTTTGTGGTTATCTTTTGAGTCCTTGGCTATTTTTCTTTCGAAGTTAGCCTTGGATGATTTTATGAGGGACCTTAGCTTCTTACTGATACTGATCAGGGATGTCTTTCCTTCTTGGGATTTGCTTTTTTTCTGAACTAGTTTCCTCCTTTTGTTGTCTAACCTTTTTATGGCAGGGGTCCACCAGACTGGTTTCCTTCTCTTAGAGGAGTGAGTCTTAGTTTTGCTAGAGATGGCACGATCCATGCATCCTTGTAGGTGCTCATAGAGTGCAATTGTAAAGGATTCTGCATCTTGGGCAGTATTATCCTTTAGCGTGGGGGCTGTGAAACTTACCACCTCTGACTTAAGTAAGGTGAAGTTTGCTTTAGAAAAGTTTTTCACTATGGTTTCCTTGGTTGGGCATGGTGGTGGGATGTGGGCATCCAGGGTGATTAGTTTATGGTCTGATCTAACCAGTCACGGGTTGACCTCCGGTACTGAGCACCTGTCGCCCATGTTGGTGATGACCAGGTCCAATATGTTGTGGCCTCTGGTAGGGGAGTTTGCCAGCTGATCCAGGGCATTTGAGTTGATAAATTCCAGGAAGCGTTGAGCCTGGGAGTTTGTACTCAAGTAGTTTTCTCAGTTAATGGTAGGGTAATTGAAATCTCCCAAGATCAGGGTGTTTGGTAGGACCTTCATGTTTTCCAGTGTCTCCAGAAAGGTGGAGTGGTGGTCCTGAGTCATGGAGGGTGATCTGTAGCAGGCCATAATTTGCATTGCAGATTTGCCCGATGTTAGTTGCATATGGATGATCTCAGAGGTATCATATAACGCCACTAACCTCGGTGTGTGGGTATCCTTGATGAATATGGATACACCTCCTCCTTTTGTGTTTTGGTCCATGTTCTGTGGCCAAAATGTGTTGTATGATTTGTAGCCCAGTAGTGCTGGAGTGCTCTCTGGAGCCTTGAACCAGGTTTCAGCTACTGCACTGATGTTGACGTTCTCCATACTTAGGAGTACATCGAGCGCATGCATTTTGAGATTTAAACTCCTGGTGTTGAGTAGCATAACCCTCAGTTTTTTACTTGTGCTGTTTACGGAGGTGGGTTTGAATTTTGAGCCTTGCCTAAAAAAGGAACTATGGGGGCAGCAAGAGCCTTGGCCAGTATTCAAAAGCCAAGGGGTGACAGGTTCAAGCTGTCTCTTGCGAAGCAACGTGGCTTGTCAAGCATGTCATCCCAGGCTGACAGACACTGGTACCCCTTTGAATGACACCAGAAGCTTAGCCAGTTGTTGAAATTGATCATTTTTTCTTTATACTGAGGTATCATTCTTGGTGAGGGCAGGATGCTACTCAGGGTCAGGGTCATACCCACCTGGGCTACATGATCAGAGAGCTCTTCCATGTCTCTTTTCATGTAGTCCAGGGAGGTACGGCTCACGTCATTCACACCAACATGAACAATGACAGAGTCATATTTGTACTTGTTCTGGAGTGACCTGAGTGCTTGTGTTATGTAGCGGATTCTGGCTCCTGACAGGCAACTAACAGTAACCTTCTCCTTGTTCAGCCTAGTGAGTGGGGCGTCAGTGTGCCTGACTATTGAGTCACCTATTACTAATGTGTTAGGTATGTTATTTTGCCTTAAGGACTGTGATTGTGTGGCACATTGATTTTGTGTTTTATGTGTTGTCTGGTTTGTGACGGGAGGTGCAGGTTTTGTGGGTGTCTGCTTTGGAGCTCTCTGATGCTTTTGCAGGTTTTTATTTAGAGCCTCCGAGTATGATTTTGTGTATTTATGTGTATCTTTTGCCAGTGCTGGTTTAGTAGGTCTATGTGAGGCTGGAGGTGTGGTGCAAGTGTTAACTTCCTCATGACTGTCTGTTCCAGTCTTGGGTGGAGATACCTTAGCCTCCAGTTTGGCTGTATAACTGCATCTCTCACATATGTTAGTGTTTTGTGGTAGGAGGAGAGGGCTGTCTGTGTACATGAGGCAGTTGTAACATTGCCTCAGGATACCCAGATTCACCAGCTGGACTGGACAGTACACATGAAGTTGCCCTTTGGTCATGCCTGAATAGTAGGGTGAGCTGCTTAGTCGCTTAGTTGGTGAGGGGCAGATAAAGAGCCTTGCCCTGCTGGGCAGTCAAGTGTCGGGGTATATTAGTGCTTGCTATTAGGTCTGTGCAAGAGCTGGACTGTAGGATGCTTTTTGAGTGCTTAGGTTGAGAGTTAGACTAGTTTCAAGTGAAAAACCGAAGGAGACTTAGTGGAGCCAGGAATAATTTAACCCTAGCTAACCTGTGCTGCCCAGTGCACAAAACCATGCAACGCATTTTTAAACGACTAACTTCTGGGCTGGAACCACTCCTCCAGGGACAGATGGCTGCTCAAAGTTCCCCTCTCTCACAGATGAACAGAGAAACTTCCTTCTATCCAAGTAAGGTATGGGCAACTCAGAGACTTGTAACACAGCTCTGAATTCAGCACTAGCCTGAAAACTGGACTATACTAGCTTAGAAAGGCGGGAAACGAGAAATGTATTATTTTTTTTTTTTTAAAAGATAAGGCAAAAACAGTAAAAAGTACACTTAAAACAGCTTTAAATGACTACAAGTGATCAGAAAAGGCTATCACACTTTAGTGTGTAGCCTACAACAGTTAAACAATTTATTTAAACAAAAACAACTTTTTAAAAGTGCAGGCAGTCAAATAAGTGCAATATGTGAAAAAAAACAAGCTTTTAAATCACAATAAGTGCTGGAAAATCAGCGTTTAGGTGGAAAACAATTAAGTACAGCAATAAAATACAGAAAACTGATACTCAATCACTCCAAAGTCTTTCTTTTAAGCTAGAAGGTTTATATCAGTTTAAGGCTTTCTCGTGCTTTCCAGCAGGTTAGTTACAGGAAAGATGGGAAACAAGCGCAGATGTGGTCTTTTAAACCAGAAAGTTGAAAGAGATGGACAACTTCCTGAATGGTCAATAAACTACAATTCCTGGGCCAAGAACTCCTCTTGTGGTAGACAGGCTGCCTAATACTTACCACTCCCACTGATAAGCTAGAAGGCTGCACTCCAACAGAAGGGCTTGGGGGGCTCAGAAGCTTACAAACAGTCCTGGATACAGCAAATATGTATCTGGACTAGACTAGTTACGAAAAAGGTGGGGATCAAGCACAAACACGGGCTTTAAAATCAGAATATCATGTAATAGAGGCATACAACATTAGGGAGAAAGCTTTATGGAACCATTCATGTGTTGTATATAGACATACACACACACACACACACACACACACACACACACACACAGACACACACACACACACATGTGTGTGTGTGTGTGTGTGTGTGTGTGTGTGTGTGGAAACACTTTAAAATCTCGAAATACTGAAATGTCGAATTTCAGTATCTTGAGTCTATAAAGTCGAAGTTTTGAAATAGCAAAAGTGCATAATTGTGAATTTGAATATCTCGAATTTGCTGTTATGGCTTTACGATACTCAATGCCCAGTGTTGTATGTGGATAGTGTGCAGTGCTGTGTGTGGATTTAGGTATAAGGTCAGGTAAGTGAATGTTTTGTAAGGGTTTTGGGTGGGAGTTTGAGTGTATGTGCATCTGCTGATATGTGTGATGTGTCTGCGTGTGTGTGTGTGTGTGTGTGTGTGTGTGTGTGTGTGTGTGTGTGTGTGTGTGTGTGTGTGTGTGTGTGTGTGTGGGTATATTGGTGTGCCACCTGTGATGCTGAAGACCTGAATTCAGGTTCAGAAGACAGTCTAGGGTTTAGTAGGCATGTGTGTATGTGTGTGTGTGTGTGTGTGTGTGTGTGTGTGTGTGTGTGAGGGACTGTAGAATGTGTGTGTGAGTTTGCTTTTGTTTTCTGTTTGTACAATCTCGGAGTTAGTATATATAAGTAGGGGGGGGTGTGGAGGGCACAGTCCCCTATGAAAGTGCAGGGGCTTGCCCCTGCTTATTTGTGATGTAAGTTTGTGGATGTGTGTTGTTTTGTTTGTTTATTTTGTGGTGTGTGTGTGTTGTGGTATTTGTGTGGTCCAGTGTTTGCTGTGTTTTCATTGTTTTAAATTTCGTGGTTTTGGGCTTTGTGGTTTTGGGCTTTTGGTGTTGTATGTATTCGATTCCACTGTCTCGAAAAAGTGAAATTCGAGATTTCAGTCATTCGAGATTATGAAGTGAATCCATATATATATATATATATATATATATAGATATATATATTTTATATAGATATATATATATATATATATATATATATATATATATATATATATATATATAAAACATGCAGTGCACTTATACCTCAGAACCATCCCTCTCCACCTGTAGAAACCTGTACAAAGCCTGTAAAAAGGGGGGGAATGGGCCACATATAGGGATATATTTAAAATAGTGCTGTTACAAATGAAGACATTTGCTACAGCAACAGGGTGCATTACAGCAGACAATTACTGAAGGATATGAGGATGGAAACTGAAATGTTATGTCATTATTTACTGGTATAAATCCTTGGATCATCACTGTGATTTACCAGACAAATACAAATAAATTGTGGAACTGAACAAAACTATGGACCAAACATCCGGACATTCTGTGAAAATCCTGGCAGTGGAGAGGTATGCTCAGAACCTGTTAGTGCAATGAATCCGGACCAAGCCTGACAAAGTGGGGGGGGGCCTGAAAATAGGGACATATCCAAAATACGTCAGTAGATAAGCTGAGAAAGTTATGTAGTTGCACTATATGTCCTAACATATATTGACTGAAATATCACAATTCCGGGACTCAGTTGCTTCCCATTAGCTAGTGACCTCAATCCCCACATTATCCCACTGATGTGTCAGGAATACACAACAGTAATGAGGACCAGACCAAAGATATCGGCCAGACAACTAGACATCTTATGAATATGTGGACATAACACAACATTAAGGAAACTACACTGAGCTACCAAACAATGTCCAAACTACAATCAGACTGATATGACACTACCCAAGTCCAGCTCTGGGGCTTTACACATGCATTAGCAAATATAACAGGCTCTACAGGGATGTAACACTAGTGAAAAAAGACATGGGTGTGAAAGTAGCCGCCCCCCCCCCCCCCACACACACACACACACATACACTCACTCTCATCTTCCATTTTCTATCTTATTCCCTTCTGTTAGCAAATAGTATCCATAACTGATAAATACTGTGTGTTTGTTAATTTAAACTGAGACCACAGTAGCCTACTGATACAAGGTTATCCTGTTTTTCCACCTGAGAAATTGTTAAGAAATGCTTTTTTTGTTTTATTTCTCAATTGTCTAAAAGTTTGTTGTTCAGGGGTAGTTCTGGTAGCTCTCCACTTAGCCCAAGATTTGTAAGTAGAATTTTCTGTCTGGTTTCTTTTGAAAGCCAGGGGGCTGATTTGGATTTCATTCTAATAGATTGTTTAGGTGCGTGCTCATCGAGGATTGCTAAAAATTTAGAGTTAAAATATTTAACAGCCTCTTCAAGTGGAAGAATTTTTAGAGTACCCCAGTCACAGGCATTTAGTTAATTTTGGAATAGTACAGGGTTAAAGTGTTTCTTGGTTCATGAGATCCTGTAAGTAGAGGTGTTAGAAATATCATTCTTTTGCCTTATAATGTAAGTCAGAGTATGATCACTTACATCATCAGGTAAGGTTCCTACATTATATGTTTCTGGATGTTTATTAATAAGTATCCAGTCTAAGGTGCTCTCTTTTTTTGGTTGGTTTGTTAATTCTAGTTGTGGAGGTGATTGTTTGACTAAAGCCATGAAGATTAATATGTGAGGAAAGGTTTTTAGTATTGATAGTTTTTCAGTCAGTATTGAAGTCACCTAGTATAATTGTTTCTTGTGGGTAAGTTGTCTTGTGTGTACGTTGTCTTTGTTTTGGCTCATTAGCAGCAGTACAAAGAACTGCCTGCTCACACCCTTGTTCCCCCCTCCCCCTTCCCTGTTTATTACCTTAAGCCAATCCCAAAGTTAATAAATATTACCTGTGGCAGGCACCATTTTTAAAACTACAATCCACTCTGCTACAGGCTCCATGAGGAGCTCAGTGTCTCTCCAGTAAGTGTTTTACAACTGTATATGCTTATTTATGTTGAATGTATTAGACATCTAATATGATTTATGCTTTATTACTGGAAGTTACTATGGCATGCTAGCATTTTGTTTGTCTGCACCAAGTTGTTTTTAGTAGAATAGTATGGTATATTTGCATAGCTGCACCTTGTTCACTAATGTTATTTATTCATGTATATGTGTTGTGTGTAGACAGCTCATACTGGTGTCTAATTATTTCTATATAATTGTGCTGTTACTTGTGGATAGAATCACATTAGAGACCCAGGACAGAGTGCTGCTCGCTATATTTTTATCTGTGACTGCATAACTGTCAACTGGGGTCCCTTCTAACTGATGTTTTTCCAATTGGCTCAGTATCTGCATATACTAGTAGTTGGTTCAAGACATATTTTCCTGTATGCAATAGCTATTTGCTCAGTTTGTTTTTTGTAATCTTTATAATATATCTTTACCATCTCAAAAGTGCTTACTCCTCTCTGTACTCTTCTTTTCTAGACCTAACACCACTCTTAAGTATTCAACTGCAGTACCACCTTTATCATTCTTATAAGAAAAGTGCAGTCTGTGTCTGAACTGTCTGCAAACAGTTAAAGTTTACTTTGAGTATGTGTCTACCTATTTGAGCCAGCATTCATTTTCCCCTGGAGAGCACCCTGCTTTGGCTTGTAAGCAGCTTCCCCCCACACACACACTCGCTCTCATCTTCCATTTTCTCTCTTATTCCCTTCTGTTAGCAAATAGTACCCATAACTGATAAATACTGTGTCTGTGTTAATTTAAACTGAGACCACAGTAGCCTACTGATACAAGGTTACCCTGTATTTCCACCTGAGAAATGGTTAAGAAATGACTTAGTTTCAGAGCAGTCCTTGGTCAATTCTGAGAAACAAACACAATCTTGTCTTTGCTTTGGTTCATTAGCAGCAGTACAAAAGAACTGCCTCCTCACACCCTTGTTCTCTCCCTCCCCCTTCCCTGTTTATTACCTTAAGCCAATCCCAAAGTTAAGAAATATTACCTGTGGCAGGCACTATTTTTAAAACTACAACCACCCTTTGAGCACCTCATGCTCGGCTCTGCCATAGAACTTATTAAAACTGCCTGAACTGGGGATGGCTAACTGATAGTTTGTGGAAATACAGGGTACCTTCCTGAGTCTCCACATTCACTATCATATGTTCATTTATCAGTTTATTCTGTTACCTGATTGTTTCCAGCCCCTTCATAAGAGCAACTAACAGGGTCTCTACCTACTTTACTCCCCACCCTGCCCCCAGTGGTCCTACCTTTGTTACACTCACAAACCCCATCCCATCTTTCCGATAGCCAACCACAGTGCTACACGCAACACTACCTCCTCCATCTTCCCACTACTATCACTCCTCCTCAGCTAACATGTCCAAGCATACCTTACCTATGCTCACTGCATGCACTCTCCTTGCATATCTTACACCCTACCAAAACTCCATCGTTCCCCCACTCAACCACTACCACTGTACTACTACTCACACCACCACTCATGTCTCACCCTCACTCAGCTCCCCTCCCACCAACTCAAGAACCATCCCTATGCACCCCCACATATTCTACCAACTATATTACTCAAACATAAAGCATCCCTACAACTTAACATAGTAACCCTCCTACCATACATATTACCTACAGAGCACAATCATAAAGTTTCCCTAATAAACAAACACATTCAATAACTGAAAAAACTAATAACCTCATTCATATCAAAACTAGCCCTAACTGTAGACATCCACCCCAACCCTGGCCCTACCATCTCCAGCCCTAATCCTCATAATCAGACTAGAAACCACAACTTCTCCCATATCACAGCCAATAGAAAGCCAAGTGACTTCCTTCTACTAAGCCTGAATATTAGAAGTATATCCAGCAAAGTCCATGAACTCCATGCCACCATAGACTTGTACTCTCCAGATATAGTCATCCTGACAGAAACCTGGTGTAGCTATAATATTTAAACAGCATCTAAACATCCAGATCTTAAAATCATCAGCTCCACAAATAGGCAATGAAGACATAATATATACCAACCTCAAAATAAACCAAAACAAAACCATCAACATAATTGGATGCTACTTCCCACCTGGCCAAAACATCCCTCCACTAGAAAACCTCCTCAGCTTGTCTACCCGCCATCTCCCCCTAGAAACTATAATTTTAGGTGATTTCAGTATTGACTGGCAATCCTGTTCTGGCAAGCATCCAACCCATCATGTAAACCTTCATGCCTTCACCCAACTGGTCCAGTCACCAACCAGGATAAATAAAAACTCCAGCAAGCACACTACCCTGGATTAGATACTAGTCAGTAAGAGCCCCCAGTCCTATATAACAGGCTGCTTATCAGGTAGCCTCAGTGATCACTCCCCAACATTCCTACTCAAAAAATACCTATACCAAGCTAAACCTGTCATCTACTGTCAAATACATAAAAAACTAAACTTTAACCCACTCACATTCATCTCATCCCTCAGAGAATGTAACTGGCATCCTCTAAAGTACCTCAGTCTTGATGACGCAGTTGAATTTTGTAATACTACCTTCCTGAACATCCTTAATTACCATGCCCCCCATAAGACTTTCCAGGATCAAAGCACAACCCTCCCCATGGCTACAGAAAACCACTTAGTCAGAAATGAAAAACAGGGATAAAGCCTGGGAGCACTGGCACAAAACCAAAACCCCCTCAACTAGACAGAAATTCCTAGAACTACACAATAGAGTCAAAAAGCTAATAAAACAGGACAAATTCCAATACTACCAGTCTGCCCTAGACTCCTCCCAACACAGCCCCAAACAATTCTGGTCCTCCATAAACTCCATCCTCCACCCAGGTAAAGTCAGTACCCCTTCTCCTATCATCCCTCACTCCTCCGAAAATATTGCTACCTCATTCAACAAACACTTCACACAAACCATACTATCACTAGCTAAACAACACAACCCCCTCCCCTCCAACCCACACCTTCAACTAGTAATCTCCCCACTGCCTTCGCTTTTTCTCCTGTACCTACCTCCAACATAAAAAACTCTTAACTAAACTTAAGCCCACCAAATTAGCAGCAGACAACCTCCCAAGTGAATACCTCCAAATCGCAGCTGATGCTCTGGCCTACCCAGTATCCATCTTGATTAACTGATCTCTGTCAGAATGTTACATTCCCACACTATGGAAAGTATCACATATAATTCCACTCCACAAAGGCGGCCCCTCCACAGAGCTAACCAATTACCGCCTCATAGCTATTCTCTCTTCACTCTCCAAAATACTAGAGAGATGCATTCACTCTCAGGTCTCAGACTATCTCCTTACTAACAACCTCCTTTCCAATACTCAGCATGGTTTCAGACCAAGTCACAGCACCATCACTGCCCTACTCTCCTTTACTAACACTATCCTTCAGCATAAAAACAATGGCTCTCTCCTCTGCTACTTTCCTAGACCTATCTAAAGCATTTGACATGGCCCCACATAAACAACTCATCTCTGTCCTCAATAACCTATCCTTCTCTCACAGTCACCAACTGGTTTCAGAGTTACCTGTCTGACCGCCAACAATCCGTTGTATGGCAGAATGACATATCTCCCCAACTACATGTCTCTATAGGGGTTCCCCAAGAATCCATCCTTGGACCCCTACTCTTCTCTATTTTCACCAATATTCTAGCCTCTTCCACCAAACATGGCACACTCATACAATACGCAGATGACTCAACCATCATCTGCTCAGCCCAGTCATTACCCAAACTGCAAAAAGTCACACAGGAAGCCTTTTCCTCTGTTGAAACTTGGTTATCCGATGCCCAGTTAATACTCAACCCAAACAAAACTTAACTACTCAACTTCCAACCCACCAAACATACTCAAAACAACTCTCACTTTAACATCACAGCAAAAGACAACACCACTATACACCCAACAGAACACACCAAATTACTAGGAGTGGAAATAGACAATAAACTAAAATTTGACATTCACATATCCATGACCATAAAAAAGTCCACAAAAAACTAGGGGCATTATACAGAAATAAGCAACTTCTCACCAAAGCAGCAAAGACTTCAGTAGCAAATTCCCACCTTATCTCCACCCTATTTTATGCCTCTCCAATATATACCAACCTAAGGCAATGCGATCTAAACAAGCTAGAGACCTGCTACAACAAAATTGCCAAATTCGCCACAGGGGCATCCTACTGTAGTCACCACTCTCTCTCACTTGCTGAACTGGGCTGGCTTGAACTCCCTCACCTCCTTCAATTGTATTAACTCTCACTCACCCACAAACTAGTAAACCATCCACTAAACATCCCATCCCTCCAGAATCTACTCCAACCCTATCGCACCACCAGACCACTAAGATCCAGCAACAGAAATCCCATTCAGATCACTAAAGCCAATAACTCTGCTGGTGAAGCACTATTCTCTTGCACCATAGCCAAATTATGAAACTCACTCCCACCCACTATTACCTCTGTACCATCATGCACCCACTTCAAAACTTTACTAAAAGCACACCTAAAAACATGCTGGCTGTGCCCTTGCAACTCCCACTTGAATAGAATATCACCCACCCCATCCAACCACTACCTTTCTTTCCACCCCACTAACTAACTTGATTATAGCAAGCTCAGATGCTCATAAACCTTCTACTTATTATACAGCTGGAACTTCTCATTGTAACAATTGTTATTGTCTGTTATGTACTTCGCAAATAAAGATTCTAGTTCTCTACTAATGTACTATGCTCTTCATCTGTAACTATGTTTGTAATCAATTGCTATGTTAATCAAATTGTTAATCGCTATGTAAATCCAATGTAACTACTGTCTGTATATTTTAACTGTGGAGCTTTTCTCCCCAGGCCTCCGCTGAAAGTCGGATACTCCCAGACAACAAATGTAAATAAATAAGTGCATACCTACCCAAACAATTGCACCACAGTCACAGTGACATACCAATAAGCAAACTTAAAATGACTGTATAATGACTGTGTGAGCAACAAAATCCCATTTACCTCTCACACATTACCCCAACATATACTGCCCCAAGTCACAGTGTAGTGGGAATTTTGAGGTGTTATGGGACATGTCACAGTCTGCATGTACCATAACATATACAGGTGACAGGGAAACAGAAACTGGAGCAGCATGCACAGTTAGATAGAAAGGGTCCATGATGCTCACATGTACCCCTCCCTACACAGGCAAAATAACATGTACACACTATACTGCTACACAATCCTGACAATCTTTTAACAAATGGCAGACATACACAGACCTCTCAAATGTACAGTTTTCCACAGACTGTATAGGCACAGGACTCATATCTATGGCTGCTTCCATGTCTGTGGGTCTATGACATCACTAGGATGGTAGCAGGAATGAATACAATAAATAATGATACTACATACCTCTGAACCTCTTAGTGCATGACATCTGGACAAAGCCTGACATAATTGGGGGACAGAGGCCCAAACACAGGGGTATATTGGACATATTGCTGTTATAAATGTAGACAGTTGCTGGTGTTACTGGCTTTGTTGTAACATATCTTTTCTGAAGGATATGAAGTCAGCAGCAGCAATGGATGTTAGCATTTACTGACTGCATTCCCCAGAGTATCCTGCTAATTATCCAAGGGCAACAACTGTCTGGGGAGCAGACCAAACATATGAGCCATGCATCTGGACAGTGGCTAGGCCTCTGGACAGTGTAGAGGTATGACCACAGTGATGTAACAATGGGAATCCCCTGACAGCTGCCAAACATGTCACCCAGCACCTTATGAAGCACAGTAAGATCAACATGACACTCCCCCACATCACCTCTGGGCAATTACCCATGTATATTCAACTATAGCATGCACTACAGTGATGCAACTGTAATGAAAAGCAGAGTGATGCAAAAATGTCCATTCAAAAACATTTACACCACAGTCACAGCAACATACCAGTACCCAAAATGAACTCTAGAGTAGAACGACTGTCTGAACAAACCTATCCTGATTGCCAGTCACACACTACACCAACATGTATTGGCCCAATTCACAGTGTACTGGGAATCCTAAGGTGTTACAGGACATTGCACTGTCAGCCCCTACAAGCATACAGACCTGGCAGACCGGCAGCAGCTGTAGCAGCAGGCAGAGTCAGATAGGTAAAGGATGTATGGCACTCAAATCTTCTACTCTCCCTACCCAGACCAACAAACATCCACACACAACACTGCTACAAAATCTTGGCAGTCTGTTTACAATGGCCAGACAGGCATAACTGTCATATGTACAGATTTCCACAGAATTACCAGGGTGTGAAACCATAATCCTGGCCACCACTGCATACAATGGCCAGGAATCTGCCAGGTCATTGGCATGATAACTGGAGTGCAGTTGGTAATTAATGATATACCATACCTCTGCACCTTGTATTGCAGGAAATTTGGACAATGCATGACATACTTCTGGGAAAGGGGGCTGGAAAGAGGGACATATCACACATAATGGTGTTACAAACTGAAACAGTAGCTGGTGTTACACGTGTTATTGTAACATAACATTCCTGAAGGATATGATGTCTGGAACACCAATGGATGTCAACAGTTACTGACTACAATCCTCACATTTTTTTTATTTATTTATTTATTTTTTTATTTTACATTATTTTACATTTGTTGACCGGGCTAGTCCAGCTGGATACATTTCCATTTTCAGTAGAGGCCCAGGGAGACGAGCTCCAAACTATGCTAAGTAACAATATTACAAAGAATAAATGAGAAAAAATGAAACTGACAATAAAGACAGAAGACAAAAACACATCAATTAAAACATTCATATACATTTTCTTCACTGATTGTATTTCAGAAAGTCTTTTTTCCAATGTAAGCAGATGATTAGGTAAAGGGATAGACATTTGTCTTAGAGAAAAGTAGGAAAGGTAAGATAGATTAAAGTGGTTATTGGGTATGTTAAGGATTTTACCCACTAGCAAAACAGAAAGAAATACATCCTAACAACCCCACAAAAGCAGACATTGTTCGAGGAACAGACCAAGCAAAACAGGCAAGCATCTTGCCAGTCTGTGGATAACATGCCAGTTGAGAGGTATGTCAGAGGCATATCACTGTCAGATGTCAAGTCACCCAGTAAATGCATGTCCGGATGAACCCTGTCAATCTAGCAACCCTCCATGTGTCTAACAGCACTAATGACATACAATCTGTACCCAATTCTGGAGATTCATCCCCCATGTTGCTGGGCTGTCTCTACATGTCCTGTAATGTGAGGTATTTCCACCTAGACAAATATATACATAATATAAATAGTGATACACATATAATAATATATATATATATATATATATATATATATATATATATATATATGGCTCTACCTGACATAATCGAAACCCCAGAACACCGATAACGCAATCACCGACACCACATAATTGACAGTTCAGAAACACGAAACCTCACATGCCTGACAACGAAATAACCGACGGTACACAAACACAAAACCGCATACACTGCACACACCACAATAACAACAATCAACAAACAAAACACATCTCCTGTCCAAAAACCACACACACAACACAAGCACACCAAAATCCCTACAAACCCACACTAAACCTCACATACACAACTATCTACAACCCTAACCCAAACCCTAACCCTAAGGTCCGTCACTATCGCATACTCAGCTAACCTGCTCCCTAACCCTAACTCACTTAACCCGTCCCTAACCCAAAGACTATCACTACCGCACACTTACCTAACCCACTCCTAACCTAACTCACTTAACCACCCACTCCCTAACCCTAACACTCATAACCCAAACACTATCACTACCGCACACTTATTTAACCCACTCCTAACCCTAACTCACTTAACCCCCCCTAACCCAAAGACTATCACTACCACACTTACCTAACCCGCGCACTGACCCTAACTCACTTAACCCACCCCTATCCCCACAGACCATCAATATCCACACTTACCTTACTCGCACCCTAACGTCCATCACTACCGCATACTTACACAGCCTTTTCCCATGTCAACATCCTCACCGTCGGTGTTTTCATCCGTCGAGTCGGTCTTCTGCATTGTCGATCTTCTGGCGCTCGCGATTCGCTTGTCGGTGTTCTGGAGTGTCGACTATCTCAGGTAGAACTATATATATATATATATATATATATATATATATATATATATATATATATATATATATATATATACTCATAACATGTAGTGGTTCATACCTCAGAACCATACCTACCAACTCCTTACTGCAAGAAATCTGTTCCAAGGCTGTCCAAATGAGGGGACAATGGGACAAAACTAGGGACATTTTTAAAATATCGCTCTTATAAATGTAGAATGTTTTCAGTGTGACAGGGTTTGTTTCAGTATACATGTTTTGAAGGATGTGAGTTCTGAAACTGAAATGTATGTCATCATTTGCTGTCAGAAATCCTTAGATCATCACAGTGATTTACCAGGGATATGAGGACCAGAAATATGAGCAATAAACCTGGACATACTGCAACAATCCAGGCAGTCCCGAGGTAGGCTCAGTACCCCTTAGTGCAACAAACCTGGGCCAGGCCTGACAAAGTGGGGGGAGAAAGCCATGGAAATAGAGACATATCTGAAATACTGGAGTAGATAAGCTGACACAGTTGCTGCAGTAACACCCTCATGTCCAACACTCAATTACTTCCCACTAGTTAGTGACTGAAATCCTCATATCAGGCCACTGATGTGTAAGAAATAAACAACGCTTATGGAGGTCAGGCAACAGTATGTCTTACAAATATCTGGACATAACATCACATTTGGGAAACTACACTCAGCTGCTAAGCATATGACCAAGCACTGTCCAAACTACAGTCAGACTGACACAACACTAACCAAAATCTACTAGGAGGAATTACACATGTATTGGCAACTATATCAGGCACTACAGGGATGTCACGGCACTGAAAAACAGACACCAGTGTGAAAGTGCATACCCACAGCCAATTCAACCACAGTCACAGAAACATACCAGTAAGCCAAAGGAACAGTACAGTATAAGGACTATGTGAACAAAAACATCTCAACATGTGTGCCACTCACACACTACCCCCACATATACTGGCCCAATTCACAGTGTACTATGATGCCTGACTGTGGTATGAGACATGTCTCAGTCTAACCCTGCAAACATATACAGTCGATAGACTACCAGAAACAGAAGCAGCATGCATAGTTATATAGAAAAGCAGCTATAACACATACATCCACACTCCTCCCTACACAGACCAAATAACATTGACACAATACACTGATGCACAATCCTGACAGTCTGTCAACAATTGTCAGAAATACACAGACGTCTCAACTGTATAGAGTCCCACAGAATGTCCAGGCTTTCCCTCATATATAAGGCCATTTCCACATAACATGTCTGGAAGTCTGATGCATCACTAGGATAATGTTAGGAATGTAGGCACTAAATAATCATATACCATACCTATCAACCTCTTACTGCATGCCATCTGGACAAAGCCTGACAAATTGTGGGACAGAGGCCCAAAAACAGGAGTCTATTTGAAATATTGCTGTCATAAACTGAGAATGTTGCTGTTGTAACAGGGTTAGTTGTAACATATCTTTTCTGAGGGATATGAGGTCAAACACAAATGGATGTTAGCAGTTACTGATTGCAATCCCCAGAGTATGCTACTGATTTTACAACGACAAAAAATTTCTGAAGAACCCACCAAACATCATCATCATCTTTCGGCTGTTCCCATTAGGGGTCGCCACAGAGGATCATCTATTTCCATTTCTTCCTGTCCTCTGCATCTTGCTCTGTCACACCAGCCACCTGCATATCCTCTCTCACCACATCCATAAACCTTATCTTAGGCCTTCCTCATTTTCTGTTACCTGGTAGCTTCATCCTTAGCATCTTTTTCCCTATATACTCAGCATCCCTCCTCAGCACATGTCCGAATCAATGTAATCTTGCCTCTCTGGCTTTGTCTCCAAAACTTCCAACCTGGGCTGACCCTCTAATATACTTATTCCTAATCCTGTCCACCCTCATCACACCCAGTGCAAATCTTAACATCTTTAACTCTGCTACATCCAGCTCTAACTCCTGCCTTTTTGTCAATGCCACTGTCTCCAACCCATAGAACATAGCTGATCTCACTACCCTCTTGTAGACCTTCCCTTTCACTCTTACTGGTACTCATCTGTCACAAATCACTCCTGACACTCTTCTCCACCCACTCCATCCTGCCTGTACTCTCTTCTTCACCTCTCTTCCATACTCACCATTACTCTGAACTATAGATCCCAAGTATTTAAACTCATCCACCTTTGCCACCTCTTCTCCTTGCATCCTCACCATTCCTCTATCCTCACTCTCATTCACACACATATATTCCAACTTAGTCCTGATGACCTTCATTACTCTCCTCTCTAGAGCATATCTCCACCTCTACAGGGTCTCCTCCACGTGTATCCTACTCTTAGTACAGATCACAATGTCATATGCAAACATCATAGTCAACGGGGACTCCTGTATGATCTTGTCTGTCAGCCTGTCCATTACCATTGCAAATAAGAAAGGGCTACAGATGTGCATATGTCAGGTATCCATCTTGATTGCTTACAGGCAATCTATGCTTGACTGACACTGACATGTCTGCCCAGCTGTGTTATGAATGCCACAGCTAAGAAACACCACCCTGTATGCACCACATGCCATGGATACCTTAACTAGACTACAACAGTCAACAGAACGTGCTTGGGTACAGGTCTCCAACCTAGACATTGACCATTTTATGTAATATATGTTGCATACATGTCAATTGGAGCACCTCACTGGACGTCTGAAAGAGGCAACCAGATGATTGGATGCTGCATTTAACTCTCATCCTGAGAATCACTCACATGGCATCAGTTGATAGATGGCCTGCTGACAAATGTCAGGTGGCATGATACCACTGTACCCACATCCGCTACTCTTCTTATCTCTCCATGGACAATATCCAAGTACACACCTAGGAACACCTGCACCTATGGACCCTAGTACTGACAAATGTGTCAGTGTGCATTACTGAGAATAACAGTGTCTGTAAACTTGTAGTTGATAATACCCTGAGGGCCTTCTCACCCGCTACAACCCTCATTGCCATAGTTAGAAATGGCTGCTGCTGTAATGGACATTAAATATACCTTGTTACACTCTTCACCCTATGGGCTACCTGGAGCTTGCAGTACCAGCACAACACTGTTGTAAAAATGGGTAGATAGGCATGGGTTATCCTCTGAGTCCTGGCAAGTGTGTGTGTGTGTGTGTGTGTGTGTGTGTGTGTGTGTGTGTGTGTGTGTGTGTGTATTTGTAGGATACAGCATTCTGAGGCCACATTCTCAAAATACAGGGGATAGTGATGTTGCTGACATTAGGGGAGCCATGACAAACCATCACCCTACTATCCCTGTGGCATGTGCAATACATGCATATCCCTGTAGTAGCACTGATGAGATAGACAAAGGGTTGTATTGCAATCCTGATCAATGTTTGATTGTGGGTATGTCAGAGTATTATCATGGGTTTCAGTGAGTAAAATATCCAATGTGGGGTGTGGGTGCTTGGTATACTGTCTTTACACCATGGTACCCCCAGTACATGTCCCACGGTCCACTGTATGATGACCATTGTCAACATCAACCATACAGGTAACTGATTACACTATCCAGCCCAATGATGCATGTGCTGTGTGCAAATTATCTGTAACAGAATGGACTCATTGACAAGGTAGTTAGCACTGATAAACCCAGGTCTCTCAGATGTGTCTATGACTGTTATGTGTTTGTCAATGTGTATATGACAGTATGTCATACTATGTATTGTTCATTAACACCCAGTACATTCCCCATTACCATACTGTACAAGGCCTGGTGATGTTCTTCACTTAACAAGAAATCGGGACACACCTCATTCTAAAAGCTGTTTTTAATTAAGGCCAAACACATTAGTAGCAATAACTACCTATGTAGGGGTCTACTCTCAGTGTTGCCAAGTACGTGTGTGTGTATGTCAAGGGATCTACTTCAATTTGCAGAAAATACATGTCCCAGGAGGTCATCTATCCGAGAACTAACTAGGAAATGCTAACATTTCAAAGGTATCATCTTGTGGAAATTCATTCCATCAAAACTAGTAGTAGATGTGTAAATGCCTTCTTCCCTACTGTAGAGCTGCACAGCGATACCAGAGTTTGTATATATAGTTGGGTGTGGATGTTGTGGACACAACTACCCTCATTGGGGTTATTGTTGTGTGCATCCCTCCGCTTAGTCTGCTGTAATACTGTACAGTTTATGTTAACAGGTTAAGTAGTTGTCAATCACTATGTGCGGTTCTACACCACCCCACACCCTCCAAAGTGGACGGCTGTGCCACCCACACCAGCACACCTATGTTTACCAACTCTGGGATTGCACTACATTGGGGAAGGGAACATAATCCCTGCCAGTACCATTATCAATGACATTAAACTAGCAGACTGATTATTTACTGATGTGATGTTTTGCCTATTTTGTCTTGGTGGAATTACATAGGCTAAAATGGGTTCACTGCAAAATTAAATACATCCAAGTGTACAATATTCTCTGTGTATTGCATCAACACCAAAGCGTGTGTGTGTGTGTGTGTTACACACAAACATTTGGTGTGTGCCACCCAGTACACTTACCATTGTCCACTGTAGAAAGGCTGCTGACATCAGCCACCATGCACTCACCTGTATTCACCCCTAAGACCAATCAGCCATGTGGCACATGCAGTAACTGTTATACAGACTTGTTACTTGTATTTAATTGTACCCAAGATATGACACAGTCAATGTGTCACCACAGTGCCATACCCCTTGTAGGAAACAACAGCAGACCAACATCCTGCTGACACATAGACACCTACAATACAAACTGAATACATTATGGAGACCACAATCAGGCAGTGTTAATAACAGCTATAATGCATCATGGCTGGACAGCTACACATCCTGACATGTAAGTATTAAAGTTTCCTGCTGAAAACATGTTACACAGCATTACATTGCTACACCTTAGTACATTTACCCTGTGCATCAGAACCATATTAGCCTGTCCCTCAGTCGATGGTATGGATGACAGGGATGTGGCACAGGTATCATCATATGCACATGGTGTGCTGTGGGTTTGCCAGAGACCTAGGCTGAGCCATTTGGTTGACATCATGTGTGTGTGTTAGGGGATTTCGTTATTAATTGGGCTGTGCAGATGTGGTGTGTATGGAGGTGCCCTAGCTGTCTTGGTGGTGTGTGTGTGTGTGTGTGTGTGTGTGTGTGTGTGTGTGTGTGTGTGTGTGTGTGTGTGTGTGTGTGTGTGAATCCGTATGCACACATTTCTGGCATGTGGCTGCCCTATACAGGGGTTTGTTGGACAACTGCAGACCGTACATGGCAGGGTGTGCAGTTCACTGCCTCCACGGGCACTACCAGGTACAGGCCCAGATATGGTACTCTCCCCGATGATGACAAATGTTCACTGGATCTGGCTCCCTTTTGGGACCAGCCAGGGCCACATGCATGTGGACTGCTGTGTTGTGGTGTGAACAGCACCCCCTGCAGTGCTGGTGCTGCCACTTCAGGAGCAGCTGTGGCTTGTTGCATGTCCACGTGGACCTACACCTGTTGGTGTTGCTGACCTACGTCCATGTGGCTGTTGCCCTACTCCCACCATATGCTCTAACACAGACATTGCAGGGTCGAGAATTCCCAACATCTCACCCAACCGTCTATCCAGAACCTCTGCAAAATAATGGTGGGCATCTGCAAGATCACAGATGTTGTCAATAACAGCAGAATGAGTAGCCCTCTGGAGCCTCAGACTCTGTCATTCCATATGTTCCTGTGCCTCCATGATGGCCCAAAACATGTATCTGGTGACACCTGCTGTGGCACTTCTGCCAGGGGCATGATGGCCGGCAGCCCTCCTACAAGAACCCCTGTACATCTGCCTGTGTGGTACCTTGCCGGTCATCCGGCTATGGCTGCTGTGTACAGATACACTTGCCATAGTCACCACACTGTCCTGTCCCATGCCACCACCCTCCAGCTGTCCTTCATCTATGGCCACTGGTGATGGGGTATGTATAGGCAATGTGACTGTGTGCAGGGATGGGGTGGATAACAGTGGGATGTCAACCGATGGCACAGCATCAGCCCATGACAACCCCGCCTGTGCCTCACAATACCTATCATCACTGTCAGAGTCTGTATGGACACTAACATCAGTTTGCCTGCAGGAGGGACCTTGCCCCACCTCACCACCTGTGAGGGGAAAGCAAATAATGTACTTTAAGACCTGTACTTCATTGCTTATCTCTAGACACACTCACACACACACACACACACACACACACACACACACACACACACACACACACACACACACACACACACACTTACAGGTGAGGTGGCACAAAGATATTACACAGACCTCTCATTACCCAACTGTCAACATGCATGACATATGGCACTGCAGCTATACTCAGTCCCTGTTACCAACATTATACATCTCTGTGATGCATGAGTTGTGTTAGGTGATGCCCCTTCCCTGGAACACACTGCACCCATGTCCACAGTATTGCTGTGCACCTGTTCAGCACCCTGGCATGTACTGTGCACCATACCTCACGAGTGTACACACCATTGCTGAATGTGTATATGTGTGGCAGTTATGCTTGCTCTGTTGCTTGCAGCCCCTATGTGTTTTTCTGACACATACCTGGGATGATATGAGGACAGATGTCAATAGTGAATGCCTGACATCTGATTTGCAGATCTCATCATCAGCAGTACATGTATTAGCAATAAAATTCAATTACACTGACAACCTTCAAAGCTTACTGTGACTATGAGGAGTGTACACACCCTTATTGACATGCCACCCTCTTCCCTGATATGCCATGGGGCCACAATACTGCATATGTTAACATTACCCACACCTGATATGTAACATATGACCTGTCCAATCAAATGCAGTATCAAACAAATGTGTTAGTTGTGCAGATGCTTATTGAGATGCATACAATATGTGGGTTGCATAAATGTGCATACCATTAACAGGTGCTGCAACAAACCGTTGTGTTAAGTGAACTACTGCAGTCACTATTTCTGGAAGGGTTATACTAGCAGGGCCCATCTTCACTTGCCATTCGCCCTACAAATGTACCCCAACTCTGCCAGATTGCAAGGTCAGCTCATGTGTATAGCCCTTGGAGGTCACACAGTGCCTTCACTATTGCTGTGGAGTCAGGGTTATGTCTGGCACAAGTCATGACCTTGACTGTATTCAGATACAGCCATTCTTAGCAAGCTTTGGATGTATGCTTCAGTTCACTGTTGTGTTTCAGGATGACACCCCTCCCCATTTTTGCAGATGCTTGACAACTATGGGCCACACATGAGTGTAATTTTGCAGTGTCCCAAATTCAGAACACCATGTCTACTGGCCTTGTTCCTGCTAATGAACAGCAAATCTAAAGGTGTACACTGGCACCAGCAAGGTACAGATGGGGATGGTGGGCCTGAGGTGGAGTGACGTGTTGCTTGTGCAGCGCATGCATCTTTATTAATACTATCTGTAGGTTTCAGCCTTGGTCTGGGTACACCATTACACATTGCAACGCATGTCTTCTGATGACTTGATGTTATGCATATGCTACCTATAGAGAGCCCTGGATGATGTTTCCTGTGGAACAACTCTTCCATCTGATTACCCTAACCCATAGGCCACACTTATGCAGAGTCCAGGTGATTGTCAACACAGGTACTGCACAGGCAGTACTTGCTAGACATTCCTGCAAGTCCCTCAGTGTTGCTGTATGTTTCTTGCCAGCCTCCATGACCAGTTTGCAACATGTGTTGTCATCAATCTTGGATGGGCATCTGTTTATTTTCCACATTAATGTGGTCCCATACTTTATCGTCACATACATGAATGTCTTCACAGTTTGCCATGGTATATGCAATGGTGAGGTAAGGCTATGTCTCCCACTCCTGAGTGCTACCTTTTGGATATGGAATCCATTTAATGGTTTGTAAGATGTGTGCAAGCCATGGCTGCCTCTGTTGCATGTGAGTGGGCAAACATCATGGACATACTTCTTGGACAGCAGACCATTACTTGGTGTGACATTGAGGACCTGTACTTGATGGAAGGTGCATACTCAAGAAGAGTGAATGCTGTCAGTACCTCAAAAGCCGCTTTCACAATATGTTATTTGGAGTGTGTGCACACATATTCTTCCAGTGTTTAAGGTATGTATTCCCCATATTTGTTGCTTAACATAGGATTCCATATTACACATTAATTGCTCATGTTAGGATCATATTACAGGGTGTAAAAGTTGTGAAATGTGATATTGTGAGATGCCCTTGTGTAGATCTGTAACAGTTACCATTGTAATAGTGGTATATACACTGTTGTAGCCACTGTATAAGGGTAATGTTTCAGACATGTCCCTGCTGTAGGCCAATTGTCCAACCATTATGTTCATCTCTGTCCACACATCTTGCACTGACAACTTGTTAGTTACACTGCAGAACTCTTACATATCCTTCAGATATGCCACCATGGTGACCACTGTGATGCAGTGCAGTTAACAGCAAAAATAAGTGAACATGTACAGCATGCATTGTGGGTAGGTGTGTTATGCAAATACCATGACCATAACATGACCGGTGTATTGGCAATCCTGAACAAAAAAACTCCATACTCGCCAGCTACAGGCTGCTGCCCCAGAGGTATATCAGAGGATCCTACATAGTTGTGTAAGAGATGTGATGTCAGTAGCCACACCTGTGGCATTGGTACAGGGTGAGAGCAGCATTTCAGTACATCAACAGTACAAACCCACAGTACTAGAGATTATGCACGTCTGTTCATTACTACACTGCAGCAACAGACTATGTTATCTGACATATGCATGAAGATACTTTACAGATGAAGATGGATAAGCAACAGTGGTCTACTAATGTGCCCTCAGAAATTACCTGCACACTCCTCGTCCACTGTGTGGGTAGCACCCACCTCCACAATGCTATAATCAGGTTCTTTGCTTGGCTGGCAGGCGGGTGCCCCAAGGCTGGCAAGGAGCTCGTCAGAATGTGTCAGTGGGGGCTGGATGGCATGATCACCACCTGTGGCTAGCTGGTCCCTCCTAACTGCAGCAGCATGTTGAAGGGCATGGCAGATGAGGTCAGTGCAGCGATGTTGCACCTGCTCATAACTGCAGTTATGCAGGCTGACATCATTTACCCTGTGGACGAGCTCGTTCCACAGGGCACTCCTATCCTGCAGATCATGGGCCATAAGCCCAAAGAGGGTTCTGTAGTGATACACGAGGGAGTTGATTAGTATTTCATTCTCCTGTGGAGTATAAGCAGGAAGATGCTCCCTTGACATTTTACCTGGAAGACGTAAGCAAGAAAAAAGGTCTGAGAACCTCATACTGCAAGGATATAATAGTTGTTAATTGACATCTCCCCCCACCATATCTGCAACAATAATTTGAACACACAAATCAATGGGTATGTTTACACTAAACCTACTGCTGGGACATATATCCTATTGTGCAACAAATATTGAATTGTGGTTCTATTCATGTTCTATGTTGAAACACTATCATTGGTGGCCTGTTGTTAGCAATGTAACCTGCATGCCATTGTAATGGCCACTGTGGTTACATATATGCATGTGTTCTGTTTGCTATGCAACTGTTCCAAATCTGCTGTTTTGGGTTAATGGGAATATCTATGCATGCTGTTATAAGTAATTTTGGATTGTGTTGACTATTACTACACACACATGTTCTAAAACTGCAACACAATAGCATATTTGGGAAGGCTGTTGCCAGCAGAACCACCTCTCCCACCTCATCTGGCCATGGCACCAGGCCACAGCACATCTGGGACCCAACCTGGGACCTCCTCATCTGCTGGTCCTGCACTACCTTCAGGTCGAACCACCTCAGGGGGTGGTACTTGCCCCCCCCCAGAAGCGCACACAGACAGGATCCTGTCACCTGAAGTCAGCTCCAGGGTCTGGTGCATAGGTAGCTCCGCAGAGAATTGGGGGATCAGCTACACCACCTTGAGACCCTCATGACCCAATTAGAGGGTCAGCCTGCCCCTTTTGCTCAGCCCCCAGCACAGCAACCTTCAGGACAGTGAAGGTGCAGTGGTGACTGCCCATGGATGGGGACCTCAATCCCACTGTTTCCATTTGAGGGCTCATGGGCTTCCAATTTCCAAACACCCCTCCCTGTCCAAGGTGGTTACCCACCACGTGTCATATACCGCCCCTGTATGCTGTCTTGTCTGTCTTGTCAGTCTTCCAACCCAACCTACCTCTCCAAATATACCTACTATCCTCCCCCAACATCTCACTCTCACCTTAACAAAAAAAGGACAATCTGTTCCCAGCACACATTTCATACCATACATAACTGTCCATTTCACACCCACTTACAGGTGCCTTAATCACTCTGTATCCAACAGCCCTTGTTCTGGCCGGCAAATAAATTATCATCCCTTGCAAGTGTGTAACCCATGACCCACCACAGCATCGCCACATAAATTTACCAGTAAGCCATCTGAGCTGCAGATGTGTGTGATGTTTTCTCAAACATATCATGCAGCACAGTCATTCAACAGTAGGGAAAATGTGTGTGTGTATATTTATATATGTATGTATGTATGTATATATATATATATGTATATCTATCTATACACACACACATACATACACATATATATAAATGTGTGAGTGTGTGTGTGTACATATATATATATATATATATATATATATATGTGTGTGTGTATGTAGACATACATGTGTGTGTGTGTGTGTGTGTGTGTGTGTGTGTGTGTATATATATATATATATATATATATATATATATATATATATATATATATATATATATATATATATATATTTATATATATATATCTATGGAGAGCATTCAGACATCGGGTCCACACTCTGAACCTCCTTCCTCCACAGCTGCACTGTTCTGCCTTGCTACGACAGAGCATCATATGTGGACACAGACTAACATCAGGGGAGATATATAGGAACAGATCATAGATAAGCCTATTACAAACCTATGAAGTTTGTGCATGATACATTTCACATTACCATGACTGTTCTGAAGGTGGTGGGGTCCATTACTTCCACCTTCAGCTATTTGCCAGACTAATATACATGTTTGGAGGAACAGAACAAACACAATGATGGCTTACATCTTGTCATTTTGTGCAGATCTGCACAATTGACAGGTATGGCCCACTGCCCACAGGGCCAGATGCTATATCCATTCCAGCAGAACATCATTACAGCAACAAGTCTTGATGGCACATATACATCTTTCAACATCATCTATCCCATTATTACAGACCAAGTACTACATTCAATTACATGCATAAATGTTTCACGTATCTGTTTTGTTATTGTGCTCTCTTCTGTGTACCACTTGGATATCTTCCTTGTTTTTTCCGTTTTATTTGTAGTATTATTTTTTTGGTGTTTTTTTGTTTTTGTTTTTTTGTTTTCTCTCTCTCTTCTGTCTCTCTCTCTTCTCTCTCTCTCTCTCTCTCATGGCTTTTGTAGGTGATGCTCATGATCAGGTGATGGCCTCTGTACCACTTGGTGTTCCCCACTTGCTAATTGCATGCAGCCAGCTGTCTATTACTTCCAATAGCCAATTTCATAGCAACCCACTACTATAAATGATTACATCATGTGGGTTCATAGGTTTATACTAGGCTATCTGCCCTAAGGCATTTATAAGCCTAGCCCAAAGTTTTGTGGCTTACGCCACCCCTTATGTTAAAAAATACTGTGCCCATTAGTTTGTTGTGCCTCTGTCCAGCAGTGACACAGAGATGATTCCCGGGGTAAACCTATGATCTCCCATCCACCAGTCAAGATTTCTCTTGAACAGAGCCAGCGAGGTGCTCTGCCTCACATGGACCGGGATTTTATTCCACAGCATAGGGAGTCTCTGGGTGACAAATCTATCCCTCCAGCATGTCCTATTTATATCCGTGCTAAGGTTTAAGTCATTTGCTCTAGTGGATCTGGTAGATTTGGATTTTTTGAGGTGGAGCATGTCCATTAATTCCGGGTTGGACATGGCCTTGTATGTCAGGCACAGGTCACCTCTGAGCAGGCGGTATGCGACTGAATAGAGCTGAAGTTTCTTCAGTCTGGCAGCATATGACAGATTTTGGAGTCCCTTTATCCTTTTGGTGAGGAACTTCTGGGGTCTCTCCAATTGCTGCAGGTGTCGGGTGAGATACATCCCGAATGGGGCATTGTACTCGATCATTGGTCTGATAAGTGAAGAGTACAGGGGAACAATCACCTCACTTGATCTGGATGTGAATCCCTTCATGATCAGGTGGGCAATGTAGAAGGTCTTTCACTTTAGCAATGTGAGTGTCAAAAGAAAGGCCACTGTCAACCTGGGTCCCCAGGTCACTGATAACCTCTTCTGTGCTTAATGGATTGCCACCTATATGGTAGCTTGGGGTTACCTTGTTTTCCCGAAGGGTATGACTATACATTTTTTGGCATTTAACTTCAGGCCATGGCTCTGGCACCAGTTTTCAGTTTCGTGAGACCCTCTGAAGGATATCTGTGTCGATGTACTTTCCACTATGGGCCCAGTTTGCAGTCATCTGCAAACTTTGTCAGCCATAGTCCTCCTATGTTTGCCTGTACTTCTGAGAAGTAGATGCCGAACAACAGGGGGCCAAGGACTGAGCCCTGTGGGACACCACTTGTGACCGGCTTGGAGTATGACATGGCGCCAGCAACTCAAACCCTGTGGGTTCTGTCCTTTAGCCAGTTTGCAACCCATCTTGTGACATATGGGTTTACGTTTAAGCTGGTAAGTTTCTCTATAATACCCAAGTGGGGTATTGTGTCGAAAGCTTTTGCAAGGTTAAGGTAGGCTGTATGGACTGCCTTTCCCTCATCAATGGCCTTGGTGACTGTTTCGAAGAAGTCGACCAAGTTCAAAAGGCATGATCTGCCCTTGACAAAGCCAAACTGGGTCGGGTCCAATGTCTGCAAGTCCCCTATGTCTTTGTTTATGAGTTCCATTATGATCCTCTCCATAGCTTTGCAGACCAGGCTTGTTAAGCTTATGGGGCGGTAATTACCAGGGTCCGTAGAGGCACTGCCTTTGTGGAGTGGGACCACAGTTGCCGTACGCCACTCCTTGGGCACGTATCCTGTGGTAAGACTAAGATTAAACAGCTGCCTTATATGCGGGTTTAGTTCCTCATTGAGTTCGTGTAGCACACAGCCGTGTGCATGTGTGTCCCTTTACCTTTCCTGTATGAAAGACATCCTTCCTGTGTGTGGGCAGCAGTGTTACAGACAGCAGATAGCAATACCTCTTACAACAGGACTTGCAGACACAGGCCAACTACATGTTTAAATAAGGTTCCAGACCTACGGACAGTGTGAGTATTGTTGTTATATGCATTGAATGCTGCTAGTTTTGCAGGGTTTGTTTGTACATGCTAGTTTTCCATGGAATGCAGTCTGTCTGCATAGCTCTCAACTGTGAGCCTACCCACATGATGGCCAAAAGATTGGCTGTGATGTTTTGTCTGTTCCCCACACAGGTCTTGTCCCTGACATATCAGTGGTATTCTCTCCGTTGATTGCTATCAGTACATGGCAACATCCATTTGTGTTTCTGACTTCATATTCCTGAGTAAGGGTATGTTGCAACCAGTCCTGTAACACCAGCAACTTTCACAGTGTATAACAGCAATATTGCAAATATGGCCCTGTGTTCCAGCCTCTGTCCTCCACATATATACCAGGCTTTGTCCAGATGTCATGCAGTAAGAGGTTGTTAGGTAATGGCCTATCATTATTTAGTGCTGGCATAATTGCTATTATTCCAGGGTGGCTGCAGTGGTGCAGAGGTTAGTGTTACTGCCTCTCAGCAAGAGGTTCTCTGGTTCAATCCTCAGCTTGGCTGCCTTCTGTGTGGAGCCTGCATGTCCTCCCTGTGGTCATGTGGGTTTCCTCCCACATCCAAAAGACATGCTGTAGGTGGATTGGACACTCTAAATTAGTCCTAGACATGAGTGCATGCATGTGTGTGCCTTCTGTGGAAGGTTGGGTGCTGGTCTGGCAACTCAACACTATAAAACTCCACTGTATGCATGTGTGTGCCTTCTGTGGAAGGTTGGGTACTGGGCTGGCAACTCAACAGTGTAAAACTCCACTGCCAGTCATGAGCAGACAGGTGATCCACTGTGATGACCCTTACCTGGGAAAAGCTGAAAGAAGAAGATTCCTATCATTCGAGTGATGTTGTGGACTCCCACACAGATTGTGGGTAAGGTCCATATATATGAGGACTACAGCTGGACAAAACATGTGTGACCTTCTACAGTCCAGAGGTCCGTGTGTGGAAAACACTGTTATATGCCCTTGTAAGACATTTTATGGGGGAGGGGTATTAAAGGTTTTTAACCTAGGCTGTTACAACATGTGAGGGATATCAGTAGTAAGAAATATTAAGGTATATGGCTGTACATTTTCATACATTTCACCATGGGAACAGTGGTGGGCTGGAGCTTACTGTCTTACACACAGTTCTGTTTGTCAGTGTGATAGTGACATTTTAAGTTAAACATTGTTATGTAACAGATACATTTACATTGTCGCAACTAATGCTTTCCCCTAGGGGTTGAGTACAGAGTGTAATTGGAGGCTGCTGAACTACATCTGTAATTAAGTGCTGATTGGTTCTTATCAAGGCAAGTGTTTTTTTTTACTGTTGTACTACTTGAATGCCTTAGCCTGGACAGCAAAGTATGTTATGTTTTTCAGATTAATGTAGTAAATGTTTTGCTTGAGAGTTGCATTACTCAGTTATTATGTATTTCAACACCTAACTGATATAAGAAATGGCATAAACAACTGAAATAGTACACAAATAAACATTTCTATGTATGCAAACATGTGTGGTGTCATGTCCTTTGCATTGTGTGTGGGTATATGTTTCATGCAATACTTCTCATTTGTAGGAAAGAATCAAACACTGGCCATTTTAACTCATTCACTCTGGAGCAGCTCAGAAAAAGCTGCCTGCTTAATTGCACCATAGGAACACCAGTGCAGCCTGAGCTCATTTTCAGAAAATCCATTTCTAATACCATACAGAAACCAAAGGTTCATAACTCTTTAACTGTAAGAGCTAGACTAAAAATGTAAATGTGAAAGTTGTTCAGCAGACACTGACCTTCCCAGCAGTATAAATGTTGAATAGTGTGTATCAAAATAATTACTAAATATTTGGCAAGGAATGCTGATAGTGTGGATATTTTTTACCTTTTTGGAAAAGCAAAGCACAATATCTTGGGAAGTGTACCATGTAGACCCATACAATTTATATTTAATTTGTTTGTATGAATGACGGCTTTAAAATTATACCTTAACCATTACTGTGTGATGCTCATTTACAGAGATATTCACAGAAATATGATTAATATAATATTTCTCATAATTGATAAATAAACAAAGCATAATATCTTATCACCTGTAACAGGCAGAGGCTACATATCAGCACAGAAGTTGTGCAGCTCAATATCAGTTTCAAAATGATGCATCATTTGTGTCATCACCATGCTCCTTTGCAAAGATATGGGCATAATAATGAGAAGTATTGAAAATGTATATTTTTCATAACCCTACAAGACTAAAGAAACTGTGATATCTATACATGTGTACAGTGCCCAGACACAGTTCTTTTACCATGTTGTAAGGAGTAAAACTCTCTTCAAAATGAGGTATTACTTAGCACATTCAGATGCTGCATTACAATGTTATGTACCAAGATATGAAAACCAAATCATAATTTCCATAACCTAAGTCTGAAACAAACTTTGATATCTGTATATGTGTACAAAATAGATGCACAGTTCTTTTACCATGTTGGAACAATGAATACTGTCTTCAAAATGAGGTATTACTTAGCACATTTAGATGCTCCATTACAACGTTATGTACCAAAATATGAAAAGATCATAATTTCCATAACCTAACTCCAAAACAAACTTTGATATGTGTAAATGTGTACAAAATAGACACACAGTTCTTTTACCATGTTGGAACAATGAACGCTGTCTTCAAAATGAGGTATTACTTAGCACATTCAGATGCTCCATTACAAAGTTATTTACCAAAATATGGGAAAAAAAATCATAACTTCCATAACCTAAGTCAGAAACAAACTATAATATCTGTAAATGTGTACAAAATAGATGCCCAGTTATTTTACTGTGTTGGAACAAAGAATGCTGTCATCAAAATGAGGTATTACTTAGCGCATTCAGATGCTCCATTACAAAGTTATGTACCAAAATATGAAAAAAAATCATAATTTCCTTAACCTAAGTCCAAAACAAACTTTGATATTTGTATATGTGTACAGAATAGATGCACAGTTCTTTTACCATGTTGGAACAATGAATACTGTCTTCAAAATGAGGTATTACTTAGCACATTCAGATGCTCCATTACAAAGTTATGTACCAAAATATGAAAAAAAAAATCATAATTTCCATAACCTGAGTCTTAAAAAATCTGATATCTATACATGCGTACAGCATTCAGACAAAGTTGTTTTACCATGTAGGCACATATGATTGTAAATATGCACATTCTTGCTGTAGCCAATATACTGCTGAATGGGTACATGCAGAATGGTTACTGACATATTAGATTGTACGTGCTAGCACTCTCCTGAAACAGTTGTTCTTTCTCAGCATCTTCACCAGCTCCTTACAACAGTCATTTGCCAAACTCAGAAAAATATATATTTTACACAACACATTTCATAATAGAGTTTTACTTACCATACTGTTCCCTACTTTGTCATGGGTGTTTTTCATTCTACTCACAAGCTGCATATTACCAGTCCTGCATAGCTCTCCTCACGCCATTGTGGAGGTCAGTCAAGAACAATGCAATGCCTTCCTCAATTAGTTGAATGCCATCCCTTCTGAACAGGTGAACATCTTCTGCGATGATGCTGTCATGACAGATTGTAGATCCACCGACCCTGTGCATTAGGACATGCATGAACCCATTCTGTAAACATCTGTCTTTCTCTGCTGCCCGTTGACTGTTTGCCATTTTCCATATCTGTCAAGGAATCATATCAGACCACAGAAAATGACAACGTGGCCACCAAGACTGCAGGTGTTCAAAAATCGCTCTAATTTGAAACTGTAGCCTTCCGAGTGGTTGACTGATGACATCTTTCCCTCCAATGTGCAGCACAAGAATGTTGGGCTCAGGGTAGATGGAACACTTCCCTTCCAACAGCTGCAGTACTCCGTTCCAATGCATACCTCTTCTTGCAATCCAGTATACCTTCATGCTGGATGTGGGGAAGCTCAAGTTGTACTGGTTTTCAGTTACGGAGGCATGGTTGGCAGCCCAGTGAATGTAGGAATGGCCACATACCCACACTCTCACTTATCACTCTCCTGCTCGTGAAGCCATGTCAGTGTCAGAAGGTGGATGAACCTGCACAGGAAAGAAAATGCAAACAGGTTACTACTGATGTTTGACAGATGTATTGGAGGACTACATATATATGTATAGCATATGCATTACCTGGTTAGCCCATCCAAATCTTCACTCTTATCCACTCTGCCTTACCTCTGCCTTTTCCATTTACATGTGTCCATTCCGCAATGGCCATAAGGAGTGAAAGGGGGGAGCTAATGTAAACCCTCTTGCCCTGATCTACATACATTTACTACACCTGAAGGGAGGGAGACTGATTGGAGAACTACACCAAAACATGTGAACAGACCAAGACTGACCCAGTCTTTGTCTTTTTTGCATGTGTCCTTTCCCACAGGGAAACATTGCATCACAGTGGCACCCCCCCCCCCCGAGACCATGCTTACCTAGGACAGCAGCACTATGGGACTGAGCTGAAGAGTCTCCAAGTTCTCAGCCTTTGAAAATCACTTATTTTTCTTATTTTGTCAATTGTCATTCTATCCTCAGCCTTGTGGGCTAGAGTCCGCAGCTACTTTACACCCTGGGTAGCTCAACAAATAGATATACAAGTACTCTTACAGCTGAAATGTGCCTCAATATATATATATATATATATATATATATATATATATACATACACACGCACACCCACACACACACACACATATTTTTTTTATTTTTTTTTTAAACCTATTTCATAATAAATAAAGAACAAGACTATAATCAGTAACTCAACTAAATGACTTCACATTTCAAAGCACAGGAAATATTTTACCACAACAGCACAGGATAGGCTCAAATAAATAAAGACAACATATGAGTTTGGATATTGTCATTGCTTTACAATTAAAGTAAACAATGTAAAATATATTCTTCCACATACACACAAAAACATGAACAAAGTATAAATGTATACCCCTGTGTAGTATATCATATGACCGTAGTAATTTATAAGAAAACCATTACTGATGCAAGGCACTAAATAACATATATATATTCATATCCTTCATACAGTCTACCACAAATCTTGTTATTCTAGCAACTTTCTCGTGTAAAGACAACAAATTTATTCTAGTAACCAAGTTAAAAGAACAATATTTAAAACCTATGTCCAGATTTTGTGTCATACATTTGTAACATTTTGCAATTGTAAAAAAATGAAATAAACTGGTGTGGGAAGAGGCTTGCAATGACTCAAAGTGGAGAAACACCCAAATCTGGCTTGTGCATTAATCAGTGTGATAACTACTTCTACATATGTGAAGAATAGTGACAGCTGCTGAGAGTTTGGCCTGAAAAGTGATAATGAGTCAGTGATATATTGTAACTGCACTTATTGGTAATGTGCTAATGACCTGCATTTCATTCCTTCAAAGTTATGCATGCTTAGACACAGGTGCTAATTGCTCCACATAACCTGTTGAGTTGGCATTCATTATATTACCTTGTGCAGCTGCTATGTAACACAGAGTCATTATCATCAGTAAGGACAAGACCTGAGTAATTCAGTAAAAGACTATATCACTTAGATATGAGCCCTTCCTCCCACCAAATTTCCACACATGACTGACAAACTCAAGAAAAATGACCAAAATATAGGGTAGCTCCATGCTGGTAGTAGTCAGCAAATAATTACATTTATCTCAGTCAGTCAACTACTGAGTATAATCAGAAATACACTAAGACAAGCAAAACTGTCAAACTTATCTGGCTGATCCATTTAAAAGTATTAATTCATGTTATCTCACCTAACCATTCCCTCTAAGGCAGAACAATTGCCCAAAATATCTGGGTGAGCAATTTCAAGAATCAGAGAACAAGCCAAGATCAGACCTAAATTTTGCACAAAAAGGCCATGAGCGTTTCTAAAAAATGTTGAACACCTACACCAGAGCTGCTCACTATAGAAAGCTCAGCAGCCCTTGGTCATAAGCTAATGGCTGTCAGGCAGCCAGTTGCTCAGCTTGGGTTAGCTGGGATAGCTCTTCTGTATTGGCTTTCTCTAGTATTTTATTGGGCACACATGGCTAGGCTTATAAAGACCTATGGGTCAATAGCCCAGTAACCACCTGTGAACGTATGAACTATACAGTTTTAAATCAGCTACATAAAGATGAGAAGTCTTTACAACCACCAAATGAAGCATTCACTCAAGCAACTCCTTCAATAAAATGTATGCACAAGCACCAGAATGAAACATTTACCTAAACTGACCCTTCTGAAACATTTCCTGGTATGTACAAACACCAAAATGAGATATTCACCGAAGCAAACCTCTTATGTGCAGGTAGACAATTGCTGCACATTACCTGTTGAGTGACATTCATTATATCTCCGGGTACATGCAGGTGTAATATAACACTGAGTCATTACCACCAGTTAGGAATTTCATGCAGGAATTAGAGTACAACTATTGGCACTTATTTACAAGTCATACCATCCTTGTAAAGGGTGTTACAACCACTGGTTACTGGCAAGCTGCTCAGGGCTTCAGGTATAGACACACAAACCAGTTCCTAGACAAGAATATGAAACCAATGTCAGTGGTACTTGGTCTTTTCTCCTACCAGGCAGATCACTTGTCCGGCCATGATTGGCAGTGAAGTTTTGCTAGTTCGAGCTGCCAGTTGCCAGCCCAACCTTCCACAGAAGCACACAAACGCACTGCCACTCACTCACCACTTAGAGTGTCTATCCACCTACTGCATGTCTTGGGATGTGGGAGGAAACCGGAGCACCTGGAGAAAACCCACACAACCACAGGGAGGACATGCAGACTCCGCACAGAAGGCACCTCAGCCAAGGATCAAACCGGAAAACCTCTTGCTGTGAGGCAACAATGCTAACCACTGCACCACCGTGACCGCCCAATGTCAGCGGTACTATACTTTGCTAATTATAGCATACCTTAATGAATGCAATATGTGCAATGAGCCTCCCTGGCTTGTACTGCACTGAATCATATAATTTTCAGTGTAGTCATTTATTTACATGTTGATCAGTTTAATCCACTATGCCAGCAGCCTCATTTAAAAGGGCCCAAGGTGGCATTTACACACACTGGACAGTTTCCCTACTTTTTTCAAGAAGTGCTGTAAGATTCTTTACATCCACCTATACTACCACCCCAGCTCCAGCAGACTGGGCTTCAGTTTAATGGCTCATCTGAAACATTTCTTATTACTTTGACTTGTAGGCAGAGTGTACAGTAAAGTGCTTTCCTACAGTCAATTAATATTTGGCAACCTTTTGGCAAATGGTTTCTTCTCATCTGAACACCTCTAGTATGACCATCACCTAGGTTTGTAATAGTCTGCCACCTGATACCCTATTATTTATCTATAAAACTGACATACAAAATGTTACATCCTGGTTATCCTGAACATAATATTCACATAGATATAACATAATGGGTTAGACCAGTTCATACCACTCTCAAACTCTTAAGAAGCCTGGACAAAGGAACAACCAGGGGCTGAATTTATATATTTATTTTATAAACTTAGAAAGTTGATAGACCAAGAGGGTTTGCATTAGCACTGGAGTCTGAAACTCAAATGCCCGTCATTACTTAGTGTCTTCAATCCTCAGTGATCTACTAGAAAACCACAAATTCTATGAAGACCGAAATATTAGGCAAAAATCAGTACATTTTGTGAAGTTTTGTGAAATTCTAGACACTTGAGACGTATGGTTAGAGGTAAGCCAACTTCAACTATCACAAACTGTTTTAGATGCCTGAAAAAGCACCCTTGTTATATGTTGCGTTAAAACAAAACAACTCACCACAAAACTTCATAAACATTGCTTGACCTGTTTACTTGTTTCACAAACTCACTGATATCACTTACATAAATTTAGCCATTAGGGAACTGCGTGCAAGCCTCTATAGCTAATAATATTTATAACAGTCAGGCCAGCCTGTAACTCTTAACTTTCTTTCTCCAAAATATGGGAGCACTACCTCTCACAATGCAGGACAAATGGGCAAAATAACTACCACTAGGAAGTTCCCATTATTATATTAGTAGTATTTATTCATACTTAAAAAAAAACATTAAAACATTCTTAGCAAAAAAAAAAAAAACGCATGACTGAACTTTCAATACAGAACAATTAGCGCAATGGAATGCTTAAGACTCAAAACATGCCTTACGGTAAAGGTACAGTTGAGAAGTATATCCAAACGAAGATTTTTGAAAGGATATTCACCGAAGCAACGGTTCCCTAGTACATTCGGGAATCTCAATCCCACATGGCCAAAAAGATAAAGACCAATGAAAAAGAGCTAGACAAGCAAGTAAACCATTACTCAATGAGCAGCTTGAAGTTTGCGGAAACCTGGTTTCCACCATGAAAATAATTTAACTTCATAATCTGTTGAAGTAATGCCTCAATCTGAAGGAAGCAAACCGTAAGAATAACATTGGTTTCCTCTGCTGCATTTGTTAGGATAATCGTACTTAATGAAGGATTTTCGACTGGAAACAGACTGCCTGCCTTGCTTGGATTACTTTTGAATACTTAGTAATGCTGTACAATTATATATTTTCTATTATTATTTTTTGTTTTGTTTTGACTTGACAATTTTAAGTTCACTACTTCTACTACTATTGTCTGATCTGATTAATATATAGTGATTAACTAGAAATATATGTACTGAAAATCTTCCACACAGAGAAGCTTCTTAGACGATAATCGGCAGAGACATACTTCCGTTTCTTTAAGGGCACCAAACCTTAAAAAAATGTTCAAACAATAACATGCAAAGCAAAATATGCCATAGTTTGTTTTTATTATTTTTTTGTCGTAAACTACAGACTCGTTTATCCATTGCCTGGCCAACACTATTAGTCTTATTAATAAGAGGAAAATAACTACACAGACACTATCAACTTCACCTCAAAACAAGCATGTGACATTAGACAAAATGACTGCAAACCCCTTTGGAAATAGGTACGCGAGGCAACAGAAAATTGTAAGAAAAGTGGCTACAGCTGGAATGGCATTCAATAGCTTACCTGAAAAAAAAAAATAAGCTGTTCGTTTGCGGGCCAAGCTGGAGGAAAAAAATAATTAAACCAAAAAGCTCATCCTACGATCTGACAAACCGGTGTGGCTCTCTAACAGCGATCCATGCACAAATAAAATAGAGGGATCCAGCAGCAAGTAAATCTCCAAATGTCAGCAAAAAAGGAAATACCTGCTGCTAGACCCTCCATTTATCTGGTGAAAACAAAAGGAAATTAGGATGGGGTGGAGGTGTTGTGCAAGTGGTGGCTTGGATTGCAAGAATCCAATTGGCTGCCACCACTTGCTTACTTGGAGAATCTTATAAACTTAATGTAAAACATGCTGAATCATAAGTATATAAGCTAAATTAAGCATTCATTTATTTTCAGCATGTTTTACATTAAGTAGATTTACAAATCTGCAGTACACTTTCTCCTTGTCAGGAAGGCACTCGGGATAACAGCTTGTAATTTGCACCTTCTCATGGCACACTCTGGTTTAAGCACACAGGCGGCATGAGAAGGTACTCAAGTTAATGAGTTAAAGAGTGGCATTTGTAGGAATAATGGCTGTTTGATAATCTGTGCACCATCTATATATACCTTCTTATATATATATTATAAGTAGTAATATATTTATATATGTATATATGTGTATATATATATATATATATATATATGTATATATATATATATATATATGTGTATATATATATATATATATATATATATACATATATATATATATATATATATATATATATATATATACATATATCTATAGATGTATATGTGTGTGTGTGTATGTATCATTGGAATGTTTACTGCTTCCACATTGTACATTCTCTATGGTAGACTGTTCTGCATGATATGCTAGAGATATCATCCTGACATCTTACAGCTGAGATGGCTTACTGTTAACTTGTTGTGTCTATGTTGTGCAGGGTCCTGAGTTCCAGACTTGCAAGTGCTGGTTATTGTGTTGCAAGGCAGATCTGTTCAGCTGTGGAGGAAGGGATAATGGCAGTACTACAAAATAGATGCACAGTTCGTTTACCATGTTGGAACAATGAATACTGTCTTCAGAATGAGGTATTACTTAGCACATTCAGATGCTTTCATTACAAAGTTATGTACCAAAATATGAAAAAAAAAATCATAATTTTCATAAACTAAGTCCAAAACAAACTTTGATATTTGCAAATGTGTACAAAATAGACACACAGTTCTTTTACCATGTTGGAGCAATGAATACTGTCTTCAAAATGAGGTATTACTTAGCACATTCAGATGCTCCATTACAAAGTTATGTACCAAAATATGAAAAAAAAATCATAATTTCCATAACCTGAGTTTTAAAAAATCTGATATCTGTACATGCGTACAGCATTCAGACAAAGTTGTTTTACCATGTAGGCACATATGATTGTAAATATGCACATTCTTGGTGTAGCCAATATACTGCTGAATGGGTACATGCAGAATGGTTACTGACATATTAGATTGTACGTGCTAGCACTCTCCTGAAACAGTTGTTCTTTCTCAGCATCTTCACCAGCTCCTTACAACAATCATTTGCCAAACTCAGAAAAATATATATTTTACACAACACATTTCATAATAGAGTTTTACTAACCATACTGTTCCCTACTTTGTCATGGGTGTTTTCCATTCTACTCACAAGCTGCATATTACCAATCCTGCATAGCTCTCCTCACGCCATTGTGGAGGTCAGTCAAGAACAACGCAATGCCCTCCTCAGTTAGGTGAACGCCATCCCTTCTGAACAGGTGAACATCTTCTGCAGTGATGCTGTCATGACAGATTGTAGATCCACCGACCCTGTGCATCAGGACATGCATGAACCCATTCTGTAAACATCTGGCTTTCTGTGCTGCCCGTTGACTGTTTGCCATTTTCCATATCTGTCAAGGAATTATATCAGACCACAGAAAATGACAACATGGCCACCAAGACTGCAGGTGTTCAAAAATTGCTCTAATTTGAAACCGTAGCCTTCTGAGTGGTTGACTGATGACATATTTCCCTCCAATGTGCAGCACAAGAATGTTGGGCTCAGGGTAGATGGAACACTTCTCTTCCAACAACTGCAGTACTCCATTCCAATGCATACCTCTTCTTGCAATCCAGTATACCTTCACGCTGGATGTGGGGAAGCTCAAGTTGCACTGGTTTTCAGTTACGGAGGCATGGCTGGCAGCCCAGTGAATGTAGGAATGGCCACATACCCACACTCTCACTTGTCACTCTCCTGCTCGTGAAGCCATGTCAGTGTCAGAAGGTGGATGAACCTGTACAGGAAAGAAAATGCAAACAGGTTACTACTGATGTTTGACAGATGTATTGGAAGACTACATATATATGTATAGCATATGCATTACCTGGTTAGCCCATCCAAATCTTCACTCCTATCCACTCTGCCTTACATCTGCCTTTTCCATTTACATGTGTCCATTCTGCAATGGCCATAAGGAGTGAAAGGGGGTAGCTAATGTAAACCCTCTTGCCCTGACCTACATACATTTACTACACCTGAAGGGAGGGAGACTGATTGGAGAACTACACCAAAACATGTGAACAGACCAAGACTGACCCAGTCTTTGTCTTTTTTGCATGTGTCCTTTCCCACAGGGAAACATTGCATCACAGTGGCACCCCCCCCCCCCGAGACCATGCTTACCTAGGACAGCAGCACTATGGGACTGAGTTTCCAAGTTCTCAGCCTTTGAAAATCACTTATTTTTCTTATGTTGTCAATTGTCATTCTACCCTCAGCCTTGTGGGCCAGAGTCCGCAGCTACCTTACACCCTAGATAGCTCAACAAATAGATATGCAAGTACTCTTACAGCTGAAATGTGCCTCAATATATATATATATATATATATATATATATATATACATACACACGCACACCCACACACACACACACATATTTTTATATATATATATATATATATATATATATATATATTTTTTTTTTTTTTAAACCTATTTCATAATAAATAAAGAACAAGACTATAATCAGTAACTCAACTAAATGACTTCACATTTCAAAGCACAGGAAATATTTTACCACAACAGCACAGGATAGGCTCAAATAAATAAAGACAACATATGAGTTTGGATATTGTCATTGCTTTACAATTAAAGTAAACAATGTAAAATATATTCTTCCACATACACACAAAAACATGAACAAAGTATAAATGTATACCCCTGTGTAGTATATCATATGACCGTAGTAATTTATAAGAAAACCATTACTGATGCAAGGCACTAAATAACATATATATATTCATATCCTTCATACAGTCTACCACAAATCTTGTTATTCTAGCAACTTTCTCGTGTAAAGACAACAAATTTATTCTAGTAACCAAGTTAAAAAGAACAATATTTAAAACCTATGTCCAGATTTTGTGTCATACATTTGTAACATTTTGCAATTGTAAAAAAATGAAATAAACTGGTGTGGGAAGAGGCTTGCAATGACTCAAAGTGGAGAAACACCCAAATCTGGCTTGTGCATTAATCAGTGTGATAACTACTTCTACATATGTGAAGAATAGTGACAGCTGCTGAGAGTTTGGCCTGAAAAGTGATAATGAGTCAGTGATATATTGTAACTGCACTTATTGGTAATGTGCTAATGACCTGCATTTCATTCCTTCAAAGTTATGCATGCTTAGACACAGGTGCTAATTGCTCCACATAACCTGTTGAGTTGGCATTCATTATATTACCTTGTGCAGCTGCTATGTAACACAGAGTCATTATCATCAGTAAGGACAAGACCGGAGTAATTCAGTAAAAGACTATATCACTTAGATATGAGCCCTTCCTCCCACCAAATTTCCACACATGACTGACAAACTCAATAAAAATGACCAAAATATAGGGTAGCTCCATGCTGGTAGTAGTCAGCAAATATATACATTTATCTCAGTCAGTCAACTACTGAGTATAATCAGAAATACACTAAGACAAGCAAAACTGTCAAACTTATCTGGCTGATCCATTTAAAAGTATTAATTCATGTTATCTCACCTAACCATTCCCTCTAAGGCAGAAAAATTGTCCAAAATATCTGGGTGAGCAATTTCAAGAATCAGAGAACAAGCCAAGATCAGACCTAAATTTTGCACGAAAAGCCCATGAGCATTTCTAAAAAAATGTTGAACACCTACATCAGAGCTGCTCACTATAGAAAGCTCAGCAGCCCTTGGTCATAAGCTAATGGCTGGCAGGCAGCCAGTTGCTCAGCTTGGGTTAGCTGGGATAGCTCTTCTGTATTGGCTTTCTCTAGTATTTTATTGGGCACACACGGCTAGGCTTATAAAGATTTTCGGGTCAATAGCCCAGTAACCACCTGTGAACATATGAACTATACAGTTTTAAATCAGCTACATAAAGATGAGAAGTCTTTACAACCACCAAATGAAGCATTCACCCAAGCAACTCCTTCAATAAAATGTATGCACAAGCACCAGAATGAAACATTTACCTAAATTGACCCTTCAGAAACATTTCCTGGTATGTACAAACACCAAAATGAGATATTCACCGAAGCAAACCTCTTATGTGCAGGTAGACATTTGCTGCACATTACCTGTTGAGTGACATTCATTATATCTTCGGGTACATGCAGGTGTAATATAACACTGAGTCATTACCACCAGTTAGGAATTTCATGCAGGAATTAGAGTACAAATATTGGCACTTATTTACAAGGCATACCATCCCTGTAAAGGGTGTTACTACCACTGGTTACTGGCAAGCTGCTCATGGCTTCAGGTATAGGCACACAAACCAGTTCCTAGACAAGAATATGAAACCAATGTCAGTGGTACTTTCCTTTCTTAGGGTCAGCCACAGCAGATCACTCTGTCCAACACAAGGGATTGCAGCTGAGTAGCATTGTCTGAGTTGCTGTTCAGCACCCAACCTTCCACACAGAAAGCACACACGACACACCACACCTAGGGCCACTAGAGGCCAGTTGAGTGTCACTGCATGTCTTTGGGATGTGGGAGTAAAACTGAGAGGCTGAGAAAAAACCCACACCACCACAGGGAGGGGAGACAGACCAGACAGAAGGCACCTCAGCCAAGGCCAAGGATCAAAACGGGAAAACTGTGAGGTGGCAACAATGCTAACCACTCACTGCCCGCGGACTTCCAATCAAGCGGGTACTATACTTTGCTAATTATAGCATACCTTAATGAATGCAATATGTGCACTGAGCCTCCCTGGCTTGTACTGCACTGAATCATATAATTTTCATTGTAGTCATTTATTTACATGTTGATCAGTTTAGTCCACTACACCAGCAGCCTCATTTAAAAGGGCCCAAGGTGGCATTTACACACACTGGACAGTTTCCCTACTTTTTTCAAGAAGTGCTGTAAGATTCTTTACATCCACCTATACTACCACCCCAGCTCCAGCAGACTGGGCTTCAGTTTAATGGCTCATCTGAAACATTTCTTATTACTTTGACTTGTAGGCAGAGTGTACAGTAAAGTGCTTTCCTACAGTCAATTAATATTTGGCAACATTTTGGCAAACGGTTTCTTCTCATCTGAACACCTCTAGTATGACCATCACCTAGGTTTGTAATAGTCTGCCACCTGATACCCTATTATTTATCTATAAAACTGACATACAAAATGTTACATCCTGGTTATCCTGAACATAATATTCACATAGATATAACATAATGGGTTAGACCAGTTCATACCACTCTCAAACTCTTAAGAAGCCTGGACAAAGGAACAACCAGGGGCTGAATTTATATATTTATTTTATAAACTTAGAAAGTTGATAGACCAAGAGGGTTTGCATTAGCACTCATGTCTGAAACTCAAATGCCCATCATTACTTAGTGTCTTCAATCCTCAGTGATCTACTAGAAAACCACAAATTCTATGAAGACCGAAATATTAGGCAAAAATCAATACATTTTGTGAAGTTATGTGAAATTCTAGACACTTGAGACGTATGGTTAGAGGTAAGCCAACTTCAACTATCACAAACTGTTTTAGATGCCTGAGTTACTCAGTAAAAAACACCCTTGTTATAGGTTGCGTTAAAACAAAACATCTCACCACAAAGCTTCATAGGTTCATAGGTTAGTACTAGGCTATCTGCCCTAGGGAACATTGCTTGACCTGTTTACTTGTTTCACAACTCACTGATATCACTTACATAAATTTAGCCATTAGGGAACTGCATGCAAGCCTCTATAGCTAATAATATTTATAACAGTCAGGCCAGCCCGTAACTCTTAACTTTCTTTCTCCAAAATATGGGAGCACTACCTCTCACAATGCAGGACAAATGGGCAAAATAACTACAACTAGGAAGTTCCCAGAATATTAGTAGTATTTATTCATACTTAAAAAAAACATTAAAACATTCTTAGCAAAAAAAAAACGCATGACTGAACTTTCAATACAGAACAATCAGTGCAATGGAATGCTTAAGACTCAAAACATGCCTTATGGTAAAGGTAGAGTTGAGAAGTATATCCAAACGAAGATTTTTGAAAGGATATTCACCGAAGCAACGGTTCCCTAGTACATTCGGGAATCTCAATCCCACATGGCCAAAAAGATAGAGACCGATGAAAAAGAGCTAGACAAGCAAGTAAACCATTACTCAATGAGCAGCTTGAAGTTTGCGGAAACCTGGTTTCCACCATGAAAATAATTTAACTTCATGATCTGCTGAAGTAATACCTCAATCTGAAGGAAGCAAACCATAAGAATAACATTGGTTTCCTCTGCTGCATTTGTTAGGATAATCGTACTTAATAAAGGATTTTCGACTGGAAACAGACTGCCTGCCTTGCTTGGATTACTTTTGAATACTTAGTAATGCTGTACAATTATATATTTTCTATTATTATTTTTTGTTTTGTTTTGACTTGACAGTTTTAAGTTCGCTACTTCTACTACTATTGTCTGATCTGATTAATATTCAGTGATTAACTAGAAATATATGTACTGAAAATCTTCCAGACAGAGAAGTTTCTTACACGATAATAGGCAGAGACATACTTCCGTTTCTTTAAGGGCACCAAACCTTAAAAAAATGTTCAAACAATAACATGCAAAGCAAAATATGCCATAGTTTGTTTTTATTATTTTTTGTCGTAAACTACAGACTCGTATTTCCATTGCCTGGCCAACACTATCAGTCTTATTAATAAGAGGAAAATAACTACACAGACACTATCAACTTCACTTCAAAACAAGCATGTGACATTAGACAGAATGACTGCAAACCCCTTTGGAAATAGATACGCGAGGCAACAGAAAATTGTAAGAACAGTGCCTACAGCTGGAATGGCATTCAATAGCTTACCTGAAAAAAAAAATAAGCTGTTTGTTTGCGGGCCAAGCTGGAGGAAAAAAATAATTAAACTGAAAAGCTCATCCTACGATCTGACAAACCGGTGTGGCTCTCTAACAGCGATCCATGCACAAATAAAATAGAGGGATCCAGCAGCAAGTAAATCTCCAAATGTCAGCAAAAAAAAAAAAAAAAGGAAATACCTGCTGCTAGACCCTCCATTTATCTGGTGAAAACAAAAGGAAATTAGGATGGGGTGGAGGTGTTGTGCAAGTGGTGGCTTGGATTGCAAGAATCCAATTGGCTGCCACCACTTGCTTACTCGAGAACTTAATGTAAAAACATGCTGAATCATAAGTATATAAGCTAAATTAAGCATTCATTTACGATTTCAGCATGTTTTACATTAAGTAGATTTACAAATCTGCAGTACACTTTCTCTCACTTGTGGAAGGCACTCGGGATAACAGCTTGTAATTTTTACCTTCTCATGGCACGCTCGGGTTTAAGCACACAGGCGGCATGAGAAGGTACTCAGGGTTAATGAGTTAAAAGGTGGCATTTGTAGGAATAATGGCTGTTTGATAATCTGTGCACCATCTATATATACGCTTCTTATATATATATTATAAGTAGTAATATATTTATATATGTATGTATGTGTATGTATATATATATATATATATATATATATATATATATATATATATGTGTATATATATATATATATATATATATATATATATATATATATATATATATATATATATATATATATGCATATATGTATATATAGATGTATATGTGTGTGTGTGTATGTATCATTGGAATGTTTACTGCTTCCACATTGTACATTCTCTATGGTAGACTGTTCTGCATGATATGCTAGAGATATCATCCTGACATCTTACAGCTGAGATGGCTTACTGTTAACTTGTTGTGGCTATGTTGTGCAGGGTCCTAAGTTCCAGACTTGCAAGTGCTGGTTATTGTGTTGCAAGGCAGATCTGTTCAGCTGTGGAGGAAGGGATAATGGCAATAATTACAAACAATCCCTATTTTGGGCCCCTTCACCCCATTAACAGTGCCTTTGGTCAGATGTTTTGCAGTGAAAGGTTCAGAGTGTGGATCCAATGTGCGAATGCAACACACACACACACACATATACATAGACACACACACACATATATAGATATATATATATATATATATATATATATATATATATCTATATATATATATATATATATACATACACACATACATCTACATATATAAATACATTTTCCCTACTGTTGAATGCCTGTGCTGCATGATATGTTTGAGAAAACATCACGTTTAGGTATAGCTTACATGGTTAAGTAGTAAATCACTGTTGCTATGGTGTGCAGGGTCCTGGGTTTGAAACCTGCAAGGGCTGATTACTTTGTTGCTGGGCAGAACAAGGGCTGTTGGCTATAGAGTGATTAAGGCACTTTTAAGCAGTTGTAAGTGGGTTTGCACGGATTTGTGCGACAATGCTAACGTCTGGTGAAATATGCTTACAGACAGTTAGCCTGACAGTGCTTAATATGTGTAGCCATTGCTTGCCGCTGCACAAGCAGGCTTAAGCCTGCTTACTACTGCTTAAAAGTTCTTACTCCTGCTTACCCCCACGCTAATTTCTTTAAATGAAAAGAAAACAGGGGTGATGGGAAAGTGCTAAAAAAGGGGGCACACATAGGGAAAAACAATAGGGAAAGTAGCTAGGGATGAGGATGGGTGTAGGGAAGGTCCATAGCTGCCCATTTCTTCTACAGCAACAGTTGTGCATATGTACTAAATTTGGAGATAGATATGGACACTCAAAAACACTAAGAGAGGGGTGAGGACAACAATAATGTGTTGTGAAGCCAGTTAGACCAGATTACATGTGTCTAGTGGACACGTGTGAAATGGACAGCTATGTATGGGGCAAAATCTATTTTTGAGAACAGATTGCCCTTTTTTTTTGTTAAGGTGAGAGTGGGATGCTGGGTAAGGATAGTATGTAGATTTCGGAAGGTAGGTTGGGTAGGAAGACAGACAAGACAGCATACAGAGGTGGCATATGACACATATGGGGGTAAACACCTTGGATGGGGAGGGGTGTTTGGAAATTGTAAGCCCATGATCCCACAAATGGAAACAGTGGGACTGAGGTCCCCAACCATGGGCAGTCACCACTGCACCTTCATGGCCCCAAAGGTGGCTGTGCTGGGGGCTGAGCAGGAGGGGCAGGCTGACCCTCTAAATGTGCCATGTGGCCCTCAAGCTGGCATAGCAGATCTCCAAACTCCCTTCAGAGCTTGCTATGCACCAATACCCAGGCCTGACTTTGGGTGACAGGATCCTGTCCACGCCCGCTCCCGGGGGGGGCCAAGCCCCATCCCTTGAGGTGGTTCCACCCAAAGGTGGTGCAGGACCAGCGAATGAGGAGGTCCCGGGGTGGGTCCCAGGAATGCTGGGGCCCAGTGCCATGACCAGATGAGGTGGGAGAGGTGGGTACACTGGGACCGGCCTCCCATATGTGCTATGGTGTTGCAGTTTTAAAACATATGTGGGTTAGTAATAGTCAACACAATCCAGGATTAGTTATAACAGCATGCATAGATATTCCCATAAACCCAAAACACCAGATTTCGAACAGTTGCATAGCAAACAGAATACATGCATATGTGGAACCACAGTAGCCATTACAATGGCATGCAGGTTACATTGATAGCAACAGGCCACCAATGATAGTATTTCAACATGGAACTTTAATATAAACACATTTCAATATTTATTGAACAATAGGACTCATGTCCCAACAGTAGGTTTGGTGTAAACATACCCATTGATTTGTGTGTTTAGATTATTGTTGCAGATATGGTGGGGGGGGGGGAGATGTCAATTAACAACTTATATATCCTTGTGGTACTCACAACTTTAATGATTATTGCTCCAATCATTAAGGTACAGGTATTATTACAATACCCTATGGCCTTGGTTTGGGCAGTGGTATGTTTGTACACAGTGTATACTTCAACTGTCTTATAGCTAAATCCTTACATCTCTTACCTGGTAGACCTGTGGAGGGAATATTTGTTAACACTACCTGACTGTTTCTACATATATTCCATGATTCAAAGTTAATCTTATGCACATACCTCTCAATGTCTTAATGCACACACTCTGGACAAAGCTTGACAACATGAGGGTACAAATAGGGACATGTTTTGAATATTGCTGTCATAAACATGGAGAGTTGCATGAGTGACAGGATTTGTTTTAATATACATTTTCTGAAGGTTTTGAGGTCTGAAAATCAAATGTATGTCATTACTTTGTAACTACAATTCTGAGATCATCCAACTGATTTGCCAGGGGGACAGAGGAACAGGCAGAAAATATGAACCAGTTATCTGGACATTCTGAATAATCTATACAGTTGAGAGGTATAATTATGCATACAGCTTACTATCATTCCCAGGATTCGAACCATGGCTGTGTCTGTTAAAAATACAACAATTTAAGTCACAGTACAATGTGCTATTTGGATACTGTTGTCTATCTTTTTAGTGTTTTCTGTCTAAGTCTCTCTTGGTTGTACAATCTGACCTTGTAATTACAACAGTCTTAGACATTCCTACACATATTTTTATGAAACACAGTGTGGGAAACAGTGGTTGACACAACAGTACTATTCTGATATCAGATGTTACTGAATGCTACATGTCAGGCCATGCTGTACCAAAGTAAACACTACCAGTCCAGGATTTACATCTTTATTAGCAGGCACAGTTTTCTTATCTAACAGACCTGTGTAGGGAATGTTCATTAACAGTACCTGACTGTTTCTACAACATATTGTCAGAGTCCAGTTAATATTATGCACATACATCTCAATATCTTAATGCACACACTGTGGAAAAATCTTGACAACATGGGGGTACAAATAGGGACATGTTTTGAATACTGCTGTCATAAACTTGGAGAGTTGCATGAGTGACATGATTTGTTTTAATATATATTTTCTGAAGGTTTTGAGGTCTAGAATTCAAATGTATGTCATTATTTTGTGACTACAATTCTGAGATCATCCCACTGATCTGCCAGGGGGACAGAGGAACAGGCAGAACATATCAGCCAATTATCTGGACATTCTGAAAAATCTGTACAGTTCAGAGGTATGATTATGCATACAGCATACTACCACTCCCAGGATTCAAACCATGGCCGTGTCTACTAAAAATAGTCCAGGTTAAGTCACAGTGTAGTGTGCTATTTGGATATCGCTGTCTCCCTCTTTACTGTTTAGTCTCTCTTGGTTGTACAATTTGAACTTGTAATTACAACAGTCAACACAGACATTCCTACACATATTTTTATGTAGCACAGTGTGAGAAACTGGTTGACACAGCAGTACTATTCTGATATCAGATGTTACTGAATGCTACATGTCAGGCCAGACTATACCAGAGTAAACACTACCAGTCCAGGATTTCATCTTTATTGGCAGGCACAGTTTTCTTGTCTAAAAGACCTGTGGATGGAATGTTTGTTAACACTACCTGAATGTTTCTACACATATTCCCAGATTCTAGTTAATATTATCCACATACCTCTCAATCTCTTAATGCACACACCATTGAAAAAAGCTTGACAACATGGGGGTACAAATAGGGATGTGTTTTGAATATTGCTGTCATAAACTTGGAGAGTTGCATGAGTGACAGGATTTGTTTAGTATAAATTTTATTAAGGTTTTGAGGTCTGAAAATCAAATGTATGTCATTATTTCATGACTACAATTCTGAGATCATCCCACTGATTTGCCAGGGGGACAGAGGAACAGGCAGAGAATATGAGCCAATTATCTGGACATTCTGAAAAAATCGTACAGTTGAGAGGTATGATTATGCATACAGCTTGCTACCACTCCCAGGATTCGAACCATGGCTGTGTCTGCTAAAAATACAACAATTTAAGTCACAGTAGCATGTGCTATTTGGATATTGCTGTCTAGCTCTTTAGTGTTTTCTGTCCAAGTCTCTTTTGGTTGTACAATCTGATCTTGTACTTACAAAAGTCTTATACAGACATTCCTAGACATTTTTTTATGTAGCACAGTGTGGGTAACAGTGGCTAATACAACATTACTATTCAGAGAATGCAACAATAAATGCCATACAATACCAGAGTAAACACAACCAGTCCAGGATTTAGAGCTTTATTGCCAGGCAGTTAAAGTTTTATTTAAATATGACCTATATGGGACTATTACTGTCATATTGTCTGGTTTACTCAGTACAACCCATACAACAGTTTTTATACTGGTAGACGACTTTCTACTACTTTATATTTATTTGGTATGACTACTAAAAGCAGGATTGTTACTCACCAGCCTTGTGATGCAGCCTTTGCAGCCTACTTGCATGGGCTTCCTGATTCACAGCCCGCTCAGCTGCAGCTGTAAAGGAAATAGAAACATATTTAGGCATACCTAGCCATCACATACACATGCTGGACTTTAGTAAACAGTAATGGTATGACTACTTACACACTGCTGGGACATCGCCCTTCTGCCTTTCTTCTTGGACCCACTCATCCAAGACCTCCCTCTTTCTTCATTTCAAGTCGGCATAGTGGTGCCTGACCTGCACACCAGACCGAGGGATACCAGTGGCACTGGTGAGATCATGGGTGAGATGGTCCTGGATTCTGCATTATATTGGGAGCCTTGGTACTGGCCCTGCAGCAGTTTCTCATCATGTTTTTTTTACCAGGAGTACTACCATGACATTGGACTCCTGTATGCCCCAGCACTGCACCCAGAAGTGCAATCCCTCTCCAACTCCAGCCATTCTGCCTACAGTGGGAAGCTGCAACCAGTTATGAGTTGTATTCCCATCTGTGGGGTTTAAATACGGCTGATTTCTCACACTTTACCATGATTGGACAGTTTTGAATATGCTGAGCTAAGCTAAGCTATGGACAAACCTGCTTAGCTAAAGTTGGCATTGCTTAAAGGGACAGGTTCAGCACTGCTTACCAATGGGCAAATCTACTTAGCTGGGCTACTCATTGCTTAGCAGTCATATTTACACAATGCTTACACCTGGTAAGCAGAGCTGTGCAATTGCTTATTTTTCATGTTATAGACTATCTGCTGTATGGCATTGATTCATCATTCATTACATATTATACATTTGTTTACTGTCCCTGACATCCCCCAATGTGTTTTCATTACATTTATTCATGTGTGACTATATTGTATGGGGCACTTGTGTTTATATGGGAATTTCACAATTTTATTAAACTGACACCTCACATCTGGACCTAATGTAATACTCTGGTTAATAAATATATGTTATTTAGTAGGTAATACTAAAAAAATGTTTATGTACAGCTTTCACATGTAAAATGGTTACGGGGATCGGACCAGGGATGGCTGCTCGCAAAGCGTATGCTCTAACCACTACACTATTGCAATACTGTTTATGTCAGATGTCTCTTGCTATTTAACTCCTTGTACTGTTTAAGCTGGACTAAGCGTAGCTAAGCAATGGGCACACCCGAGCAGCTATGCTTAAGCTTTATCGCATTTATAAAAAAAAAAGTTTTGTTGTGTTATTTTGTCTATACCATTCAGAATATCCCTGCTAATGCTAAAAGTGTTATTTTATCAGGTTTCTGCTTTGTGGATCAATTGTCCCTTTTGGCTTTGTCCACATTACTTACTCTGATGGTTTGGGAGGTGTGCGCTATGTGCTAATGGTGCCTATGTTATCCTAATAACATTTGGCTTGGTAGCATATCTCTCAGCCTCTTAGAACAAAATATCTGGACAAAGCCTACAATGATGGAGGGGACAAATAGGGATGTATTTTAAATATTGCTCTTACAATCTTAAAAAGTTGATAGAATAATAGGTTTTACATCAGCATGAATTTTCTGATGGATGTGTGGAGTCTTAAACTCAAATGTTTTGTCATTATTTAATGACTTCAATCCTCAGCTATTTGCCAGACAGGTACACATTTTAGGGGGAACACACCAAAAATATGAGGCAAACATCTGGGCATTCTGAAAAACTCTGTTCAGTTGAGAGGTATGCTTGGTAGGGATGATTGTCCCTTATGCCTTTGACCACTGATTTTTGTTTTCCTGAAGGGTTGGGAGTGTTATGAGAATTCTCGCTCATTTTTAATTGCCAAAAGGCAATTCTGGAGTGCAGGGGTGTGTGTATTGTGAGAGCTCTGCTCTCAGACACACCCCCTGCACTTGTACACAGCTCTGTGTCCGTTTAACAGCAAAAGCAGCACACCTTCATGAATATGCAAGGCACTCTGCTCTGCTGAACGGACATGATCCGCTCCATGCAAGAATAGACTTATTATTGCATGGAGCTTTCATGAATCCCAGTTAATGTAGTGATAAATATGAATATTATAATAAAAATAGACTTTAATTGTGATTTAAGAGGTGATCATAAAAAGAATGAAAATTATATAGGAAAATGATAGAAGTTAAAAGATGTGGTATGTTAAAACATGGAACAAAAATTCATAGACTTACACAAGAGGAATGTATAGAACTGAAATATATTATCAAAAGGCTTATTTATAGGCGAAGGGGAGGTAGTTGTACCAAGATTTTCTGATCATCTTGCAATACAGCTAGAAATAATGGAAAACAAAGAATATATAAAAAGAGGTGAACAAATAAAAAGGCTAAATGACAGAGCATGGGATGAAGAAGAAAAGAGATTATAGAAAGATCATACTAATATGAGAACTTTTTATAAAAATTGGTCTGAATGGTGGATGACATTTAAGGAAAATATGTGAGAAAAGTAGAGAAAGAAAATATAAAAGAACATATAATGATAAATTGGGAGATTTAGAACACAATGATAGAAAGTACTTTGACAAAGAAAATGAATTATATGAAAGAAATCAAGAAAAATACACAAATTGTTATATAAACAAAGATATTTTTACAAGGAAAAGGAGAAGTATCAAGTTACTTAAGCAGATTAGTAAAGGAAGATGGCAGTGTAATGAGAGAAATAAAATGTAAAAGGAGAAATAGAAATAACTCAGGCAAGATTATGAATAGTGTAGTCTAATATTTACAAGAAAAAAATGACAGTCAAAACATGGAAAGTAAAAAAGTTATAAGAAAAAGAGAATAAAGAGTTAGAAAAAGATTTCTTCAAATGTGCTAGATAAAGTATTAGGACAAGTAAGTATAGATTTGACTGCAGGCCCAGATGGAATAGGGTATGAAATGTATAAACATTTAAGGGATGGGCATAAAAAAGTATTTTTTAAAGATTTTGAATGAATAGTTAAATTAAAGTTTTATGTATAAAAATTATGTACTGGAATATATAAATTCATATGAAAGAAGGAGGACAGAAGACAATTAAAAACTGGAGACTGATGGTGTCTAATAATAATGATTATAAGATCTTTATAAAAATAATACAAAAGAGTTTTGAAAATAAAATGGAATATATTATGGAAGGTAGCATATACAGTATAAAGGGGAAGGGGTGTCAATCATTATTAATGATAGAGGAATTGTGGATGATATCATAAGCAGAAAAAAAGATGTGAAAATCATTGTAGGAGACCTTAACATGCATTTGACACAACTGAACATGAAATCTTATGGGCAATAATGAAAAAATGTAATAGAAGTAAGAAAGTTAGAAAATTATGTATGTCAGAATATAGTAGTAATAAAGTAAAAAATACTTATAATAGCTGGTTAAGCCAAGAAGTAGTTATGAAGAGTGGTGTAAGACAAGCCTGCCCAATAAGCTGAATTAGTTATGAATGTGATAGTATGTGAAATAAATTACAAAATGAGGAGGCAGGGTATATAGCACCTGAAGGGTTAAGAATTACAGTTTTGTTAACATATGCCAATGACATTATAATAATTGCAAAAAACTAAATTTTGATAAAAGAAGTAATAATTAGCACAAATTAGTGCCTAGAGATGATAGGGATAGCTTTAGTAAGTAAAGGTTTAGGTGATGTAGAAAAGGTCAAGGGTATATATTTTACAATGAATGAAATTCCTGTGTTAGGTATAAAATTTGAGAATAAAGATGTAAGCAGAATTCAGTGGGAAAAACAATTGAAGAAATAAAACAAACATACCTTTTCTGGATAGCATATACATTATCATTCAGAAAAAAGGCTTATTTGATAAATTCAGTGCTAATGGGAAAAATAGCATACTTAGCAAGTGTATTTATGCTGCTAGGAATTATAAAATATTTTTTCTTCATTTATATGGGGTTCTAGATTAAACCCAGTAAAAATAAGAGTTTTGTATGTAAATAAAGAAGGGGGGTTAGGGTCAATTAACTCTGTGGTATATGCTGCCTCATTAAAAAAAGAGTAATACCCCCAGATTCAGCAAACTCTGTGCAAGAATAAGACTATTCTTGCATGGAGTGGTTCGTGTCCATTTAGCACAGCAGTACGCCTTAAATATTCATGAATGCATGTTGCTGTACTTGCTGTACTTGCTATATGGATACGAACTGTAAATGAGTGCAGGGGGTGTCGGAGCAGTGCTTGCACAGTAAACATGCCCCCTGCACTCCAGAAGTACTGTATGGCACTTTAAAAGCAAAATAGTGTCCACAGACACTGTTGAGAGAGAATTAACAGTGTCTGCCAATGTAATGTTAAGCAAACAAACCGGCAAACCCCCCAAACAATAGACCAGCACAGAGAATGTCCAGATTGGTATGCAGTGTACACACTGGCATACCAAATAAGTAAGCATGTTCCCAAGAGGAACTATAAAAAAAGTGACCCCGGTTGTGGCCAGAGTTCCCCAATGTATGATGTAGTTGTCCAGATGTCCTACCCTAAGAGGCTGAAGGCAATGTGCATACCCCTAAAGTATTTTTTTTCCATCGCCAATAAAGTTTAAGCATAGCTGAGTGGGTGTGCATGTCACCTAGCTGTGCTCAGCCAAGCTTACACATACCAAGGAGCTAAATAGAAATATACAGCTAAAAGGCCCAAACTGAGATAGCATAGTCATTTGTACTTACACTTTATATACAGTCATTCACTCTTCAAGCCCCAATAAAGGCCATTCACTTTTTATAGGTGAAAGCAGTACTAATTTTTTTTGTATAATTAGGTAGTAAATAATATATATATTTGTCAACCAGAGTAGTACAGCGGGTCCAAATATGAGGTGCCAGTCTAATAAAGATGTAAAACACCCATATAAACACAAGTGTCCATACAGTATAGTCACACAAGAATATAATGTAATGAAAGCACATAGGGAGATGTTATGGAAGGTAAACATACATATCATAATATGTTATTAATAAGGAATCAACCCCACAATCCTGATAGTCCATGAAATGAAAGTTGAATAATGTTATGTTGTGCTCAGCCATGCTTAGCTAGTATAAACATTGTTTAAATGTAAATGCTAAGCAATAGTTAGCCCAGCTAAGTGGATTTGTGCACTGGTAAGCAGTGCTTAGCATCTACCCCTTTAAGCAATGCTGTCCTTAACTGAGTGGGTTTGCGTGTTGGTTAGCTTAGCTCAGTATATTTAAAATTGTCCAATTGCGGTAAAGTGTAGGAATTCAGCCCTATTTAAACCTCGTAGGAGGGAATACAGCCATAACCAGTTGTAGCTGATCACTGCAGGCACTATGGCTGGTGTTGGTGAGGGTATGCACTTTCGAGCACAGCGTTGGGGCATTCAGGAGTCCAGGGTCATGGTTGGACTCCTTGTGAAAGACCATGCAGGGAGACTGCTGCAGGACCAGTACCAGGGCTCACAATACAAAGTGGAGGCCTGGGACCATCTTGCACATGATCTCACCAGTGCTACTGGCATCCCTCGAACTGGTGAGCAGGTCTGACACCATTATGCTGACCTCAAGCATAGGAAGAGGGAGCTCTTGGACCATTCGACCCAAGATGTATGGGCATGGAATATCCCAGAGGTGTGTAAGTATCAATATCACTTATTGTTCCACAAAGTGCAGCCTGAGTATGTGATTGATAGGTATGCATAAATGTTTCTTTATCTCCTGTACAGCTGCAGATGAGAAAGCGCGAATGTGGATGCACATACAAACAGGCTGCTATGGCTGTGCCAGGAGGCTGGTGAGTACAACTCTAGCTTGCAGTATTCAGGGCAAATAAATAGAAAGGAGTAGAATGTCAACTACCAGTAGGTAAAGCATGTCCTGTGTGTAATTAAGAAATGACCATTAGCAGATTAATAGTGACGTACAGGATATTTAACAATAAAGGTCTCCGCAACTTTCAACAAAAGTAAAAACCCCAGACTGTTGTGTTTACTTTGTTATGTTGTGGCAGGAATATAAATGTGTGCAGGTTTTGCACAGCAACCATGGCTCTGACAGCAAGAATGAAGTGAGGCTCATCTTACAAAGATTGTGGAGCTGTAAAACAGGTGAAAAACTATAGGAAATGTGCCATGCACCAACATCTGAACCCTGAATAGTAAGCTGTAAAATCTAATCTTTTATCCCCTGCAGCAGTGCTTTGTGTTAACCATTGCTTTCCAGATTGTAATATGTCAAAGTATGAATACACAGTACAAGAACAATCTACCATGCATGAATGTCAGAACTACAAGGTCAGATTGTGCAAACCAGAGAGTTGTATGGAGTAAAAAGTTGCACCAGAGCTAGTAATTCCTCAATAGCTCATTGTGGTAAATTACCAGTGTGGTGTACCTCTTTAGCACAAGTAGAGGTGGTTCAAATCCCAGCAGTGGTAATAAGCTGAATGCATATTGTCACACAAGAATATGTGAATATGTGTAGAAAATGTCAGGTACTGTTAATAGAAAATTCCTCCACAGGTCTGTCAGGTAAGAAGGTGTTTGTGGTATCTGTAGGAAGGCTTTACTAATATACTGTGTACAACACTTCCACTGTCCAACCCCAAGGCTGCAAATGACAGCAAGATAAATACATACAGCAAGCGCTTTTTTCCGATACATGTCCCTCAGCTGTCATGCTGTCATGCCTAGTGGTCACCGCTGCCAATAACTAGGGTGACAGAAATCCCGGCAGAGTATGTCAGTAGCACACCCACACAGCATGAGTGCAGGACAACCCATTCAGTGTCACATATGTAACCCTGAATATGTGTAGAAAAAGTCAGGTATTGTTAACAGAAATTTCTTCCACAGGTCTGTCAAGTAATGAAATGTTTGTAGTATCTGTAGGAAGGCTTTACTAATATACTCTGTGTACAACACTTCCACTGTCCAACCCCAGGCTATAGGTACTTGTAAGGTGAGGTCAGATCTGGAGAGTAATGAGTACAGTACTGATTAGTATACTTGCAAAAAATAGAAACCTATACAGTTGTTAATTGCCATCTCAATCTCTCTCCCCCACCCCTATCTGCAGCAATAATGTATACACATAAATAATGTGCATGTCTTTCTCCAAACCTACTGTTGGAACTTGTGCTTTATTGTTCTACAAATATTGAATTGTCTGAATATTAATGAACCTCATCCAAATACTATAATTGGTGGCCTGTTGCTGTCAATGTAACTTGCATGCCGTTATAATGCCTACTGTGGTTCCATATATGCATGTGTTCTGTTTGTTTCTGTTCAAAAGGTGCTTCAACAAAGTATTAGTTTAAGGGTGTGCACACTTCTGCAACCAGCTTATTGTACATTTTTTTATTTTTATATATTTGATCCCCTAACAGATTTGTTTGTTTTTCAATTGAATTGTACAAGTTATAGGTCACATTAAAGGTGGGAAAAGTTTTAAATGATTTATTGTAGTCTCATTTTTTTATATCACAAAAACCTGGCATTTTAACAGGGGTGTGTAAACTTTTTCTATCCACTGTATGTATATATATATATATATATATATATATATATAATATGTATTTATGACATGCAGTGCAGCCATACCATATATGCAGTGCAGCCAAACCATACTTATCAACCTCTTAGTACAAGAAACATGTACAAAGGCTGTACAAAGTGGGGGGGGGCACATATAGGGACATATTCCAAATAATGCTGTCAAAAGCAAACATTTGTACATCAACATGGTGCGTTTCAGCAGAAACATCTGAAGGATATGAGGTTGGAACTGACATGTTATGTCATTATTCACTGATATAAATCCTTGGATCATTATAGTGATTTACCAGACAAATACAAATAAACTGTGGAATAGAACCAAAGCATGGGCCAGACATCAGGACATTCTGTGAAAAGCCTGGCCATGGAGAGGTACGCTCAGAACCACTTAGTGCAATGAATCTGGACCAAGCCTGACAAAGTGGGGGGGGGACAAAGGCATGACAACAGAGACGTATCCAAAATACATGAGTAGATAAGCTGAGAAAGTTGCTGTACTGGCACTGTTAGTCCTAACATATATTGACTGAAATATCACAGGTCTGGGACTCAGTTGCTTCTCAGTTATTAACCCCCATCCTCATATCATTTCACTGATGCATCAGGAATACACAACAGTTATGGGGACCAGACCAAAGGTATTGGCCAGACAATGGTACATCCTACGAATATGTGGACATAACACAACAGTAGAGAAACTGCACTGAGCTACCAAGCACCATCCAAACTACAAGCAGGCTGACATAATACTATTCAAATCCAGCCCTGTGGCTGTACACATGCATTTGCAAATATAACAGGCACTACAGGGATATAACACTGGTGGAAAACAGACACTGGTGTGAAAGTGCATACCCACAAACAATTGCACCACAGTCACAGTGACATACCAGTAAGCAAACTGAACACTGCACTATCATGACATTGTGAACACACATATCTCATCTCCACTCACACATTACCCCTACATATACTGCCCCAAGCCACAGTGTAGTGGGAATCTGATGATGTCATGGGACATGTCACGGTCTGCCTGTACAGACATATAACAGCTGATAAGAAACCAGAAACCAGAGCAGCATGCACAGTCAGATAGAAAGGGGCCATGACACTCACATGTACCCCCTTCCTTACACAGCTCAAATAACATGTACACACTACACTTCTATACAATCCTGACAGCCTGTTAACAATGGCCAGACATACACAGACATCTCAATTGCACAGTTTACCACAGAATGTACAGGCTCAGGACTCATATCTATGGCCTGTGGGTCTACTACATCACTGGGATGGTAGCTGGAATGAAGGAAATACATAATTATAATAAATACCTGTGAGCCTCTTAGTGCATGACATCTGGACAAAACCCAACACAATTTGGGTACAGAGGCCCAAACACAGGCATATATTGGACATATTTCTGTTATACATTGAGTCAGTTGCTGATGTTACTGGGTTTGTTGTAATATATCCTTTCTGAGGGATATGAAGTCGGTAATAGCAATGAATGTTAGTATTTAATGACTGTGTTCCCCAGAGTCCCATACTGATTTTCCATGAACAACTACTGTCTGGGGAACAGACCAAACATAAAAGGCAAACATCTGGCCAGTCTGTAGGCAGCATGCCAGTTGAGAGGTATTTCAGAAATATATCACTGTCAGATGTCAAGTCACTCAGTAAATGCATGTCCAGATGAACTCTGTCAATCTAGCAACCCTCCGTGTACATAACAGCTCTACTGACATACAATTGGTACCCAATTCTGGAGCTTGTCCCCCATGTTGTTGGGCTGTCCACACATGTCCTGTCCTGTGTAGTATTCCCACCTACTGTCTGTGAAGCTGTAGCCCCCTCGCCTAGGTAATGTCCCTCGCACAGGCAAGGAAAAGGGGCAAGGCCCACATGAAGGATATAAGTAAATGGCTGCAGACAGGTGAAATGAAACATCACCTCCCTGTCCTCCATAGGTACACATGTGAATGTACACCTGCCTGCCCCCCTACTCTCATGATCACAAAGCAGGTCTGTAATGCTCTCTCAAAGGCAACACATAGAGGTTTCCATAGTCCTAATACCCTTCCTAGCTGCATCCTACATGAATACAGGCATGGCTTCTCAGACACATTCTGTAGTGTAGTCTACCACAACCTGAGCACCGGTGTCATCCCATCTGCACAGAGGACAGACATAAAGTAGATAGAAAAAAAGGTTATGCATTACCATGAATGTTCTGAAGGATAGACCTCTGAAACTGAAATGTATGCCATTATTACGACAGCAGTC